>NC_135479.1:52298299-52621299 GCF_052094955.1 Ictidomys tridecemlineatus | reverse complement strand
AAGTTAATAGCATTTAATATTAGTATAAAAAGTCAATGCCTAAGAAAAAAATCTAATGAAAGATGTGTAAGATCTTTCTACTGGAAATTATAAAACGTTGTTGTTGTTGTTTTCCCTTACTGGGATTGACCTGAGTTATATTCCAAGTCTTTTATTTTGAGACAAGGTCTTCCTAAGTAGCTGAGGCTGGCCTTGACATTTCAATCTTTCTGCCTCAGTCTTCTGAGTAGCTGGCATTACAGGCATGTGCCACCATACCCAATCCTGAAATAAATTTTTTAAAAATTTATTTTTAATTTTTTAGTTGTTGAGACTTTTTTTTTCAAACTGTGATGCTGAGAATCAAGCCCAGTACCTCACACAAGCTAGGCCAGCACTCTACCACTGAGCTACAACCCCAGCCCCTGAAAGAAATTTTAAAAGACCTAAATAAATGGAGATAAATGCTGTGTTCATGAATTGGAAGACTTAAATAATGTTATGACGGCACTCCATCTGCATTGATAGATTCAACACTATCCCTATCAAAATTTCAATAGACTTTTGAAAATAGATATATAAACTAAATTTAACAGTAACATGAAAATACAAAAATCCAAAATACCCAAAAGTTCAAGGTTAGCCTGGGAAACTTAGCAAGACCCCATCTCTAAATTAAAAAAAAAAAAAAAAATTTTAAGAGCTTAAACTATAGCTCAGTGATACAGTACCAATGGGTTCAATATCTAGTACGGAAAAAAAAAAAAAAAGGTATTTGGGGCTGGGGATGTAGCTCAGCGGTAGAATGCTCGCCCAGCACGTGAGAGGCCCTGGGTTCAATCCTCAGCACCACATAAAAATAAATAAATAAAATAAAGGTATAAAAAGGTGTTCATCTCAACAACCAACAGACATGATAAGGAAGAGATGGATAGTTTATTTCACATCATCCAAGCTACAAGCAAGGCAGGGACAAGGAAAAGGAGTACAGAGCTGGCCCCAAATCTTTCTTTTTCTCATTTCTTACAAAATTGAGGGCCAACCTATTCAAGATTTTGGGGAATGGTCATTAGAAGGATTTACATGAATGGATAACTTGGCAGATGTATAATTCTTTTGCTCACGATCCAGGAACTTCCGTTGATTGGTTTCTGATATAGTCTGATCATTCAGAGTGTCTTTCACTGAGCCGCCACTAATACTGCAGGACCCGGTGTGAGAGGGATGGTTCACAATCACACTCCAGAAAGTTCTGTAGTTCAAATAGCAAAGGATTCCTGGGGAAAGGAAATTGGAGAGTGGGAAGAAGAGTGACAAGAAGTGAGATTTCCTAAGAACCTGTCCCTGGGGATTGCCTGCCCTTCCCTCCACACTTGCTCTGCCCTGACCCACCCACATCCTCTCCTTCCCCAAGTGCTCTCCTGGCCACTCACCACAACTGACATATAGGATAAATACCAGCCAACCAATGAAATAGCTCCAACCAAGGGGAACAGACAGATTCTTCTTCACCTCGAAGATCCAGAGGTTAATAGGGTACAACAGGAGGACAGAGAAAATGAGGGTGACTGTGAGGCAGGAAATAGAGAGGTTTTATTCATCTGAGAATCCCAGAGGAGAACTACAGTCACAAACTACAACTCCCATGACGACACAGCCCACAGCACCTCACCCCCACCACCGCCCACCCTCCCCATCCCCACCCCCACCAGGCTCACAGGAATCAACCCTTCCAATTCCATCTCTCCAGAGACTGGGAAATGATGTAGCTTAACTCTCAGTTCTCTTTTCCCATCATCCCCAAACTCCCATACCATCCCCAAAGAAGGGAGAAGTGCCCTCAGGAAGACATGGGTTAGGAGAACTAAGGACCTTTTTCAGAGCTGGGGGGCACCTTCACAGAAGCTCATGATGGTTCCAATCAAGCCAAAGGCAGGCACTTTCTGAAGACCGGGCAAGTACGGCAAGTGCAACCAGATGGTGAGCAGGAAGCCTATCCCCAGCGCCAAGCTGAAGATTACCTTGGCTACCCCAAAGAGTGGGTGATTCGTCCATATCTTAAAAGTGTCTGAGGAAAATGACAACACAGGATGAGCTCAGGATTCACTAAAGATAAAATATAATCAAATGAACAAACAGGAGAAAATGTTCAGTCCCATTTATAAACCAAAGAAATGCACATTAGTGAAAATAGTAGAACAACGCTTATACTTTTTAAGTAGGCCAAGATTTCCGTCCCACCTTACTAGGGATTGAACTCAGGACATGGGGCATGCTAGGAAAATGCTCTAGCACTGGTCTACATCCTGAGCCCACAAGCCAAGTTTCTTGATATGATATTGCTTGATAAATCCATGTGAAAATGAATACCTCGACAGAAAAAAAAATGGACAGATTTGAACTGTAATTCTCAAAAGAAGAAATGCAAACGTCAATAAATTTGAAATATAAAGCTCAACATAAATTGATAAACCTGATTTTTAAAAACTACTGAATTAGCAAACATCAGAATAAAGTTGAGGGCTGGGGTTGTGGCTCAGTAGTAGAGCGCTTGCCTAACATGTATAATCCCAGTGACTCTAGAGGTTGAAGTAGGAGATTTATAGGCCAGCCTCAGCAACTTTGTAAGATCCTAAGCAACCTACTAAAACCCTGTCTCAAAATTTAAAAATTAAAAAAAAAAAAAAAGTTCTGGGGATGTAGCTCAATGGTAAAGCACCTCTGGGTTCAATCTCCAGCGCGCGCGCGCACACACACACACACACACACACACACACACACATACATAATTTTTTAAATTAATAAATAAATAAAATTGATAATACCTACTATAGAAGAGTACATGGAGAAAAGAGGCACTCTCCCATACTGCTGGTAGGTAGCATTTCTGTTGAGTTGTCTGACACAGAATATAAAAACAATTCTGAATTGTTAAGGCCCCTTGACCCAGCCACACTTCTTCTGGGAATTTATGTTAAGGACTTATCACCCAAATCTCACTATAGAGATCTTCTTTGCAGAGCTATTGATATGTCCGACAAGCTTCTGGATTTTCAAGAGATTTGTATAATAAATGACAGTGTTCCCATACATTGAATGATTATTTTTCATTAAAAATGGTGACATGGTGGGGGACTGGGATTGTGGCTCAGCGGTAGAGCGCTCAACTAGCACAGGCAGGACCCGGGTTCCATCCTCAGCATCCTCAGCTGGGGGTGTGGCTCAGCAGTAGCATACTTACCTCGTATGTAGGAGGCCCTGGAGTCCATCCCTATCACCAAAAAATAAAAAATAAAATATAAAAATATAAAAATAACACAACAGAAGTTTGTCTCTGAATAGAAACTTCTCTAGGGAAAAATGTGAGAAAATGGGGAGGGAGACTGACTGCCAGAGGTAGGTGGCCCACTTGGCTGAATAATCTTCTCTTTTGAAAGGTTACTTTGTTCATTTATTACCTAATCAAATAAATTTTGAAATTAATGGTTATAAAATAATTGTTCAATGATATGAGTAAGTGCTTACAACCAAAGTGTAGTTTCCAAAACAAAATCTGTTGAATTTAGATTGTAATTTAGGAAATCCATTACAATGTCCACTGTGATTATATCTATGTGAGGAAACCTTAGGTGATTTTTATTTTCTTTCTTAAGTTTTTCTGCATTTCCCACAATAAATGCCACTGTTTTCAATAAGAAAAATATTATATTTTTATACATTTCAGTTTAGCCTTGGCTGGCAAACATACAATGAATTAAGCACTCTCACATGTTGTTAGTAGAAGCATACAGATTGAACATTCCTAATTTGAATCCAACGTGCTCCAAAATCTGAAACTGTTTTGAGTGCTGACAGGACAACACAAGTGGAAAATTCTATGCTGACCTCATATAATGGGTCACAGTCAAAATGCAAGTGTACACTAAAAGTATTATATAAAATTACCTTTATGCCATGTGTATTAAGTGTACATGAAATGTAAATGAATTTGATATTTAGACTCAGATCCCTTCCTAATAAATCTCATTATGGTTTGGTGTGGTAGTGCACACCTGTAATCCCAGCAGCTCAGGAGGCTGAGACAGGAGGATCCTGAGTTCAAAGCCAGATTCAGCAATTTATTGAGACCCAAGCAACTCAGGGAGACTCTGTGTCTAAATAAAAATATAAAAAAAGGGATGGGGATGTGGCTCCGTGGTTAAGCACCCCTGGGTTCAATACCCAGAACAAAAAAAGGAAAAGAAAAACTCATTACATATCTACATATTCCAAATCCTAAAAAAATTAAAAATTGGAAACACTTCTGGTCCTAAGTATTTCAGATTAGGGATGCTCAGCATGTAATACTTTTTGAAGAGTGTGGGGAGTTACTAAGGCTTGAACCCAGGGGCCCTTCACCACTGAGTCACAACCCCAGAGACTGGGTGTCACTGAGTTACTTAGGGCCTTGCTAAATTGCCAAGGCTAGCCTTGAACTTGTGATTCCTCCTGCCTCAGTCTCTAGAACCTCTGGGATTACAAATGTGTGCCACTGCAACTGGCTCAATCTATAATACTTTTTGAAAGCAATATGGGTTTTTTTTCTTAAAAAGTCATAAGATATTAGTACTCTTTGATCCTGTAAACCATCGGGGGAAATTTATCTCAAAGAATTAATTCTCAATATTGGGGGAAAAAAAACTTCACAATTAACAAACATTGTTGCTCCTTTTCCCCACTTTTTAAAAAATTTCTTCTCTCTCTCTCTCTCTCTCTCTCTCTCTCTCTCTCTCTCTCTCTCTCTCTTTCTCTCTCTCTCTCTCTCCCTCTCTCTCTTTCTGTGCTGGGGATTGAACCCAGGGATTGGTACATAATAAAAAAGTACTATACCACTGAGCTATCCCCCAGCCTGCTCCTGTTTTTTTAAATATGAAATTGGAAAAAAAAAGAGACATGATATACAAATTAAAAAAAAAAAGAAACTGGAAATGAACTTTCTAATAATAGGAAGATAAAATAACCAAGTGAATGAGGATAAATTGGTTAAATATTATCATCACTTCTAGTAAGGACAACTATTATGTATTAGGAAGACAAAATGTTAAATAATATAAAATTATTAATGAACCATATGTACAACTATGTAAAATCCATTGAAAATTTTTCAATTAACATGATATGTCAAGAGCTTTGTAATGTTTTGAACAACCAATAAAAAAAAAAAAAGAAAAAAATTTTTTTCAATTAAAAAAAAAAAAGAAAAAGCCTGGTCATCTTTGAGTAGTACCACAGAGCGAGATGTTTCCATGAGCTTTAAAACCAGACACATTTGAGTTATAATTCTATACATGCCTTTATCAAGTTAGTTCATCCATACGAAATTGCTTTTTGTAAGTGAGAAGCAGTCAAATATTGCTATTTCATATGGTTCAACCTAATAACTGTGTGAACCTGAACAAGATAGTTAATCCAAGACCCAATTTTCTCTTATGTAAAGTAAGGATAATTATCCCTATCTTTTACAATTGGCTGAGGATTTAATTGAACAAACGGAATAGAAGTGAATATGATAATTTTTGTTTCCCCAAATGTATTGTTATAAAGATGTTTTAGTTTCACAATAGAAGAAAATAATAGCCATATACTTTTTTTTTTTTAAGGAAAATAAATAAATGGAAGTAGGCATCCAAAGCTCTGGTCATTCCCAAGCTGAGAAAGGAAGCTCAGTTCCTAAGAGTGAGGGGAGGGAATAAGACTTGAAAGAGAAAGGGATGAGGCCGGGCATGGTGACAAACCCCTGTACTACCAGCTACCTGGAGGCCCAAGCAGGAGGAAAGCAAGTTTGAGGCCAGCCTTAGCAACATAGCAAGGCCCTAAGCAATTTAATGAGATCCTGTCTCAAAATAAGAAGACAAAAAAATAATAATAATAAATAACCCAATCAATAAATGGGCCAAGGACCTGTACAGACACTTCTCAGAAGACGATATTCAATAAATCAACAAATATATGAAAAAATCTTCATTATCCCTAGAATTAGAGAGGTGTAAATCAAAACTATTCTAAGATTTCATCTAACTTCAATCAGAATGCCAGATATTATGAGGATTAAACAACAATAAGTGTTGGTGAGGATGTGGGGGGAAGGGTACACTCATACACTGCTAATGGGGCTGCAAATTGGTGCAGCCAATATAGAAAGCAGTATGGAGATTTGTTGGAAAACTGGGAATGGAACCACCATTTGACCCAGCTATCCCAGTCCTCGGTTTATACCCAAAGGACTTAAAAACAGCATACTACAGGGACACAGCCACATCAATGTTTATAGCAGCACAATTCAGAATAGCTAAACTGTGGAACCAACCTAGATGCCCTTCAATAGATAAATGGATAAAAAAAAATTGTGGCATATATACACAATGGAATTACTCAGCAATAAAAGAGAATAAAATCATGGCATCTGCAGATAAATGAATGGAGTTAGAGAAGATAATGCTAAGTGAAGTTAGCCAGTCCCCAAAAACCAAATGCCGAATGTTTTCTCTGATATAAGGAAGCTGATTCATAGTGGTGTAGGGAGAGGGAGCATGGGAGGAATTGACGAACTCTAGATAGGGCAGAGGAGTGGGAGGGAAATGGAGGGGGTATGGGATTAGAAATAGGTAGAATGTGGTGGACGTTATCATCCAAAGTACATATATGAAGACATGAATTGGGGCAAATATACTTTGTATACAACCAGAGATATGAAAAATTGTGCTATATATATGGAGATATAGCTCAGTTGGTAGAGTGCTTGCCTCATATGCACAAGGCCCTGGGTTCAATCCCCAGTACCATAAATAAATAAATAATAAAATTTTAAAAGTAAGGAATGAAGTAGGTAGAAGAATTCAGTGAAGAAAAGAACAAGGAAGTCATCCACAGAAAAAGGAAAGTTCTTGAGACCCCAAGTGGGCCCAGAGAAACAAGGCCTGAGGCAGAAGAAAAGTACCTGGGACCAGGGAGTGGGAGAGAACATTCCAGGGAGTCCTCTAAAAGCTCTGATTATGCCAGTTTAGAAGAAGGAGACCCCCGCCTCCAAGCCCTCCTTGGTGGATTCCATGATTCATGAGTGATTTATAAGGGTTGAGTACCACACTCTCATAATATTTATATAAGCACAGACCTGGCTCTGGATCTTATCTAAAGCAGTGCCATTTTCCCTGGGGTCAAGCCAATTGATTTCTCCAGGGTGGAGTGGGAAAATAATCGTTGGAGGTTTCAATGACAGAGGAGCCCTCTTGCAGGTCAAAGAATGAAAATGACTTGGAGAAAGGGGACAAGAATAGCCAGGAACAACCACAGAGGTCAAGGCCGGCTGCTGGGGGCCAGGAGGCGAGGCGGAACTCACCTTTCTCATTTTCTACTTGGGAACAGCTCCTATCTGGGCAGGTATACAGCAGCCCCAGGGACATGACGTGGACTGAGGTATGGATGATGTTGTTTATATCCTTGGGATAGCGCTTATAGAAGCGGCTCCCGGAGGGGTGTAACCATTTCTTGGAGAAGACCATGATCAGCATGAAGATGAAGGCCACTAGGCTGAGCTCTGAGGCTGCCACCTGCGCCATCCAGCGGGAGCTATGTGTCATTCTCCATTGCAAGGGCAATGCGGAGTTCCGGCGATGATCCGAGGGCGATTGCTTTTTACTATCGGGAGAAGGGACAGAGGTCTGCATCCTCTCTTGTTGCCCCAGGTTCACCTCAACTCTGCTCCCCAGCCTTCCCCCTTCTTTTCCAGGCCTCAGATGTTGGTCTCCTTCTCCTTCTGACCCCTAGAGGACTCTGACCCCCTTCTTTTGCACCCCTTTTCTCCTCTATCCCATCTCCTCCTTCCCTTGCTTGGCTTACTTGTCCATCATCTTCTGAATATTTCCATCAGGCAGTCAGTTGCCAACATAGGGCCTGGGGTCTGGGAAAGAATGGGGGGGCCTCTTATTAGGAATTTGAGCTCCAGATCCAAGAAAAGGCCCCCAAACCATTCAGCAGACCAGGGTCCCTAACTGCCATGGAATATTCCTGGGGAAGCAGTGAGATGGGGGAGGGGACCATGGCTTCCACTCTAACCCTTTCTCAAAACTCTTGTTCCTTAGGCGCCAGCCCAGAACCATGGATCGGAGACCTTCCTCAGCTTCTCTCTTCACTAAGGCAATGGTCTCTGAGGATCTCCTTTTTTCTTCCTATTTCCTCTGCCCTAACCCCAATCCCAAATCCTCACTGATAGAGCAAGGGAAGGAGAAGAAAGGGGTCCTCTGGAAAAACAACCTCCCTCCATTGTCGTTTGGATGAATCTTTCAAGTGTCACCAGCCTTCCAACAACTTTCCCCAATCCCTTTCCTTCTTCCCATCTTTACTCACTTCTGGTCAACAGTCACCAACCCCTTACCTCTTCCCTTTGTCTCTCTTCTTTTTTTCTCAGAGCCAGAATAAGGAAAATATACGATGAAGAGGAGCCTAGGGGTATAGATAGACTGAGAAGACTCTTCCAACCTCCTTTTTTTTTTAAATTTATTTTTTAGGTGTAAATGGAGACAACACAATGCCTTTATTTTGATGTGGTGCTGAGGATTGAACCCGGGTCCCGCCCGTGCTAGGTGAGCACTCTACCGCTGAGCCACAATCCCAGCCCTCCAACCTCCCTTTTAAATTATTTTTTTAAAATATTTTTAGTTGTTGATGGACCTTTATTAATTAATTAATTTTTATGTGGTGCTGGGAATCGAACCCAGTGCCTCACACATACTAGGCAAGTGCTCTACTACTGAGCCACAGCCACAGCCCCTCCCTTTTAAATTATAAGAAAATAAATGAGGTACCCGTGACAATCTGATCATAGTGGCTTCCAGATCTCAGTTAGCCCCTGGAACTCTTGTGAGCTTTCGGATTTAGGAAATGAGTTTGAACCCCGCCAGAGCTGGTTTCCTTCCTGGAGACAATGATATACATGGTTAACAACACAGGTTTTGGGGTCTGATAGCAGAGGCACAAAGAATGGAGCTTCCCCTAAATAGCTTTGTGAACCTGGATGTCATATAAGCCTTTTTAATGCCTAAATTCACTCATCTATTAGAAAAGAACAATACCACTTGTCTCATACATAGACTTGGCTTGAGTATGGAATGAGACAATAAACAAAAGCACACACTAGCCCATAGTAAATTCCCAGTAAGTGCAGTTCTTACTGTTAAATTATCATTTTTAGCCAGGCATGGTGGCACACACCTGTATTCCCAGTGACTTGGGTAGCTTTGACCAGGAGGATTACGAATTCAAGGCCATCTTGTGTGTGTGTGTGTGTGTGTGTGTGTGTGTGTGTGTGTGTGTGTGTGTGATTTTTAGTGTACAGACTTCTCAGTCCCAAATCCAAAAACACAAACAGGGAAGGAGCAAAAGCATAATCTGGGCACAGTGGCACATGCCTATAATCCCAGCAGTTTGGGAGGCTGAAGCAGGAGCTTCACAAGTTCAAAGCCAGCCACAGCAGTTTAGCAAGGCTCCAAACAACTCAGTGAGACCCTGTCTGTAAATAAAATATTAAACAAGGCTGGGGATGTGGCTCAGTGCTTAATCACCCCTGGGTCCAATCCCTGGTACCAAAGGAAAAGAAATCATAAAGGATAATTCCTGGCAGGCATTAGTGCATACTAGTGGCTGCAAAGTGGAATTCAAGTTAATTTATTCAGGAGAGTTAACTCTGAATCCCAAAGTCACATGCATATTAGGACCTCAGAAACTGGGAATCTTAGATTCAGATCCTGGTCTCTTCCCCTCCCTGAGCATCTTGCTCCTCTGCCAACCAGCCTGCTTCTCTGCTCTTGTGCACACAATGGGAAATGAGGCCCTCAAGTCAAGGGCTGTGCATCTGACACATTTGACTGCCAGAGTACAGACTTCTCAGTCCCAAATCCATATATTCTCTATCCCTGCCAGGGACGAATGGCATCCTTAGAACAATCAGCCTTGTGCCAGACACAGTGGTGCACAATGTACTCCCAATGTCTCAGGAGGCCAAGGCAGGAGGAACACAACTTCAAAGCTACCTACCCAGCAACTTAGTGAGGCCCTAAGCAATTTAGTGAGACTCTGTCTCTAAATAAAATATTTTAAAGGGCTGGGGATGTGGCTCAGTGGTTAAGTGCTCCTAGATTCAATCCCTAATACAAAAAGAATTAAAGAACATTCTGCATTGGTCAGGGGCACTGTGTCAGGAGGCTGAATCCTGAAGAAGGGAGGAGTTGGAGACAATGCTGGAAGAGCGGGTGCTAGACCCTTTGGGAAAGTCATTCACACAGAACCAGAGAT
Source organism: Ictidomys tridecemlineatus (assembly GCF_052094955.1). NCBI lineage: Eukaryota > Metazoa > Chordata > Mammalia > Rodentia > Sciuridae > Ictidomys > Ictidomys tridecemlineatus. The sequence continues at coordinate 52,610,994 of NC_135479.1, read as the reverse complement.
CATCAAGATTATTTCCTTTCTTGAATTCTTATTAGTTTTTTTTTCTGGAGTTTCTAAACATTTTTAGTAAAAACAACCAGTTTTCACAACAACACACAACATGAAAGAATCTTAGAAATATAATATTTTCTAAAGAATGTCACTCCTGGAAAATTACACTATAATAAATGGAATACTTTTTCTATAGAGCTCATATACAAGTACAACTAAACAAAACATAGTTTAAGCATACATACATTTACAATTGCATGATATTTTTTAAAAAGCAATGGGCAGATTGGTGTACAACTGTAATCCCAGAAACTCAGGAAGCTGAGTTGATCTCCAGTTCAAGGCCAGCCTCAGCAATTTAGTGATACCCTATCTTAAAAAACAAAAATAAAAACAGCTGGGGATGTAACTCAGTGGGAGAGCACCCCCAGGCTCCATCCTTCATAGAAAACAAATAATAACATAACAATGGAGTAGTAAATATGAAATATCATATGATGGTGAATTCTCATGGGAAGCAAAAAGTAGAACAAGGAATGTTACTCTAGCAAATGCATATTACTAATAATAGTCCAGTTCCTGGGTTCGGTGATAGGTGCACAAGGATTCATTATAATTTTTAGGTAATATTGATGTCATGTAAGGAAATATTAGGTACTATTTTAGGAAATATTTTTGGTAATATTGATTTCATTTCTGGAAGGAGCATTGAAAGTTCTTTACCCCTTTTCTAAAAGTTCGCTAAGTAGCCTTGGCAACTTAGCCAGACACTGACTCAAAATAAAAAATAAAATGGACTGGTGGTGTAGTTCAGTGGTAGAGCACCACTGGATTCAATCCCTAGTACCACCACCCAAAAAAATAATAATAATTAAAAATAGTTCAAGATAGGAAATGTAATCTTAGCGATTACTAACTTGGCAATGGAAGTTATTTATATTGTCACAATATGTAATGTAAACACTCTTAGCTTAGTTTTGACTCTTCAAGTCAACAGATGGACAAAGCACGGAAAACTTAATTATAGCTTCAAAAGTAAACACAGCAGCTTTGACATTGCCTAACCGAAAGCCTAGAAGAGGTAAACTGGAAGGAGGAAGGAGGAGAGTTGAGAAGTAGGGGCACAGCCCTCAACATATGGTAGTGAGAGATTGGTGAATAAATTCCCAAACTTCCTTGCCCCTAGATGCCCCTAGATTAGGATAACTGATGCACATCCTATAGCAGGAACAGGCAAACATTTTCTGCAAAGGTCCAGATAATACATAATAGGCTTTGTAAGTCATATAATCTCTATTATAAATACTTATCTTGGCTAATATATTGTGAAAGCTGTCACAGACCATATGTGCCTAGGTAGGAATGCTTGTTCCAATATATAACACTTTGCTTTATGGCCCTAGCCATAATTTACCCAATCCTTCTGTCTCCCAGAGTTCCCAGCAGGATTAAGCTCCAATTGCCCTGGTAATAATTGATTTGATATCCTCTATTGCCTTTCTTCCTTTCCTTGTTCCACTTCCTTATCCTTTTTCTAAATGTGTTAGGGGGTTAGCTCCCAGTAACTTCTTGCAATCAAATCTTTATCTTGGGGTTGGCTTCTGGGGGGACCCAAATGAAGTCAAGTAAGAACTAAGATGACCACTGTTTTTTTGGAAGAGAAAACAAAGAAGTTGAGCAATTTGCTCAAGGTCACAGAGCTAGTAAGTTTGGGGGCCAGCACTGGAATCTGGACAGTCTCACTCAAGAGCTGTGCATATATTCCAAGCATCCTAGAATATTAGCAGAGTGGGAAAGGGACTAAACATTTTTAGAAAAAACAAAAATGTTTTTACTAAAAGGAATTCAGAGAAATGAGGATACTCACCCAAGAAAGAAAGGAATTCCCAGAGTAGTGGGGAGGACCAAGAGACACAAGGACTTGCTCCTGGCAGCATTGTTAGGGAGGCTGTAAGTACCCAGGAAAGAATGATTATGGTGTATCTGGGAAGATTTGGGAACTTGGGAAGTTTCCCAAAATATCCCCATGGTCTGAATATAACAAGGAAGCAGCACAGGGCCACCAGACCCAAAGTTAACCATAGACAGAATCAATAGTAGCATAATCTGAGAGAACAGTTGATCAGGACCCTGGGAGACATACGGAGAGGTGCCCAAGCTCTAATAAGTGGGGGTGGGGAGGAGTATGTTTTGTCTTCCACTGTTATCATGGTGGAATGAGATGGTTCTAACTCAAAACTCAAGTTTGGTATAAGATATGAGAATTGTGTCATGTTTTGCACATCTAAATTTGTGGTTTGAAATTAAATCTTCGGCAAATTACACAGAAATTTCTCATAGAGAGCATGAAGGGAGATGTAGCCAACCCCAAACAAGGAATTTCTGTCCATTTTTATTTATTTATTTCTTTTTTTTCCTGATCTTGCTATGTTGCCAGACCTGGGCTCAAGTGATCTTCCTGCTTCAGAGTCCTGAATAGCTGAGATGACAGGTTCATGCCACTAGGCTTAGCTTCCTTTCTTACATACAACATCTTTGTGTCTGTTTAATTTTTCCATTACTCCTAAATTTTCACTTTTGTTCTGTTCCAAGAGCCCAAACTACAACCAAGTATTTCTTAGTTCCAATCCCAAATTCTCAGGGAAGGACACTGATTGGCTCTGCTTGGAGCAGTTATACATTCCTTGACCAATCAGCCATGGGCAGGGGTTGTTAACCTGCAGTACCAATATTCACCAGTAAAAGGAGCTAGGCTATACCCGCTCCCTGCTCCAGAGATATTTGGAATCAATTGGATAGGAAAATAGGTTTTATTCAAAGCCAGATTTGAAGGAAGACAGAAGAAACTTATGTTTCAAAAGTGCCACCTTCAAAATCACTGAAAGGGAGCAAAGTTCTAAAGGACAAGAGGCAGCAGACACAAAAGACAGGAAATATATATAATATGGATATAATTATCCACCTTCTGAATGAAGCCTTCCATATTGCCAAACATTGAATTTGCTTGTTCCTACAATTGTACCCACAATTCCCAAGCACACTCTGATCTCTATTGATCCACATGGTTGTGCTCTATTTTATGCCCTATATCATAGATATTTATGTGTTTTATGACTAACTCTCCTTCCTCCTTTTACAAGCAATTCTGCCCTTTGTAGTGGAACTCTGATTTTCAATTTGGCTGCTCCTTAACCATCTGAATATCCTATGCTGCTGAGAGATTTCCCACTTGAAGGATCCTAGTCAGGAGATAGGACTTCCAACAGTTCCACTCTCCCAATCTAGGCAGTGCTGCGTAACAAAAAACACCCTCCAGATCTCAGTAGCTTAGAATAGCAAATCTTTCTTTGTTTCTCAAGCTCCATATCACTGTTTGTTGTCTTGGGGCTCTTCTGCATGTTGTCCTCATTCAAGAACATAGGATACTGGAAAAGGTACCATCAGGAATATTACCAGTTGCTATGTCAAAGGGAAAAAGAGTGTGTGGCAAATCAAGCTTTGACCCTTAAACCTCCAACCTGGAATGGAAACACATCCCTTCTAATCACATATAACTGGTTAACTGTTTAACAGGTCACATGCCTGTACCTGTCACCAAGAGAGAATCTGCCATATTTCCAGAATAAAAATTAGGACCATTCCATTAGTGGCACCAATAAATTACAAAGTGGGCTTGGAAAGAGCAATAAGTTGTGAGCCAGCCTCATCTGGGTTCTGTTTTGGCCATCTGCTCACCTGCAAAGGGTCTGTGTTCCTACCTGTCCTCTGCCGAATAGTAAAAACTCCTGTGTGACAAGGCAAGTCAGAGATGAGTTATTAAAAACTCACTTGGGGGCTGGGGTTGTGGCTCAGCAGTAGAGCGCTTACCTAGCATGTGTGAGGTGCTGGGTTGGATTCTCAGCATATAAATAAATAAAATAAAAGTCTGTTGACAACTTTAAAAAAAAAAAAACCTCATTTGAGCCAGGTGCAATGGTGCATGTGAGACCAAGAGGAGGCAGATTTTAAAAGACCAATGAAGGAGGCTTTATTTGAGACTCACTCCTAGGTGGAACTCTATCAGACCAACAGAGTGGACAGGAGAAGGGTCTCATGAGAAACTGCAAGGAGGCTCGACTGGACTGGAATTTTATGGGGCTTATAGCAGGAAGGGGAGGGTTTGGAACAGAAAAAGGTGTTTTTATAGAGTGCCTTGTCCCGCTGGAGTTGGTTGGGGGAGCTAGCCAAACTCCAGGATTGGCCAGTGGGTCCAGCTGATTGACAGGTGTTTCCGTTGGCGCTTGATTGATATTTCTTTCCCGCAAGGGCTGCTTTGTCCTAAGTCACCGCCACTGACCTGACAGTGCACACATGTAATCCCAGCAACTGGGGAAGCTGAGGCAGGAGGATGGCGAGTTCAAAGCCAGCCTCAGCAACTTAGTGAGGCTGTAAGCAACTCAGTGAAACCCTGTCTCTAAATAAAATACAAAAAAAGGCCTGGGGCTGTGGTTTAGTGGTTAAACACCGATGGGTTCAATCCCTGGTACAAAACAAAACAAATCTAAAAACCTCATTTGACCAGAAAAACTAAGCCATGTTTGATGAACATCCTCATCTATAAACAGGATTTGTTTATCTCTATATGCTTATCTCCTATGTTTTGACCCCTGAAAACTCATCATTGTGATTCCAGTGGGGACTGTAAAAGGGTGAGCATGTGACCCAAGCTCAAAATGACTGACCCAAGCCCTGGTCCGTTTTTTTACAAAATCCAAGTACACAGTAAGGCTATGAGCCTGTGGCTATGAGGCTGAGAGGACGAAATCAATGTACAACCAATGTATTTGCACCCTGGTACTCTAAATATCCAATTTTAAATTAAAAAGGCAAACCATGATCGTGACCAAACTCCTTTTTTTTTTTTTTTTGGCAAAGCTACATATTCAAACAAGCAAGCAGACTTTGAGGTAGAATTTGCCCACTTTATATTTGCTTCCTACAATTTAGAAATTCATTGAATGATCTAAAGAATCCAAACTAGGAGGTACATAGGAGAGGAAGAGGGGCCTGTCAGATAAATGGTGTCTATGGAATATCTAAGGGGAATAAAAGTTTATTGTGGATTAGCCAAATCAATGAGAACTCTGTGTAGACGTATCATCATTGAAGAAAAGGGGGATAGTAAAACAGCATGTCCACGAATGCCCCTTTGTGTTCCCAAAAACCTAGCCAAGTTGACAGAACTATGAGAACCTGGGCCAGAACATCCAGATACATACTATCTTGAAGGATACTGGCTTTCTCTTATTACGCTAGGAATGAGGGCAAGTTAGTGTTATCTGTAGAAAGCTACTTTCTTGTATGTATACCAGGACATTTGCTCCTTGGGATATGAGCTGATCATATAAGCAAGCTAATGCTGATGATTTTACTGTTTCTACAGTCTAACATATGAAACCCCTCTCTCAGGGTGACTAATATGGAACTGAGAACACTACAAAAAAGGATACATGTGACTTGTCCAGCCTGCCTCCATTGGACAAAACACCATGAGGGAGAGGGGACACAGCCTGGCAAAGCACAGTGAGGGATAGAGGTGCTATCTGTTCAGCTTATTGCCACTGAAACTTTCCCATAAGCATTTCCAAAAACAAAAACAAAACAAAAAAAAAAACTATGTATCATACATCACCTCCAGGCATTTTCTTTGATCTCCTGGAAACTTATCCCACTGCCCTGCTACAACTGGATTGTGGATAAGACCATAACTAATATCCGACAAGGTTATTCAAACTGGATTATTTAAGCAAACCCATTGGAAAATGTTTAAATTTCTTGATGATTGAACACAAAACTCATGTCATTAGAATGAGAATGTCTATGGAAAGATTGGTTCATGAGCACTGTCAGTTCTGAGAGCATTTAAAATTAGTAGCTGCACATAAAACTTGAAATGCCCTGACATTGTAAGAGATCATGTGTAAAACCTGATAGATTCTTTCCAAAATCTGATAACATTCCTAAAAATGTATATGCCATGATTCATAAAGAGTAGGGAAGCCAGGCAGGTAGCATACTCCTATAATCCTGCCAACTTGGGAAGCTAAGGCAGAAGGATGGCAATTTGGAAGCGAGCCTCAGCTATTTGATAAGTCCCTGTATCGAAATAAAAAATAGAAAAAGGGCTGGGGAGTAGCTATGTAATAGAGCACCCCTAATATTAAAAAAAGAAGGAAAGAAAAGAAGTAGTGAAATTGAAATAAACCTATCTAAAGATCTACAGTAAATACACTTCAATCAAGCATGCCAGAGGAAATGCTAAATTATCCTCTCTGTATAAAATTATAAAATCACTGTCATATAAAGTGGCAATGACAATATGCAGCCAAGCAAGGATCACAGGAGAAAAATATTGGAGATATGTTAAGAAAATTCATTAAGTTAATTTATTTTTCTGGGTTTTTATGTTGTTCTTTGTATTGGTCGGTTATTTTAAAAGAATACAGTTTAATATTTCTCAATAAATAAATAAATAAAAAATAAATAAAAAATAAAGTTTTTTATTTCTCAATAAAACATTTGCGACCAAACAAAACCCATATTTTATACTCTTTTTCTGGAAATAGGCCCTACAAAATCTGGAGTAGGCCCTAGTTCCTTCCCTAAGAGAGCAACTTCAGATTTCTAATGGGGGACGAAGTGGGATAGGGCTTCGGAAGGGAAGAGTGGGGAGGGTGATTCCAGAGAGCTGGGGGATGTGGAGGGGTGCAGGTTACAGGAAAGAAAAAAAGTGGGGCAAGGAGGAGTGAGATGGAACTCCAGAATGGGCATGATGTGGAGCAGGTTGAACTTAAAACACCAAAGCATGGCTCAAAGTCCAATGACGAAGTTACAGAAACCGATGTAAAATGCCCTACGTCTGACGCGCGAGAACTGAGCACAAAGGTGACCAGGTCAGCTTGGAAGCTGATCCTAGCGGCATCAACCAGCTAAAACGTCGGTCCCTGGACCTCAAAATGGCCTGGGCGACCGCTGACATTCCGCTGGTGGTGAGTAGCTCGGTGATGGGTTTTGGGCGCGCTGCAGTCTGGAGAGGAAGTGCCAATCCCTCAACTCCTTATAAAGATTCTCTCGAGAGGGAGTCACCGCCGCTCTCGACCCTGCGTCTTTAAGGAAACGAGCACTGAGAACCAGGCGACAGAGTCCGGCCGAAAATGTGCTAGGAGCCTGGGGCCGTGGTGCCTTCAAGACCCGCGCTCTTAGCGCAGTGGATCAGTCAACCCTCAGAGAGTTGGAAGGCTGTCCTCGGGGAGGCGGGGCCAAGACAAGAGGCGGGGTCCGGTGCGAGGGGCGGAGTTAGATAAGCCTGGCCACACCCCGGAGAGTAGACTGTTCCTGGTGCTGAGAGGCGTTTAGCTCAACTTAGTCTGCCCCAGGCTCTCTTGGGACCAGGTGGCTACGTAGACCGGTTTGGAGAGGGCCGTAGTGGGGAGTTAGCTCCGTCATGCCTGCAGGCACCCGTCAGATTCATGGTGAAGCTGTCCGGAAAGAAGTATTCCTGCTCTGGAATGGATGCTCCTGCCTAGTATCCTGGCCAACCTGGAGAACTGGAACTGTTATACCAGATTTGTGGAACTCCAGTAGACCTCCAGGAGCCAAATCAGATGCAATCACACAAGAGTCTTTATTGCAAGCTCCAGCCTGGACTCACAACCATTCCCCACTCAGCGGTCCCAGGGAGTGAGTCCTGGTCCTTTGTCCAGTTAGATTTTATAGGTTTTGGGGGGATACTCTATGCGTCACAACATCACACAGCAAATCATTCCATACCGCGGGAAAGTCAAACAACAACTCTTAACATTGATTAGCACATTCAATGGCAGGAACAAGTTGGGTAGGGGTGATTGGTTAGTACAAGGGGGGGGGTGTTCCTTTGAACTGATTGGTTTAGGCCACGAGGGGTGTACGTGCTGAACTACATGGTTTCCCAACATGTTATCAACCACCATAAACTACTGGGGGATCATGTGGCATCCCAGGTATTTTCCCTGTCTCATGCTGATTGGTAGTTGCTAGGGGGGTTGCTATGGGTCCTCACCTAGCCTGAGTCAGAGACACCTGGCACTGCAGATCTCTCCTGTTATTTGTAGACAAACAACTCAGCAGGGTAGGTATGTGCCTGGGAGTGCTCTGTGGGTTTTTCCAAGGACCAGGGTCACATCCCCTTCCTTAGGACAGGCCTTGAGGTAGAAGCTGCTGATATTTATTTTTAAAAATGGAGTCACATCAGTTTCTCAGAACCGCAATTACCTCTTCATGAGCCTTGGGAGGAAGAAGGGAGGAGATGGGAAGAAGATTTCAGGGATGGCCTGAGAACCAGCCACCATGAAGGGTTCTGGAAAAGAGAGGATTATTATCACCCAGGAGGCTGTACATGACCAAGATCAAGAAGCCAATGCCCCCAGAGGGTAGGGTGGCTGAGGCAGTGATGAACTCAGACTAATTCCATTTTAAGATTGGGAGCCATCTCTTCACAGAGTTATGAGAAGTTCATTTGTTTTACTGTAAAATACTAAGATTTCTGTTTGGCCTTGCCATATTTTGATGTTTAAACTTGTTTGGAATTCCTGTCTGTGCTTTGAACTCACCCACGCCTGGCTCTCCCTGGCCAGATAACAGCCCTTCCTGAAACCCCAGTGGCACCTCATAAATTCTGATGTTGGAATCTGAATTTACTCCTTATCTTGAAATATTTTCATTAATCTGCTGTCTGCCCTTGTAGTATGTTTGCCAGAACCCTATTAGCTGGAAGTTCTGAAGATACTCAGCTTTGCAAATTTTTGTTATAAAAAGTCCCCTGGGGCTGGGCCTGAAGCTCAGTGGTAGAGCACCTGCCTTGCATGTGTGAGGCACTGGGTTCGATCCTCAGCACCACGTAAAAATAAAATAAAGATACAACTACAACTAAAAAAAAAAAAGTCCCCTGCCCTTAGACCAGCGCTGTCCCCTAGCCCTGCATTTGGGTGAGGCAGTCACTGATCAGCTGTCTTTTTTTTGTTGTTATTTTTTTATTTGTTTTACAGCTGTCTTGTGTACACAATATAAGCTGGCTTTAATTTGGTTTAAAATGAGAGTTGTTGGTCTTTGCCTTGTGGGTTCAACAGCAGGAAGATCGCAAGTTCAAAGCCAACCTCAGCAAAAGCAAGATGCTAAGCAACTAGGTGAGACCCTGTCTCTAAAAAAATACAATTTAGGGCTGGAGATGTGTCTCAATGGTCAAGTGCTCCTGAGTTCAATCCCTGGTACACCCCACCACACACGGAGGAGGAGGGGGAGGAGGAGGAGGAGGAGGGGGAGGAGGGGGGAGGAGGGGGGAGGAGGACGAAGAGAAGGAGGAGGAGGAGCCACCAATGCCTGGGCCAGGCATGGTGGCATATGCCTGTAATCCCAGCAGCTCAGTAGGCTGAGGCAGGAGGTTCTCAGGTTCAAAGCCAGCCTCAGCAACTTTTTTTTTAAATAAACAAAAACAGAACAACTTTATTTGACAAAAGACAAAAACAAAGTTATTTACAGTAGTTTTTTGCTCAAATAATTCAATGGGACAACTGTGCTTTATCCTCCAGGTTTACTTACAACCATGCCCAAGCAGAGGCTGCCCTATCCCCAGAGGCCCCATTTTATTTTTTTTAAAGATAAGCTAAGTATCTTTTTTTTTTTTTAAAGAGAGAGTGAGAGAGGAGAGAGAGAATTTTTAATATTTATTTTTTAGCTCTCGGCGGACACAACATCTTTGTTGGTATGTGGTGCTCCGGGAGAAGTCTTTTCTGCTGTCCTTTAATAAACTTCTAATTTCTACTCTGACCTTGCCTCGGTGTGCTTCTTTGGTGTTATTCTTCAACATCGGGGAAGCAAGAACTCGTCACCGGTCAACAGCGGTAACAGTGCTGAGGATCGAACCGGGCCGCACACATGCCAGGCGAGTGCACTACCGCTTGAGCCACATCCCCAGCCCCGAGAGGCCCCATTTTATACAAGAAGGGAATGCCAGACAGAATTCAGCAGCATGGCCCCCTCTCCCCTCACAGTTCAATGCACTGCAGGAAAGGAAAACCCCACTCCAACCCAATGCACTGAGTCACCTACTGTAGGAGTCCTCCAACAGTTACATTAGATCTGGGCTCACAGACACCACTGGGGTAGGAGAGATGGAAGCACAGTAGCTTCAGAGCTTCAGCTAACTTGGAAGCTGCCATGTTGACCTTCCCCAACTGGGTCTGATGAGGGTGAAGATACCCAGTTCCCTGCAGCAAAGAGGCTGGAGGGAGGCAGAACAGAGAGCCTAGGAAACCTGCCCATCTACAGAGGGCAAAACTCCCTTTCTGTAAGTAACCTATTCCCATGCCCACTGTAAGGGACGGGCCAAGTCATTCAGGAGAGGTATGGGAACCTCCCTGAGGGTGTCAGGGATCTTCTGAAAAAGGACAAAGTATATGCCCTTGCTGTGGCCAAGTCAGTCAACACCCAGGAACCCCTTCCCCTCATGCCCAACCTGGCAATTTCAGGAAACTACAACAGGCCAGGGCTCCTGGCCTAACTTTTGGCCCAGTAACAATGTTATTCAGAACAAAAATATTTTGGCTAATAAAAGTCTAGGATTAGTGTTTCTTAAGATATATAAAGATGGGATATACTGCTGTTGAACACTATCAGCAATGAAACAGCAAAATAAAGGGCGGTGGGGTGAAGACCAATTGTGATGTTTCACTGGGAAACTCAGGCAGAGCCTTTGCAACTCCAGGTTAAAGAAAAGTGAAGCAAAGACACAAAAACTACATTTCTGGCCCATTTCTAGCCCCACTGCAGGAAATTCCCTGCTTCTTCCAGGAATAGCTTCTACCTCCTTTGTGGGAAAAGCTGCCTGTTCTAGTAGTTAGAAGGACTTCCTGACCAGCAGATGGCTCACTGCTCCCCAAGTGGAGACGCTGGGAGCTTCTAACATTCCAGTCCCAAGTTTCCAAAGAAATTTTAAAACTCAGGCTGCAGGGCAAAGCCTTCAAGGGGAAAAAAAGGGGGGGGGAGTATTAACAAGGGGAAGAAGGGGGGAAAAAAAGCCCATTGCTTCAGTCTAGCTTACTCCCCCCCCACCCCAAAATAGAGTAAAAACAAATCTCTGGTTTTATCACCTTTCTCTGCTCTATGTCTAGGTTGAGTCAGGTTCTGCTGTACTCTCTCTTGGCTGTGGCTACGCCCTTCTGTGCCTGATGCAAAAGAGCCAATGCCAAATTTCTTTTTCTGCCCCAAACACCTTTTTGGTAAACCAAAGGAACAATAAAACAACCATTTGGAATTTCTCATTTTGCAGAGATTTAGCTGGTCCCCCAAATAAAAATACTCCTCCCTTGTACAACAACCCCCAGTAGCAGTGGTGGATCATTCACAGTGGAGGATTAGACTCCATCTGCCATCTTGCACTCTCATTCCCCACTCCTGGGCTAACTACTGCAAGTAATGCAAACCACAGCAAAAGAGGAAAAATAAACAGTTTAGCAAAAATCTAAACATTCAACTGGAGTCGGTGCTGTTAAATGTGCTGGATCCCTCTTCTTTTGCCCACATTTATGAAAATGAAATGTCCACACCTGGTTTGACAGAGGCACAGCTCAGGAGCAGCATGGACCCAGCATAGGTCTGAACTTGGCAGGTTTCCTGAGCCCAGCCAAGGAAAGCAGGCTGGAACAAAGGGTCCCAGGAATTCTCTGGAGGAGCAGCAGCAGCACCATGCCTATCTCCAATCTCTTGGTCTCATCACTGAGGACGACTGGAGACAAGGCAGTCAGCAGAGAGGTCCCTGTCACAACTCAGTGACACCAGCTGGCATCTTCCTGCTGAAGACTTCTGGATAGAGATGATACCGATGCTTGGCAGTGATCCATAGAAAACCCTCTGTATGGAAGGGAAGCGAACCAGGAACCCAGAACACCTGGCTTGCGCCTTGAGCACCCCTGTAGCAGATGCCTACTTGGGGTTCTCAGAAACTAAAGGGATTGGAGTATGCAGCAATGGGGGTGCTGGGTCCTGCTGCTTCTGAAGCTCCATCTCGGCAGCCCTCTGCAGCGCCACCTCCACCAGCAGCTGGAAGCTGCTGAAGTCCTCCTTGTCCTGCTCTGGGGGTGTGGGTGGTGGTGTGTTGAAAAGTCCACCTGTGGGGCTCCCAGCCTCAGCCCTGGTCAGCAGGGCAAATGTACTACCAGGGGTCACTAGGGACTTGGGGGACTCCAGCTCCCCTGGTGGGAAGGAGGCTGCTGGCTTTTCCCCCTGGCCTGTGTGGAGCGGCATGGAGCACACAGATAAAGAGAGGTGGGGGGCGCCGGGGGCGCGCGCGCCTGCCGGGCCTAGCCTCAGCAACTTAATGAGATTGTAAACAACCTGGTGAGACCCTATGTCAAAATTTAAAAATGAAACAAAAAGGGTTGGGTAGGTGGCTCAGTGTATAAGTATCCTGTGGTTCAATCCATGAAGCCAATGCCTGGCAGAGAATGGGAGAACAATGTGAAGAGGGAGAGAGAGAATCAAGGATGAGCCAAATAACCAGCTGCCAGGACCTGTAACACCTGTATTCCCCCCCCCCCCAATCATTCTTCCTCTTCTGTCTTCTTTACCTCATTTTGCTAAGGTTCTCACTCTTGCACATCTGCTCCTTTCCCATATAGCTGTGCTTCTTGCCCTTCAGGCTCTTGGAACAGATCTGCAGAATCCAGACCCCTGCAGGACTGCACACTCAGGTCATCCCAAAATGAAAAGGGTGCTCTAAGATACCAGAAACCAACTCCAGGAAGATAGGAAACACGTCAATTTCCTTTCTCCTCTGTCTACTCAGTCTCTTTTGGAACAAATGGTTATATTTTATGTGCCTTTCTGTCTCCAAGATAAGTCTTAGCTGGTGCCCGTCTCCCCCTTATCTCACCATTAGAACTTCAGAATTGGAGCATGTATACTTCCTTAGTGTAGGACTTTAGTAAGAGATGAAAAGCTGGGAGGGAAAATATGTAGGGCATATGTGTAGCTTTGTGTCTGCTCCTGAATGTCTGTCTGTCTATCTCTGAGTATCTGTTTGTCTCTAATGCCAAAGAGCAAGAGGGATGGGGAGAGACTCCCCCCAACAGGGAACTTGAAGGAGCACATGCATCAGTTCCATTCCCTACTCCCTCTCCCTTCTGCTCCTGGCCTATAATCCCCTTGTTGCTACTTTCCCCAGATCTTCCTTCTTGTCAACTGGGTCTTAGCTCAAATATCATCAATCCAGGGTCTTCCAAAAGCCACCCCACCCTGCTATATTGTTTATTAATTTGTTGACTTTGTAATTGCTCCCCTGCCCCAGTGTAGGACCTTGGAGAAAAGGATCTTGTCTTTATCATCTCTATCTCTTCAGATCCTGAAACAGTGCATGGAACATAGAAGGGACTCAACAAAGAGGTGCAGAACTGAATCAAACACAGAAATGCTTGGCTTCTCAGTAAGAGGCTTTTATTGCCGACTTGCTTCTCCTTTTGGCCTTCTCACTGCATCTTCATTCTCTTCCAGAGCCCCAGTCATGCCTGGTGTTGCCCAGACTTCTACCCCAGCTTGCAGCAGCCCCTCAAATCAATGCAGTTGCTCCCACCACCACTGCCACCTTAGATGTCTCAGGAGCTGTGAGTGAGCCAACACTCTCAGGCCTTGCACCTGGTCTCTGAGCCCCAATTCCCAGAGGAACAGATGCCTGCTCTTAACACCTTTCCAACTAGGTCCGTTACCCCTTACAAAACCATATTTGTAGGCCATTGCTCCTTTGAGCACACAGTGCCCTAGTGAAGCTTCCATGCAACGCCACCAACATTTATTGAAGGTTTCCCATACAACAGGCACCATGCTAGGTGAATCTCCAAAGTAATGGACTTGCTAAGTGCCAGGGCTCTTCTCCCTCCAAGTTTCGAGTGTCCCTGTACCTCTTGCTGTTGACATGGCATTTTCTGTCCCAGGCAAGTTGCCATGCTTGAGCTGAAGGGACAGTGCAATAGTTTAGTGCAGAGAAGACTGTGTCCCGGGCCTGGGCCTCCACTAACCAGTCACTGCCTGTTTTGCTGTCTCCAGCCTTCATCTCCTTTGGCATCATGGAGGCAATTTCTTAGCTGGAAGCAGGTGCTCTGCTTGAGGTTAGGCAGCACCACTAGATCTCCAGGCTCTCTGCACTGTTCATTCCTGTTTCCATGAGAGGATCAGGATCTAAGTGAGAAGATCAGACTTGCAGCAGGCCTATGAGCCTCAACTCCCATTTCTTCACCCAAATCTGGGACCCAGAGCACACTCAGTCTGAGGCTGAGGATGGCTGACATGATAGTTCAAGTTGGGAGAAAATGCAGGCAGGAAATATGGAAGCCAGTATTGGGGGCAAGGAGAAGGACTTCAAAGGACCTTGAGTCCAAGCTACTGACCATCTTCTGTCCCTGGGGCTCCCTAGCTCTGGCCTCTGATTGCCAAGCTACACCCAGCTCCTCTGGAGCTCAGACCTAATGTCTTTCTTGGAGAGAATAAAAGGGAAAATGCAAGATAAGGAAAGAAATGGAGCATTTAGTCATGGAAGGGTGGCTACCATACACACATACCATGTTCAGCAGAATCACCTTTCCTGTACATAAACACACAGATGCACACATGCACATACACACACACATTCTCTGAAATGCATATTCTGGATTCTTTTAGAGGAGAGGAACTGGATTGAGAGGGCACAGGAGGTACCCCAGGAATAAATCTAGTATTTCACAGACTCAAAGGGCAGCACCAGTGGTTGCTGTAGAACCAAGCAGAGTGACTACTGGGTGCTTCAGCTCAGATCCCTGTCTTCTTTGGCTGGAAGGGTCCCTGCTTATCCCCATTGGCTATGGCATTTGATGTCCAATGTAGTCCTTTTTTAACTGCGTTGACCGGCATGGTCTTCCTTGGCTGTGAGCATAGCAAAGATACTTGTTGGCAAAGGGCTCGGCCAGCTCAGTACCCATTGACCACTCTGTACTAAGCTTGTGTCTCCACTGGCAACACATTCAAGCCATCCTTATTCTTTCTTATTGCTCTGGGCTCAGACAGCCTTGTTTCATTGGCTGCCCAGTCCTGATGCTCAGTTCCCATTGGTTGCCACTAGAGGTAGTGTTTCCACTGACTTTGAGTCCAATGGATGGTTGGACTAGCTTTGTCCTCTCCATGTACACTGCCAGAGCCCCAGCTTGTGCTCCATTCCCAGTTTGCATCAGGGTGCAGAGGTGCTAGGGGTGCCTGAAGAGGGTCCGACAGCCTCAAGAAGCCTCTGGTGCTGACGAAGATGCTTCCTTCTTTCGTGTTCTCCTGTGACTTCACACACCAACTGGGCAGGGAAGGCCCCAGGAAGCCCCTTCAGCCAGCCTGAGGAAAGAGACAGGTGATCAATTGGGGTGGGTTCAGAGGGCAGATGAAGAGGGAAAGGAGGTCCTATAGGATCTCAGGCCTTTGGGGGTCAAAGTGGGGATGGGAATTAGTAGAGAAGCCTGGAGCATCGGTAGAAAGACATGAGCATCAGATGCTGCTCTGGGAGTGACAGCAGTATCAGAGAGGATCTGGGTCACTCCTCTGTTGAGTCCTGCAGGGGCCCCCTCATGCCACTTAGAGTAAGCCACGGAGATCTTACAGGGAACTTCAAGGTCCTACAAGATATGGTCTCTGTTACCTCTCTAATTTCATTTGTTCCGTTCCCATTTTCTGGCTCCCTCTTGTCCTCCTTACCCTCCCTCCATCACAACAGCAGGCCATAGGGCCTTGTCACTGCCTGTTTCCTCCAACTGGGACACTTTTCCTCCTGACACCATAAGCCTAAATTACTCATGTGCATCAAGCTCACATGTTGCCTCCTCACTGAGATCCACCTCAGCCTCCCTATTTGAAACTGTAATTCTGTTAATTCTGGAATTCCTGGCTTCTTTACTTTTTTCTACTTTGGTTTAACCATTGCACTAACTGCCTTCCAAGAGACCACATATTATTTACTTATTTGCCAGGTTTGTTTGCTTATTTGTATGTGTGTGTGTGTGTGTGTGTGTGTGTGTGTGTGTGTGTGTGATGCTGGGGATTGAACTCAGGGCCATGTGCATGTGAGGTAAGCACTCTACTAACTGAGCTATATCCCCAGCCTCATGGTTTTTTTGGTTTTTGGTTTTTGGTTTTTTAATTGTCTCATGTTTATTTTATTTTATACATGCTCCCAGGCTGGGAATGTAGCTCAGTGGTAGAGTACTTGCCTAACATATGGAAGGCCCTGAGCTCAATCCCCAGCACAGCAGAAAGAAGAAAGAAAGAAAAAAAAGAGAAAGAAAGAAAGAAAGGAAGGAAGGAAGGAAGATGAATGCATGCTTCAGCAGGGCAGGAGTGAGCCTTTATATGTATTTAATGCATGTTGATTGAATCAGTAAATGAAAGATTCTCTCACCTTCAGGACTCTTGTGTAGTTGTTTGGATGGAGCTCTGGATTCCAGAATCCGTGCCTCAGTCTTGGCAGGTGTAGATGCCTCTGAACACAGTTCCTGGGAACACTCTGGTAGAGGGCATTTAGTGGGATCCAGATTCTTTTTAGCTTCTCCCCAATATTCCCCTTAAGACTCATTTTTTTCCTTCCCTTCTCCCCTGTATGGGACACTCACCACAGTCCTCATAGATGGTGTCTGGGGAACAGGGAAGAGGCCCTGGGGTAGGGAAGGCTCCCAGCCAGCGCTGCATGTCTGATCTGGTGGGAATAGAGGGAGGGGTCACAGTTGGCTCAGGAGAGCCTCCTGGTGGTGAGATAGAAGCCACAGAGGTGAAAGAATGGTGAATGAGTTGGTGGAGTCTGAGGTCAGAGGAGGGGATCCCACGGATGTTTTTTGTTTGTTTTTGATGCTGAAGGTTGAACCCAGGACCCTGTGCATGCTGGGCAAGTGCTCTACCACTAAGCTCCACCCCTCAGCCCCCAAGGATGTTTTCTGGAGACAACTCACAGGGAGGAAGCTTGGAGTAGCCGATGGGTGGGGCGTCCCTGGTGGTTGCTGAGAAGGGAAAGGCGGAAGGTGGGGGGTCCAGATGGGTCTGGAACCTGCTGGGCCTGCACCAGGGAGCGATGGGCATAGTCCAGAACCTGTAGCCGCTGCCCACTGCCCAGGAAAGAGGGCGTTCAGAAGGAGAGCAGGAATCCTACTGGAGGCCTCCTCTACACTCCAGTCTGGGCTCCCTCTCCTCCGCACCCACCTCTTGGGCTGAGTGATGAGCAGCAGGTCACTGAAGAGCAGCAGGCAGAGGGGGGTGAAGCGAGGCCTGGAAGTGAAGAGCATACCCCCTCTCCTGCACCCTAACTCCGTCAGCTCCCCCTGCAACTCCAGGCGCCGTGACCAGGAGACCAGGGGCAGAGCCTGAGAGGAAGCAAAGGGGGGTTTAGCTTCGAAGTAGCACCGTGGGGAAGGGCAAGATGGAGGGTCCGGGTAGGCACTAACCTTGACTTTGTGGAAGCGCAGCCTTTGGGTGAGTCGGATCAGCTCTTCAGTCTGCTTCATGCGCCCCACCTCAGCGCTGCAACGCTCGATGATCTGAGTGAGCAGAGCCGAGTCACCCACCCCAGCAGCCGGGCCCCTGCTCCCTCCCACCTTTCCCTTCTACTTGGTCACCTCTCCCACTCTTTCTCCTGCCCACCTTGCTGACAGCACCCAAGGCCTTCTGAGCATTCTCCTGGCGACTGGATCCCTCCTCTGTCTGGCGCAGGATATTCTGGAGATAAGGAAGAAGATAACTGGGCCCACTGCTCAGCCCTGGGATTCAGAGGGGCCACAACTTCTCCCCAATATTCCCCTTAAGACTCGTTTTTTCCTTCCCTTCTCCCCTGTATGGGACACTCGCCACAGTCCTCATAGACGGTGTCTGGGGAGCAGGGAAGAGGACCTGGGGTAAGGAAGGCTGCCTGACTTGGAGAAATGCTAAGTTTGGGGTTCATAAGGCAGTGGGAACAAGCCTCAGTCGGGTCCACTTACCAGCCACAAAACTCTGAGTGAACAAGACATGTTACCTTTCTGAGCCTCAGTTTCCCCCAATTGTAAAATGCAGTTTATATCTACATAACATATCAATGCCATTGTTGTGAGGATTTAAGGAGGTAATATTAGACAATCTTGGCATACAATAAAAGCTGAAAAAGAGCCGGGCGTGGTGGCGCACACTTGTAATCCCAGTGCCTCGGGAGGCTGAGGCAGGAAGATCACAAGTTCAAAGCCAGTCTCAGCAATTTAGCAAGGCCCTAAGCAATTCAGAGAGACCCTGTCTCTAAATAAAATATAAAAAACTGGGGATGTGGCTCAGTGGTTAAACACCTCTGGGTTCAATTACCAGTAAGAAAAATATACATATATGTGTAAATAAAAAGCTGAAAAAGAGGGTGGCTATATTTAAATAATTATTAACCATACTATGAGTGCAACAATATAGCAGGGTAGTTAAGAGTACCTGGGTTTCACTTTAGGCTCCATTGCTTATTTTTGCATGAGCTAGGAAAGTTATTTTACCCATGCCTAAGTTTCCTCTTCTATATAGGATAAATAATAGTTACTACTCTCACAAGTTGTCAGTGATGTTAAACAGGTATACAGCACTAAAAACTATACCTAGAACCGCACACTCAATAGCTGTTAAGATATTATGATTGATATCATTTTTATTATTGTGTTACCTATACTAAGGATGGATAAAGCTGAATAAGACAAAGAATGTAGGCTGAAGGAATAGTTCAGTGGTGTAACACTTTCCTAGCATGCACAAGGCCCTGGGTTTGATCCCCCAGCACTGCAAAAACTAAAGTCACAAAAAAATCTGATTATCTAGTTGGAGACTATTCACATGAATATCTCTACATTGAGTGACCTGGTTAGAAAAGAATCTCAACTTTGCAATAGAAGAATGTTTGTTTGTGTGTTTGTTTTAATCTTTTGTTGTTGTTTATTTTTTTAATGTGGTGACAGGGGTTGAACCCAGGGCCTCATGGATGCTAGGCAAATGCTTTGCCACTGAGCTCCCTAGTCCTAGAAGAGTATTTCTAAACCTTCTTCCCCCGGCCCACCCGCCTCAGTATTACCTTGCTAAGGAAGGATTTTAAGACATTTTTCCTCTAAGTATCCTACCCATCACAACTTCTACTTTTTATTTATTTATTTTCAGTGTTGGGGATTGAACCCAGGGCCTTGAGCATGCTAGACAATCACTCTCACTGAGCTACCTCCCCAGTCTCTCCTCCCCAAATGAAAATTTAATTCTACATTCTGTAAATCTGCTTATATTCCATTTTTGAAATACCACAACCATTGGAATATTTAAGATTTTAATTTTCATCCCCCAGAGAACCATTTTGCCCCTTTGGAGGTGATATCAACTAGTTAGTGGCTGAGTAGAGAAAGTTAAGTCTAGAACTCATGTCTCCCGCCAGAGGCCCTTTTCTTGTACCTAGCCTGTTCTCTGGTGCATTCCGGTATCTCCAGGTAGGTGTCCAGGGTCCTGAACTGAGAGGCCCAGATTAGGAGTAATTTGTGGGTAGGAAATAGTGCTGACCAGAACAGAAACCCTTGGGAAAAGACCTCCAGTGGGACTGGAAGGATAGAAAAGGTACCTGTAGCAACATGCGGAGCCGGGTGATGCGCTGGAAAGGCAGCAGCAAGAAGGATGGTAGCGGAAGCCGCTCACACTTGGGGAGGCTCTGCAGCCTACGCAACTCCGAAGAGAAGCGCATGTTTGTGTCCCTGCAAAAAAAAAAAAAAAAATAAGCCCAGCTGGCTAGTGGCTGCTACCTGGAGCAAGGCACTGATCCCTCAGTTGCTCTGACCTCAGAGACGCTCACTCCAGCTTCCTCCCACACCTCTGGGATACAATAATCCTCCCTTATTCGTGGTTTTTTGCTTTCCACAATTTCAATTAGCCAAAGTCAACTTCAGTCATAAAATGTTAAATAGGAAATTGCAGAAGCAAACAATTCATAAGTTTTGAATTATGTGCTTTTCTAAGTAATGTGATAAAATCTCAAGCCATTCCCTTCCATTCCACCTGGAACTTGACTCATCCCTTTGTCCAGCATATCCACATCCTATACCCTACCCTCCCATTAGTCACTTAGTAACTGTACCAGTTATCAGATTGACTGTGGAGATATTGCACTGCTTCCAAATAACACTTATTTTAATAATGACAACTGCCATTATTAAGTGTACTAAAGTGCAAAAGACGTGATGTTAGCAATTTTATTACAGTATATTGTTATAACTTTTCCATTTTATTAATTAATGTTAATAATCTCTTACTCTGCCTAATTTATAAATTAAACTTTACTATTGGTATGTAGGTATAGGAAAAACATAGAATATATAGGGCTTAGTACTAGTCACAGTTTCAGGCATCTACTGGGGGTCTGAGAACATATTCGCCCATAGAGTCTGAGGGAATACCCTACTCACATTAGGCGACTGTAGGTCTCCTCCTGATACTGTTGATTCCGCACATAATCCACATACACCGAGAAGGGACCCACTGCATGAGCGTGCACCACATCACACAGGTCACTGATGTGTGGCGAAGAACGCACACGGGACAGTAATGTTCCTAGAAACCTGAAGGAGTTGGGGGAGCAAGCAATGGAGTGGTGCAGACAGCTGGGTCTTCAGGTGCTTCCTGGGTCCATGGAAGGAAGAACCTGGTAGGGAGAAAGCTAACGGGGTGCTCAGCAGCCCCAGGTCAGGATTCCTGGGAAGGCAGGATTCCACTGACCGCTCACTGACGCTCTGGACTCGCTGCACATTGGAGAAGAGTGTGTGGTGATCCCTAGGGGTGAGTGTGTCCCGAAGTGCCTGGCTCAGCACAAAGGTGTCAGTCAGCAGCTGCAGGGAGCGCAGGTAGGAGGCCTCAGATGTCACCACCTCGAATAGGCTCTGGGAAGGGCAGGGCCATAGTGCAAAGTGCCACTCATAACCAGCCTAGGACCCAGGACACCCTCCTCCCCTATGTCAGCCTCCCCAGCCCCACCTCAAGTGTGCCCACCTCCTGCATGCGCCTCTCTTGGGGACTGAGGGTCTCCAGGAGGCCACTGGCTCGCACAGCTGGAAGCTCCTGCCACAGGGTGTTTCGAGGTCCAGGGGGCCGTGTGAAAGTGGAAGCTTCCCCAGGATTTGCTGGAGAGGGACCCCCATCCTCACCAACCCCCCACAGCTCCTCTGATAGCACGGCTGCTCGGTAGGTCTGGTACAGAGGTTCTGGAACGCAGACAGAGCACATCAGGAAAGTCGAGAGCCCTGGACCCTTTCTCTACAGAATTGACCCCCAGATCCAGAGACGCTCACCATCCTGCAGGGGCAGCTCCCAGTTCTGTTCCTTTAGTCCCTCCAGCCCCTCTTCATCCCTGTGGAAAGAGAAAGCTAAGGAGTCCCCAAAGCCACAGCTCCATGGGTGCTGTTCACATGACATTGGAAGTGATGCATAAACCACATGCATGTTGTATGTAGGGACCCAAGTGGCTCCCCAGATGTTTTATGTGCCTGCTGTAAGGGAAGCCTTGAACTAAAGGGGGCCCCATCCATTCCTGTTATTTCAACTACTGTGTACCAGAGACTTCCAAATCTGTTTCCAGCTCTTTTGTGTAGCAATTATTGCCTGATCAGTATTTATTTTTTAATTTTATTTTTGCAGTGTGAGAGAGAAAACCCAAGGTCTTGAGCATGTCAGGCAGTCACTCTACCACTGGACCACATCCCTAGCCCTGCAACCATTATCTGGAAGGTCCTATTTGTGCCTTAATGAAACTCCACATGGCCAAACTCTTACACTTGCCTACCACTCCCACAGTTCAGTCTCCCCTGTTCTGGTCACTGGTAAAGGACCATTCACTCTCACTAAAAGCCATACTAGTAAATGATTGATGAATAAATAAATGGACCTGAATTGCCTCTGATCACAACAATAAATCTAAGATGATTAACAAGCCCAGATGACATAGAAGACGTGGTCATGGTTGCCAAATGGATTTGTGGATAATAATCGCAATAAAGGTTCAAAGTGAGAAAACAGAATTAAAATGGAGAACTTGCTATGGATCAGCTCTTTAGCAATATACCCCAATGATCCCATGGACTAGCTGGGGTATTCTTATGCCCATTTCCTAAGTAAGAATGCTGAGACCCCAGAAAGGCTGAGAATTTGTATAAAGTCACATAACTAAGAGGGGACAGAGCTGGGATAAGAAATCGGGACTGCCTGTCTCTATAGCCCTAGCCCTTCTTCCTTTCACCTTTGTGGAGGTGGGATTCACCTGGACCTGAAGGATAGCCTGCCCTCAGGTAGAAGACAGTAGGGAGAAGAGTGGAGAATAAGGGTAGAGAATCCTGTACCTTCCCTCCATGGCTGTAGGATGAGCATTCCCAGGAGCTTCATCAGGACTCTCCGCTGGAGAGAGAACCCAGAGTGAAAAGAAGAAACCTCCAAGACTCCTAGCCCAGGACTCCTAACCCGAGCCCTAGCAGTGACTGATGCTATTAAAAACTACAACTCCCATCAGCCCAGAGCAGCAGCTGGTTGAAGAAGAAAACTCCCAGGACCTGTAGCTTGTAGCTGGTTGGGTTTTAGGCCAATCCACCTATGCCCCGCCCCTTCAAAGCACAAAAATTCTACACACAGACACACATATGCATAGGCACACACACACACACACACACACAGCCCCTGTACCTGTTTGGATTCCATCTTCAGAAGGTAGATCAAGATCTGGCTGTGGAGCTTCCCCAGAGATGGTGGTATCCTGTCTGACCCGAGTTGGTTTAGGGGGTTTGAGAGGTGGCAGGAGCTTGCGTTCAGCAGTGGACCGATAAGAAGTGAGGACCACTGCGGGGTGACTGATGCTTGGAGGGTGAGGGCAGGAGCGGGAGGTCCTTAGCGGGGAGGCACGACAGAGAGCCCTGGGGCCATCTTCAGGGCTCCCCACTGGCACCCATCGGAGCTCCAGGCCAGGCCGGGCTACGTGGCAGACGCAGGGGCAGCATGGAGGGCAGGCAAGAGCAGCATCTGTGGCAGATGGGAGACTCTAAGGAGAAAGACCTTGAGGCCTGGGTGGCCCACCCCCAGGGATTCCTCTCAATATCAAGGTCCAGCCCTGGCATCTATACATCTCCTCCACCCTGTATTCAAACCTCCAGAAATGTAGAAACCCGATTTTCCAAACACAAAATCCATTTTTGGAAAAAGAACTAGTCCATGAAATTTCCCAGTCTTCATTATTGAGAACAAAGATGAGCTCTAATGAGGCCACCCCAGCCCCCTCCAGATGCTTACCCAGAGCGCCATTCTCCTGGGACCCATTCCCGGCCAGGATGACGTGAGGAGCCTCTCTCTCCCCATTCACATCTGTTCCCCCTTGAGAACCCCGCTCCAAGGAGCCCGAAGTGTGTTTCTTGCTTTCAGCTCCCCATTCAAACCTGCCTGCCAGTCTCCGCACAGTGCCAGGGGCAGAGCCAGAGCCGTCCTGGTTGGGGGCCTCAGTCCCTGGGAGCAGGGGCAGAGCTGGGCGGGGTGACCCAGAGGGCTTAGGTGGGGGAACCGGGGACCAGGGAGTGGGTTCGGGAGAGATGGATCGCCGGGACGCTGGACTGGGGGACCTGGAAGAGGAATCTGGGGGAGTCTGGGAGTCGAGACTGACTCTAGAAGCTGAGGGAGGCAGAAGGGCAGGGGGCTTGAGGGATGCAGCTGGGGGCTCCCAGAAAATAGGGGAGCACATTGGGGTTGGTGCCTCACTGGAAGCTCGGGGAAGTGCTGGTGGAGAGGAGCCATTGACGGGAGGCCCCGGGGAGTGGGGAGCCCGGGGACGAGAAGGGGGCCGGGGGCGGATGATCCTCGGGGGCTTCTGGGTAGGGGGTGTTGCTGCAGGAAGGGACTGGGCCGACATCTTTCTCTGAGCTCTTCAAAAGAGTCGGGTGATCTGCTGGAGTCATCCCCTGAGGAGGATGGAGGAAGAGAGAGACCCTTTAGTGGGTAGACTGAGGCCATGTGAAGCCATGATTTGGGGTCAGGAGAAAAGGCTGGTGTATTTCCTCTCCTTCCTTCCCAATTGCACTGCCTTCCCTCGCTTCCATCTCATTCTGCCCCTGGACTCTCCTGCACAGCCTTTCTTGGTCCGGTTTCTCTTTATTTAAATTTTTTTTTTGGGGGGGGGGTACTGGGGATTGAACTCAGGGGCACTGACCACTGAGCCACATCCCCAGCCCTATTTTGTATTTTATTTAGAGACAGGGTCTCACTGAGTTCCTTAGTGCCTCACCATTACTGAGGCTAGATTTGAACTCATGATCCTCCTGCCTCCTGCTTGGGAAACCTCTGAAATTACAGGTGTGTGCCATCAGGCCTGGCTTAAATTTTTGAATTTTTAAAAACATTTATGGTAGTGGTGATTGAATCCTGGAGCACTTAACCACTGAGCCACATCCTCAGCCCTTTTATATATATATTTTATTTTAAGATAGGGTCTTCCTAAGTTGCCAAGGGACTCACTAAATTGCTGAGGCTGGCCTCAAACTTGTGAGTCTCCTGCCTCAGCCTCCAGATTTACTGGGATTACAGGTATGTATCACCATACCTGGCTTTTATTTATATTTATTTATTTATTTATTTATGGTCTCACAAAATTGCCAAGGCTGGCCTCCAACTTGGCAATCCTTCTGCCTCGGCCTCCTGAGTAGCTGGGATTACAGGCCTGCACCACTGTACTAGGCTTCAAATTTTTGACTTCTGCTGCCACAGTCAGGCCAAGGGAGACAGTGGGACTAGGGGGAGCAGTGACTAGGTAGAGACCCAAGATAAAGGATGCATGATGCAGGGAACCAAAGAACTAGTAAGATGCAGGATAGGGAATTTGGCTTGCCATGACAGCTACCGTGTGTCTGCCTAATAAACTGTGTGCCAATGTGAGTCCTGGAGGTTTGTGTGTATTTTAAGGGTGTTCCCTATCTGCTACCGTACAAGTGGGGGCTGCATGGTGTGTGGTGAGTGTAGGTTGTGTGTTCAGTAGGTAGGTGTGCAGTGGGAGGGCGGGGTAGACGGTGTGGTCTGTTAAGGAGTGTGTGATGTAAGTGTATAAAATCGGGGTGTGAAGGTGTACATGTGTTCCATGCTGTCTGGATGGAGTGTGGATTTGTGTGTGCGCAGGCGCATGTGTGCACACCCCTGCCTGGGCTAGGAGAGATGCATCACTGTTTCCCTGCTCCAGCAGGCCCTCCACCCCCCATTTCCCAGTTCCTCTCTCCGGACTCTCCCTTTCCGGATTATTTTTAGTCTCCTTTTCCTGCCATGAAGATTCCTGGAGTCTCTGACCCCAGAAGACCAGGAGGCTCCTGCATGGTCTCCTCTGTCCCCTATCCTCTCATCCCTGCCCACCCACTCCCTGGGGCTGGTCACAGAGAGAGGCTCCACTGAAGGGCTGGGTCCTGCCAGGATGCCTGGGGAGGTGGCCGGAGACCAGAGAAAAGGATAGGACCAGCAGAGCCAAGACTTTGGGGCCTGAACTTCTCTTTCTCTCTCAGGGAAAGAGGCTGCAGTCCCAAGAAGATTGCAGAATCAGAATGGGGGTACAGGGGAGCTCAGACTCCCTTCAGGAGTCAGAAGTCACATCCCTCCTGGCCCCACATCAGGTTCTTTAGAACTGGTGATGTAGGATGGGGGCTGGGGGTTGTAGCCTGTGAGCTTTGTGCTCAGGGACCTCTGCATTCTGGCAGGAAGCCACTTAGCAAGGTGACCCTCACAGTAGCCTCAAGAGCTGGCTAGCTCCTCCCCAGCCCCTGCCCCCCTCAGGGATCCCACTCCCCACTCCCTTGAGGCACCAGCATTTACTTTCTTCCCCACACCCCACTCAGGCCTCTTGAAGGGACCAGGTACTCGGGGCCCCAAGCACTCACCCTTGAGTCCCCTCCACTCTCAGTCACCTCCCAGGGCTGAGTGAGTAGGGGCAGGAAACAGGAATTGGATCCTCCTCCCAACCGGACACCCCCCTCCCAACCACATTACACTCCACATGCGCACACTAGGGCTCTGGGAGACAGGAGGATCCCAGTATCCAGGGTGTCGCAGGTTAACAGGTTTGGAGAAGGGCTGAGACCCAGGCTAGAGATCAGAGTGCTCCACATGTGCACATCCCATCAGCTTTGCTGGGTGCACAGGGGCTCCCAGGACCGGGGTGGACAGGGTAGGGTGAGGATGGGGTGGCGATGGACCAGGGGCTGGGCTGACAGTACAGCATGGTTGTTATGTGTCTCTATCTCAGCTAAGGGATGGCGTGTGTGTGTGTGTGTGTGTGTGTGTGTGTGTGTGTGTGTGTCCTTACACAGCGTGTCTAACCATCTCTCCCACGACTTGCTCGACCGCCTGTCTCTTTAGCCTCCAACTTGTCCCCTGCATGTAAACCAGCCCACTATTTCACAGCGAGGGACCCCTAACTCTCCAGGGGTTCCCCATGATTTACCTTTATCTTTAGGAGTGTTTTCTGTTTTTCAGCCTGTCCTACCTGCCCATTGGAACAAGGCATGCAGGCTGAGTTCTCCAAGGGCTGAGGTCTCCAAGTGTCTGATCCTGTTTCTGGGGCAGGAGCTAAGGGCCCAGATTGCAATCTCCTCAAAGGAAGCCAGTTCCTCCGCCCCACCCAGCTATTGTGTCAGGAGCGTGTGTGTGTGTGTGTGTGTGTGTGTGTGTGTGTGTGTGTGTGTGTGTGATGTAGGAGGGAGAGGGGGGCCAAGAGCCAGGAGGTGAGGAGGATCGAACATTTATATCTCCTTCAAGTAGGTGTGACATTTGTTGGGACCCCTGCTGCTCACCATTCTCCAGTCCCTGACTCCCTGTCCCTCTGGGAAACTTTAATGATGATGGCCAGGAGTCCGTGCTCTAATGAGGAAGGCGGGATGGGAGGGGGTCCCTCTCACCTTTAATTTTCTCTGTGGTTGAGAAACAGTTCCCAGGGCTGGGGTGTGTCATTAAAAAAAAAACCGAAGGAGTGAAATGAACCACGCCTCAGCCTGAAAAGTAAGGTGGTGAGAAGAAGATGCAACGGCTAGTTATGAGATCTGGAGGCTGGTGGCTACACCCCAATGTCCGCCCTTGTCAGACCTGCACATACACACTCCAAATAAGACACTTAAGAAGAAAATCCAGAAAGCTGGCAGGAAAATATGCTTTCGTCCCTTTTCTCCAAGTAAAAGCCCAAAGTCTTTCTAGTGCCCAAGAAGAGCAAAACCTACCCTCTTCAACATTTTCTCTCAGATGCACTCCTACCCCAGGACCTTTTCACCAGCTGTGCCCTCTGCCTGGAAATCCTCTTTCCAATACATCCCCATGGACAATTCCTTCATCTT
This sequence comes from Ictidomys tridecemlineatus, assembly GCF_052094955.1. Taxonomy (NCBI): domain Eukaryota; kingdom Metazoa; phylum Chordata; class Mammalia; order Rodentia; family Sciuridae; genus Ictidomys; species Ictidomys tridecemlineatus. The sequence continues at coordinate 52,583,590 of NC_135479.1, read as the reverse complement.
CAATTGGTTGAAGGACACACGCTGAATGAGGCCAGTTCCATCCATTTTTTTTTTTTTGTTGTTGTTGTTCTTTTTAGTTATACATGATACTAGATACTCTTAAAAACTACAATGGGAATGGGTATGAAATAGAATACTGCCTAGCATGCAAGAGGACCTCAGTTTCATCCTCAATGATCTCTCCCTCCCTCCCACCCACCACACACGAAATACAAGCTGCAATCTCATACCACATTTTTTTTTGTGTGTGTGTGTGTGTGTGTGTGGTGCTGGGGATCTAACCCAGGGACACTTTACAACTGAGCTACATCTCAAACCTTTTTTATTTTTTATTTTGAGACAAGGTCTCACTAAGTGGCCAAGCATTCACTTTGAACTTGGATCCTCCTGCCCCAACTTCCTGACCTTCCTACCCCCTCCATAGTAATTATACTTTATAACATCCCACATAGTATACTTACATGTTATGTTTATAGTGAACAGTGAATTATTACTGTGGTTATTATTATTATTTTATTTTATTTTTGCTGTACTGGGATTGAACCCAATGTTTGTGCATGCTAGGCAAGCACTCTACCTCTGAACTACATCGCCAGCCCTTTTTATTTTATTTTGAGACAGGGTCTCTGTCTCAAATGGCCAAGGCTGACCTCAAAGTTGTGATCCTTCTGCCTCAGCCTCCCAAGTAGTTAAATCATCTTCTCACATTAGAAAGTAAACTTTCTGAGCTGGATATGGTGGTGCAAGCCTGTAATTCCAGCAACTTGGAAGGAGGATCTCAATGTCAAGGCAGCCTGAACAACTGAGCAAGGCCCTAAGCAACTTAAGGAGAACCTGTCTCATGAACTGCCTCAGGTCTGAATGGGAATGTTTGGTCTTAAGAGGGGGAGTGAAGGAACCCAGTGTGGTGGCACACGCCTGTAATCCCAATTTCTTGGGAGGCTGAGGTAGGAAGATTACAAGTCAAAGCCAGCCTCAGCAACTTAGCAAGACCCTGTCTCAAAATAAAATACAAGGGCTGGGGATGCGACTCAGTGGTTAAGTGCCCTGGGTTCAATCCCTGGTACCAAAAAGAAAAAGAATGAAGACTGGCAGAGTGGCTCATACCTGTAATCTTAACTACTCAGGAGGCTAAGGCAGATGCAAGTTTTGAAAACTTAGTCTTTTTTCTAAAATAAAAAATGAAAGGGCTGATGATGTGGCTCTGATAGAGAGCCCTTGGGTTCAACCCCCAGTGCTGCATTTAAAAAAGAAAGAAAGGGAAAAAAAAAAGTGGAACAGAAAAGAGAAATTGGATGGTGCAGGACCTGTTCTCCCTGTCTAGTCTGAGCTTATCTCCTTGTTCCCCTCCCTTTAATCCTACTCCAGACAGACATACTCCCACCCAGGATTTTCACCCACATTCAGGAGAAACTCCTAAAGGTCACACTGTGAATATTCGAACATTCCTGACAAAGTGGGTCCACTGCTCAAAGCAACTAACTGCAAAGATAAAAACAATGACTTCAAATCTATAAAAGTCACCAGGTTTATGCCCCACTCCATTCCATCAAGGTATATATAATCTGAAAAAAATCACTGAATGCAATATGTACCAGTTTTTTTCACAAATATTTTCTTTCTTTCTTTCTTTCTTTCTTTTTTTTTTTTTTTTTTTTTGATTGGTGGTGAGGATCAACCCCAGGGCCTCATGCATGCTAGTCAAGTGTTCCACCACCGAGCTACATCCCCAGCCCAGTATTTTATTTCTTGTATGTTTTTGCAAAGATACTGAAAGTTACTTATGTGATGATTCGTTCTTCCTGCCACCCCCAGAAAGCAAATTTTTTCTGTTTTTGCATATTCTGAAAGTACCATCATAGTTTCAAGTCTGTATATTCTGCCTTCTCTGTATTGTTTGTTTTTTGTTTTGTTTGTTTTTATTTTTTCTAGTTATAATTGGACACAGTACTTTATTTATTTATCTATTTTTATGTGGTGCTGAGGCTTGAACCCAGAGCCTCGCATGTACTAGGCAAGCACTCTACCGCTGAGCCACAATCCCAGCTCTCTGCATTGTTTATAATCATTTCCATGTTGCCATATGGTCTTTGAAATTACCCCTTTTGCTAGAATTTAATATTATAATGACTAGATTTTGCCATCCTGGCAAGAAGGAATCTAGGTCTTCCAAGAAACTCTCCATCCCCCACCAATTCCATGGGGTTCCAGTGGGACCACCAATCATAACCGACTCTTGTCGGGAGCTGCCACATGAGTGTCTTTTCGTTGGCTCTGCCTATGTTCCCCACACAGCACATGAGATGGGCATGGCCTTCCTAGATGTCAGTCAACATGCTGATAGCCAGACATCATGCAGCTAGACTCAACCCCCCTGAAACCTGACCCCTTGCCTCATTTAAATGGCTTCTCCCCAATAAAAGGGTTCAACATGTTATCCTGCTCTCTTTCTTGCCTCCCTTGCCCTCAGTAAGGAGCGGTCACTGAACTCGAAGAAAAGATACTTTCTGTGTCTGTGTCTTTATTTAGTCCCCAAATTCACTTGGAGTGACCCTGACCGGTTTAGTCATGTGACGCTACAGACTCTCTCTGGCCATCTGACAAGATTGGTCAACCCCAGTACCCTATTCCTCAGGAAGGAGCAAGTCAGGACAGCTGCCTGGGGAAGAGAAGTTTCTGGTCCTTTGAGGAAGAGAAACTCTCTTGTAGGCTCACAAGGCAAGAACAATGTTAAGTCAGAGCCTTCTGTGCCCTTGCCTCTCTTCCCCCACAAATGGAGGAAAACAGTCAATGGTGACAGAAAATGAGCCAGGAATGGACAGAGGCCCAACAACATCATTTGTTGAATTTCCCTGATCCTGAGCCACAACATTGCCTTTTGTGCTTGAACTTGAGCTGGGTTTCCATTATCTACTACTGAAAGAATCTTCACTATTATGATTCATTCCCTAATAACAGACATCAGGATGTTACAGTTTTCCCCATTATTAATAACATTGCAAGGCTGAGGATGTGGCTCAGAGGTACAGCCCTTGTCTATCATGCACAAGGCCCTGTAAATAAATAATAATACTGCTGTGGCCACTCATAATGGTGCACGCTTATAATTCCAGTGACTTGGGAAACTGAGGCAGGAGGATTACATATTCAAGGCCAGTCTGAGCAATTTAATGAGATTCTGTCTCAAAATGAAAAAAAATACAAAGGATTGGGGATGTAGCTCAGTGGTAAAGCACCCTGGGTTTAATCCAATAATAATAATAATAATAATAATAATAATAGGGCTGGGGTTGTGACACAGTGGTAGAGCGCTTGCCTAGCATGTGTGAAGCAATGGGTTCGATTCTTAACACCAGAGGTAAATAAATTTAAAAAAAAATCAACAACTAATAAAAATCTTTAAATAATATTACTGCTAATATCTTTGTGCAAAACAAAACAAAAAGTCTTCAATTTTAATTTTAAATACTAACAAAATAACCCCAGGAATTTCAATGTGGTTGATTTTGACTCCTTCCTGAAGGGGTGGAAGAGTCTTCATGGGTCATCTCTGCATTCACATCAGGCAGCTTCAACCCTCCTTCTATCTCATCTAGTGATGGGGAAAGGTTTCAGGGAGGAAGGGACTTAGTTCTTTGAAGATCAGGTAGGGGCCAGGCCAAGAGGAAACCAGGGAAGCATAGGTACAGTGATGGAGAGGGTAAACATGTCTAGAGAGCTGTGAAAGGGAAGCTTAATTGAAATGAATAAGTAGAGGCCACTTGTTCTATGGAGGAACAAGTAGAGACCATATCATGGTCAACCAGACAGGGTTGTTAGGGACTCAAGTTTTCTCCACAGGGGTTAGGAAGAGGACAGAAATAGTTTATCAAGTTCCATACCCATTCTCTCTTCTGGTACTAGAGCCCTAGTTTAGGCAATTACCCCTCCATTATTCTAAGCCCATGTAGCCCATTTTTGGGGGGGGTGGGGATAAATGACTCAGCAGCAGTCAACTGACATATTCTCTCCTATAGCTTCAGAGAATGGTTCAGGGCTGAGCATCATTCTGCATAGGATTTCTGCTGAAGTTATTGAAAAAGAAACTAATAGGTAAGTTTCTAATATGACCAAGGACATTTCTCCTATCTCAAATGCAGTAATGCATCCTCCCCCCAATTTCTGATTTTGCCCATGCTTGGCAAACGCTCTACCAATGAACTGTAGCTTCTGCCCCCAAATGCAGCAACTGAAACAAAAAAATTATCTTTCCACTGGGGTGCTAAGCTGGTGCAAGCTAGACTTGGAGCTGCTAGTAGCCATCATTGAAGTGGCCTGAGAATAAAATCAATGCAGGGAGTGTAGGGAATGATGTAACATGGGGCATGTTACATCAGAAAAGAGGAAACTTAACTTGCTGGTTGCTACCCGCTTCCCAGTCCTGGGGCCACATGTGGCTAAGAGAGCACCTAGCGATTAGCCAGAAGGCATTGCCATGGATTGTGATGAAGAATCGGACCACCTCTAGAATACGCTCAGAACCCTTCTGCCCTCACAAACAGCTCAGACAGTTCCGGTCTCCCATTACTGCCTATAGAATGGGTGTAGATGTAAATTCTCCCCACCCTGCTGACCTTTATCCCGATTGGCTCCTGTACATTATATTAGCTGTGTATGTTTTCTCATTAAAAGAGATCCTGCTTTGACTGTTCCTCCTGGCATGTCTGATTGTCCTCCTGCTAGGGAGGCCTGGGTGCGGGTGGCCAGTCGACCTTTACCTTTCCTGGCCCATCCTGTTCGTGGCGTGCTCCCCGCAGGTCAGGAGGGAAGGGGGGGGCTAAAAACCCCAACAAGGGAGAGGTAGACAGAAACAGATTTGAGTGCTTGATACTGTAGGCCTGAAATCCGCTCTATATCTGGAGTTTTGTTATACATGTTTATTAGCTCCCTTTATGTAAGCTTATTTTTTAGGTTTGTGTCACAACCAAGGTGGGGTGGGGAGGATCCCTTTCAAGGGTTGCTCAAAATGAAAGTGTTGAATCCAACTGACCTCTGGGAGGGCCAGGACCTTGAAGTTCAATAGAATCCTTCATGGAGCACAGAACACCTGGAATTTCTGATAGGTGGCCTGATTGTGTGTGAGATAAATCAGGAAGTGGGCAGAAGGCAAAGCTGCCTGCTCTAGGAATTCATACATTTTCTGATCCAGGTGAGAACCGACACGGAGGATTCTGTCAAACTACCACCAGATGGAGTCTGAGCATTTTCATGGATTCTGGCAGCCAAAATGAACCCACCAGTGTCTGCACCCAGGGAGAAAAACACAGCCGGGTACCTCCAAAACTCTGCATCTTCTTCCCTCCCTCTCCATGGTACTATCACCTCTCTTGGAGACCTGGGACCCTTTATGTTCCCCCTCCAACTCCTCTCAAATCTGTTAGAACACTCACACCCAGGAAAAAATGGCAGCAGACTACAATACTCAAGAGAGATTACTGGATATGTGGTGCATGCCTGTAACCGCAGCTCTGGAGGCTGAGGCAGGAAGATTGCAAGTTCAAGATAAGCCTGGGTAATTTAGTGAGACCCTGTCTCAAAATAAAAAGTAAAAAGGGCTGAGGTAGTAGCTCAGTGGTAGTGAACCCTTGGGTTCAATTCCCTGTAGACAGTGGGGGTGAGAGACTTCATTCATTTCTGGTGGGAAAGCCAACAAACATACAGAAACAATTATTGTTAACACTGGGGATCAAATGCAGAGCCTTGAGCATGTTAAACATGTGCTTCACCACTGAACTAAATACCCTGCTCCTAGACATTAGTTTTCAAATTGGTTGGGCAAACACTGTTTTGCAAAATAAAATTGCTGGATTGTATTATAAGGCCATATTTTTTTTTAATTCCAGAAATTTCTGTTAAGGTACCCTGATAGTTGTGGGCTACCAACCTAAATCTTGTGGTCTTAGCAAAAACCTATGTCAACAGGGCTTGCCTTAGTCTCCAGACAGGGAATCCTTTAGGGCATCCTTGCTTCATCCTCCCTACTGGGAAATCCCCAACATCAGAGAAGAAATAACAGCAACAAAAATAAATTAAAAATCTAATGCCTAGATTAGGGTTGGGGCTGTAGCTCAGTGAAAGAAAGCTTGCCTAGCATGAGTGAAGCACTGGGTTCAATCCTCAGTACCACATAAAAATAAAGGTATTGTGTCCAACTACTTCTAAAAAATAAATATAAAAAATAAAATAAAGGAATTCTGTCCATCTATAATCACAAAAAAGAAAATTTTTTAAAAAATCTAATGCCTAGACTAAAATCTACATACAAATATTCATAGCAGCTTTATTCACAATCACCTAAAACTAGAAGTAATCAAGCTATCTTTCAATATACAAACAGATAAACAAACTATGGCACTTTCGTATGATGGAATACTATTTAATGATAAAAAAGAAATGAGCTTTATGGCTCAGGTTGTGGCTCTGTGGTAGAGAGCTTGCCTAGTATGTGTGAGGCACTGGGTTCCATTCTCAGCATCACATATAAAAAAAATAATAAAGGTCCATTGGCAACAAAAAAAATATTTTAAAAAATGAGTTTTCAAACCACAAAAAGACATAGGGGAATATTAAATCCATATTTCTAAGTCCTAGAAGTCAATCTGGAAAAAGATCAGTGGTTCAATTGAAACCTCCCACCCCCCAGGGAGAGTTCAGTTGGTGAAAAAGAGGGGATGTTTTAGAGTAGTTATACTATTTTGTATAATATTGTAATTATATAGTATCCTATATAATATTGCAATGCATAATATATACATATATATTATACATTTTTCAAAACCCATAGAACTTAACAAAGAGTAAATTTTAATGTATGTAATTTTTTTTTATTTTTTGGTACCAGTGATTGACCTCAGGGGCACTGAACCACTGAGCCACATCCCTAGCCCTATTTTGTATTTTATTTAGAGACAGGGTCTCACTGAGTTGCTTAGTGCCTCAACTTTGCTGAGGCTGGCTTTGAACCTGCAATCCTCCTGTCTCAGCCTCCCAAGCCACTGGGATTACAGGTATGTGCCACCACACCTGGCCATGAGTGGTATCTTTAAGACTAAAGACAAAGGAACTACACATAAACACTGTACAGTAGTTGATAAGGTTGTTTTCCACAAGGTTATAAATGAACAATTCTGACACTCCTATACATGTACATTAGAATTAAACAATTAAGTACATAGATTGGGGATGATGAAAGCCAAGTTCTTACTGTTGAAATGGGAATTTTCAGAAAGGGGGGGGGCAGAATGATCCATGTGGCAAGGGATTAGAGTTGGAGACAGTATGAATTCATATTTAGCTTAGTATAAATATGTTTGCATATAGAAATATTTTTGTGTACATATATGAGTTAGCATGCATACATCTATTTTCTCACTCTCCCAGAAGTGTCTAGAAGCAATGACACCTTAATAGTAATAAATAAGCCTACTGCCCAGACTTCCCAGATCTTGGCTTCTAAAACCACTCCTCAATAATTGAAACAGGACTGGGGTGTAGTTTAATGGTAGAGCACTTGCCTAGTGTGCACAGGGCCTAAGATCAATATGGAGTACTGTTAAAAAAAATAGGAAATAAAGTTCCTTGGAGAAATGACTGAATATAGGACTGGGGTAGGAAATATACAAATGAGCTTGTAACATTGTGTAGTGTCAAAATAAATGGTTTTTTTAAAAAATATTTTGTCAATAGACCTTTATTTATGAAATGTGGTGCTGAAAATTGAACCCAGTGTCTCACACATGCTAAGTAAGTGCTCTGCCACTGAGCCACAACCCCAGCCCAAAATAAATTTTTAATTTAAAAAATAGGGCTGGGGTTGTGGCTCAGTGGTAAAATACTAGCCTAGCACATGTGAGACACTGGGTTCAATCTTCAGCACCATATAAAAATAAATAAATGATGAATGTATGTAAAAGAGACACAGGAGCGAATTGAAAGACCTTCCAAAGGCCAAATTTATAACAATTTGAACAAAATAATAAAGAATATTGAATTCTAACCCAAAAAATGAACATCCGTAAGTCCATACTGGTAAAAGTAAATGCTTGAATAAATAAATGAGGAAGTTGGAGTGGGATTATAATATAAAGAATAATTCCAAGGGATGGGATTGTGGCTCAGCAGTAGAGCGCTCGCTTAGCATGGGCGGGACCTGGGTTCAATTCTCAGCACCACATAAAAATAAAGGCATTGTGTTGGGTCCATATACACCTAAAAAATAAATATTTAAAAAAAGAGTTAAGAAAAAGAATAATTCCAAATAATTTCTCTAGATCCTTCCAGGAGGGGAAGCATAAATCCGTAGTCTCTTAGTTTGGGCTGTACATAGTGACTTCCTTTCAAGGAAGACAGTATGGAAATGGGGGGAAGGGGAATATCAATACACTGGGGAAAACACCACCTCTGCCAGGTGATCAAGGTCAATATCAACAGTGATATGTCCTGCTGATAGTATATATCAAGTACCATCCTTAATACATGATGAAAATGGCAGTTTACCTCCGTAATCTTTCTGCCCCAAACCCATAACCCAGACCATGATGAGAAAAATAGAAGGACAGTCGCCAGGCGTGGTGGCTCAAGGCTAGTAATCCCTGCAGCTCAGGAGGCTGAGGCAGGAGGATCATGAGTTCAAAGTCAACCTCAGCAAAAGTGAGGTGCTAAGTAACTCAATGAGACCCTATCTTTAAATAAAATTCAAAACAGGGCTGGGGATGTGGCTCAGTGGTTGAATGCCCCTGATTTCAATCCCCATTACCCGTACCCCACAAAAAAAAATTAGAAGGACAGATTATTAAATACCTGATGAGTACTCCTCAAAAACTGTCAAGATCATCAAAAACAAGGAAAGTCTGAGAAATTGTCAAACCAAAAAGATCCTAAGGAAATATGATAATCAAATGTAAACTGAAGGGGCTGGGGATGTGGCTCAAGCGGTAGCGTGCTCGCCTAGCATGCGTGCGGCCCGAGTTCGATCCTCAGTCGTACCACATACCAACAAAGATGTTGTGTTTGCCGAGAACCTAGGAAAAAATAAATAAATGTTAAAATTCTAAAAAAAAAAAAAAAAAAAAAAAAAATGTAAACTGAAAATGGGCTTGGTAACACACTCCTATAAATCCCTGATATTCAGAAGGCTGAGGCAAGATCACAAGTTCAAGGCCAATTTGGCTAATTTAGCGAGATCTTCTCTGAAAATTTAAAAAATTTTTAAAAAGGCTGGAGATGTAGCTCCATGGTAGAGTACTTGCCTAGCATGTACAGATACCTGGGTTCACTCCCTGTACCACAAAAGTAAATAATAAGTAAATATACTGGAAGGGATCTTGGAACAGAAAAAAAAGACCTTTTGCAAAAAAAAAACAGGAGAAACCTGAATAAATTATGAACTTTAGTTAACAAAAATGTGTCATGATTGTATTGGCTTATTACTGTATCAGTATTGGTTCATTAATCATAATGATGTGACATGTTAATGTAAGATATTAATAACAGTGCAAACAATGTGGAGACTATGAGAACATTCATAGTATCCATTAGTTTTACTGTTCAGAAAACTGCTCTAAAAATTAAGCTTAAAACTACACCTTAAAAGCTGACTATTTTTAGGGCATCTGGTGTTAAAAGAGAAAAAACTTGGGCTGGGGATGTGGCTCAAGCAGTAGCGTGCTCCCTGGTATGCGTGAGGCCCAGGTTCAATCCTCAGCACCACATACAAAGATGTTGTATCTGCTGAAAACTAAAAAATTAATATTAAAAGATTCTCTCTCTCTTAAAAAAAACACTTAAATCAGTGGTTTTTAAACTCCTGAGTACATCAGAGGACTGAAACACAAACTCCAACTCAAGAGGTTTAGGAAGGGGCTAGAAAATTTCCACTTAAGTTCCCTGGTACCGCTATGATTGCTGCTGCTCCAAGGACCACAACTTCAAGAAACACAGGGGTTAAACTCAAGATTTAAAACAATGATGGCATCTCATCCCCCAGAAAATTGGGGCATTGGTGTAGCATGCCTTGGAGATTTTCTGGAGAACCTTTCAAGGTTCTTCTTGCAGAGGTGAAGAGTGCATCATATATATTCTACTGTACCCTTCACCTACAGAAGATACCCCTCTACTTCATCCTATGGCTTCATGACTTACTAGTACACTGGTGATATAGAGATGACTCAGACCTAGCCCCTAGGTCTCCCAGAAATGAGTGTCTAGAAGCACCGACACCCTATAGCAACAAGCACACCTATGCCCAGGAAGAAGTAGGAAAACAATTGCTAACCAAAGTGAGAAAAGTAGGTTAATGTTTAAGGAACAAAATATAATGGGAGCGGCTAAATTATGCATGAGCCAAGAAATGAGCTTTCTACGTTGAGTAATGATTTGGAGATCATCACAAAGCGGGCAGGTGAAAGGGACATTCTAGAAGTGGGGACAAGATGTACAAGGCATGGAAAGCTACCAGCTCCAGACTTTCCTACAAAGTTGAGCTCCTAGTACAACTTTCAACTTCCTCTGGGGTACTTGTAATCTTGTGTGTGTGTGTGTGTGTGCGTGGTGCTGGGGATTGAACCCAGGGCCTTGTGGCACTCTACCAACTGAGCTATATCCCAAACCCTGTCATTCTCCTTTTGCCAAAGGGTTCTGAGATGTTTAGTAACTTGCCCAAAGGAATCTAGATAGTAAGCAGGAAGATCCAAATTGAAATTCAGAAGGTGCTCTGAGTCTGGCAGTTCACAATTGAGACCTCAGGCTCTTCTACCCGCTTCAGGTGACATCCGATCTTCCTGCCTTCTTTCTCTAAGCCTTCTCTTTCACCTCTTTCCCAATTAGCTTCTCCAGTCTCTTCTTTCACGACCCATGGACAGAAGTCCAGTAAATCAAGATCTCCAACTTGCTGCAACTTAAGCCTAGCTGTAAAGGACATAAAATTTCCTGACGTGACTTGTCCTGCTTTCTCTGGGTCGCTGTGAGGATCAGAAGAACTTAAGGATTTGACCAAGCTCCCTCGCTATCCTCAGGCCTCCTCAGGCGCCCCACAGCCAGCCACATCCTAGCACTACAACCTATACTTTATTCAGCCCCAGGAGACAGGCCCAGGTCCAGCAGGTGTGTCCCATCTCCCTCGCGGGCTGGTTGGCAGTTTCCGCGCTCCACTGGCACCCAGAACTGAGCTGGGCGTGGACACAGTTAGACAGCCCCACCCGGACATGACCCCGGATAGAGGACGAAAGATGGGAGCCCTTTGCCTACAAGAGGAGCTGCCTCAAACATCTCGGCGCTCAGCCTCTGCATCCGCCCAGGTCAAACCTCTCCTCCCCACCAGTGATAAAGTCTCCGTTCCCAGGACACCCTTCCCAAAGCCTCTCCGGCCCTGGCGCCGGATCTGGGAGAGTTAATTCCAACCGCCTCCGCCGATTCCGGGGGCCAGGTCGCTGACAGCGCCTCCCATTGGCCGAGGAGCCGGCTCGATGCTGATTGGCTGAGGCTTTCTGCAGCGGCTCCCCGAGGCTCCGGATTGGCGCAGCGCTCCGGTCACTGGTGTGTGGCGGCGGGCCTCCGCAGGCTACCCGGGGTGAAGGTGCTCCGAGCTCCGGTAGCTACCTTGGGACGTTCATCCCGGTCCCGAGTCCCGACTCCCTTACTGATCTAGCTCTCGTTGCTGTCCCGGGAAGACCACCGGATTCTTTTCCTCCTGCTGGTTTTCTTTTTCCTTCCTCCCATCTCCCAATTCCTTCCATTTTCCTCCTCTACACGCTGGCCCCCGCCCCGCGTGGCGTAGCGTAGCCTGCCATTCTGAACATCCCACCTGCCTGCCACCTCCTGACTTCTGCCCCTCCCTGACCTCGAATCCCTTAGCCAGAAGGCTCTGTCATAACCTAGCCAGACTCTCTTACACGCCTCTTTTTTTTCCCCTCTTTGTCAGTTCCTGACTCTCAAATCCAGCTAACCTTTGACTTTCTGACATTTGACCCTGACACTTGACTCTGGACCTCCAAGCGGAGGTCTTCCCTTCTGAGGCTACTGTACCCCACACCATGGACTTCTTGATGAGTGGTCTGGCAGCCTGCGGGGCCTGTGTGTTCACCAATCCCCTGGAGGTTGTGAAGACCAGGATGCAGTTGCAGGGAGAACTGCAGGCCCCTGGCACCTACCAGCGTCACTACCGAAACGTCTTCCACGCCTTCTTCACCATCGGCAAGGTGGATGGCCTGGCTGCCCTGCAGAAGGGCCTGGCCCCTGCCCTTTTGTACCAGTTCCTGATGAATGGTATTCGACTGGGCACCTACGGGCTGGCTGAGACTAGGGGCTACCTGCATACCACCGAGGGCACCCTCAGTCCTGCCCGCAGCGCAGCAGCTGGGGCCCTGGCTGGGGTCATGGGAGCCTATTTGGGGAGCCCCATCTACATGGTAAGGAGGGGGAGGGTCCTTCTTGAGGCCTTCAGGGAAGATCCTTGGTGTAGGGTGGGAGTCTGGTTCTTCACAAGAGCATAGGTGACAGGATGCTGTTCCCTTGCCAACAGGAAAGGGCATCAGGAAAGTGCTGGCATGTTTTAGGGCATTCTGATCTGCCCTATACACACCCATTCAATAGACTCAATTGAATGTTGATGAATATGATGGGCTTTGGAATCAGCCATTCTGGAACTCAAATCCTAACTGAAAATTACTAAATGTTGAGCTTCAGTTGCCATATCTGCAAAATGGGGATGATTATGATGATGATGATGATGATGATGATGATGATAGTGATGATTTTGGTACCAGGGATTGAACTCAGGGGCACTCAATCACTGAGCCATATCCCCAGGGCTATTTTGTATTTTATTTAGAGACAGGTCTCACTGAGTTGCTTAGCGTCTTACAGTTGCTGAGGCTGACTTTGAACTCACAATCCTCCTGCTTCAGCCTCCCTAGCCACTGGGATTACAGGAGTGCACCACCTTGCCCGGCAAAAAATGGGGATTATTGTAATGAATTTTTTGTGTGATTATTGAAAGGACTGAGGAAGACAAATATCTGAGATAACACACATAAAACACTAGTACAAATCCTGGCACATAGTAAGCATTTGATAATACTGCTTTTATTATTTTATGATCATTAACTGATATTGAGGTTGGATTTGTGTAGGGGAAGAGGAGGAACCTGAGAACTCATCAGTGAGTGTAGGAATCAGGAAGGTCTGAGCATCACAGAATTAAAATCTCACAATCTGTTCCTTTGCTTTGTTAGATATAGGTGAAGGGTTAGGAACCTGAAGCCCAGAGAGGGGAAGTGACTGTTTCAAGGTCACACAGCTGGGGCTAGGCCCTGCTTAGTGTAGCTAAGAAAGTGGGAGGCTGTATGTTTTCCAGAAAGAGAGGCAACCTGGGCTCACTCCCAGGGTGAGATTCAAGGACAATAGCCTCTTTGAAATCAGTTGAACACATACCCCTATGAGTCCTGGGAGCCTGAGAGCACATTTTAGCCAGAGTCTGATAGGGAGCCTGGTCAATGTGGTAGCTGGAGAACTGAACTGGGAATGGGAGCTTGTGTGACAGTCTGGACACTCAGATCTTGCCTAATTTGAAGTCTTAGGAAATACTGCCAGCCTTTAAACTCTCCACCCCTAATCCCAAGCCTCAAGGAGAGGAGGACGTTGAGGGGGTGGGTATCTTGCAGTGCTTGAAGATCCCTCCCCAGGGCCTAGAGCCAAGAGACACATAGTCTGTTGACCAATTTGTTAAGTGGGAATAACAATAATTATCAGATTAAAAGGGTATTCATTGCTTAACACCCTAGAGGAAGTGTAAGGGGGGGGTCAGGCATTTGAGTTTCTAATGCGGGAGCATGGCCACTAGGGCATAAGCTGTGATACTCTCTTGTCTCCAGGTGAAGACACACCTACAGGCACAGGCAGCCTCGGAAATTGCTGTAGGGCACCAGTATAAACATCAGGTGAGGGTTCCCCAAACCCGCTGGAGTGCCCAACTGTCCTCTCAGCTTTCTGCCTGCCCCAGGCAGCTCTAACCCTGACCACTGCTGTGCCCCCTCTACCCTTGAAGCCCACCCAGATCCTCTGAATTCCTGCTCCTCAAATCTTTTAAGCCTGATTCTCCTGCCCCATTCTCCCCATTTGCTAATATTCTCACTTATACACAACCAGCCCCTGCTGTGGGATGGCAATGGGTAGCAAAAAACTGAAGGCCCATATTCTGGCTCTAAGCCCACAAATGAACTGGTCATTTAGACAACAGGTACATGTTAAGGACCAGTCCTTGACAGTATTAGGAGGTGGGAGCCCCTGATGCTGGGGTGACTGAACCCCATCCCCATGGTCTTCCCCCCACCAGGGCATGTTTCAGGCGCTAACCGAGATTGGCCAGAAACATGGTCTGGTGGGGTTGTGGCGTGGGGCTTTGGGCGGCCTGCCCCGAGTTATCATCGGTTCCTCTACCCAGCTGTGCACCTTCTCATCCACCAAGGACTTCTTGAGCCAGTGGGAGGTACTGCCCGGGAAGGGAGTGGGGCCATCAGGGAATGGGGTAGAGGGTGGGCAAAGGGAGGTGGGCCCCAGAATGGATGGTGACAACCTTCAGATGTGAGGGAGAAGCAGGAGGGTTTGAGGGTTACCAACTCTTTGACTCTTCTCCAAGTTCTCCTGTCACTTTATCTCAGAGGGGATACCCAAGCCCTCAGGGTATACTGTGCTACAACTGGTAGAGTAGAAGCTCCCTGAGTTACCAGATCTCTGTGTCCCCCAGGCAGGGCCTGTCCTGTCCAGTGGTTGAATAATTGGCTGATTGACAAAGCTCTTCGTCTCTTCCCCCTATAGATCTTTCCTCCCCAGAGCTGGAAGGTGGCTCTGGCAGCTGCCATGGTGAGTGGCATCGCAGTTGTCCTGGCCATGACACCCTTTGATGTGGCCAGCACAAGGCTCTATAACCAGCCCACAGACAGTCAGGGCAAGGTAAGGGAGTGCTCTGGGATGCAGGCAGGTAGAGAAAGCTGGGGGAGGCAGGGGAAGCAGATTGTGGGTACAGGTGGAAGAGCCTCAAATTCAACCTGCAGAGGTGAAGCCCCTGGTGGGCTCTGACAAGCTCCTTCCCTGTGCTCTCCCTCCCTTTTCAACATGCTCCAGGGCCTCATGTACCGAGGAATCTTGGATGCTCTTCTGCAGACAGCCCGGACAGAGGGCATTTTTGGCATGTACAAGGGTATAGGTGCCTCCTACTTCCGCCTTGGCCCCCACACCATCCTCTCCCTCTTCTTCTGGGACCAGCTGCGCTTCCTCTATCAAAAGTACACTAAATAACAGCTACTTTCCCACACTCCACCAAATTGATACTTCTTGGACACTTCTGCCTCCACTACTATGTCCTGTTGATTACTGACCATGTGACTTTTTATCCATCCAAGAGGGATAGCCAACGCCACTCCCTGTTCTGTTCTCTCAGGGTTGAACCACAAGTAGTAAGTCTCCTTCCCTTCTTTGGGTGTTGCTCTAAACCAACCTATCTATCCCCCTGTACTCTACACACCCCCTTCTCAGGGCTAAACCAATCACTCCAAAATATATTGCTTCCCTCTTTCTACTGCCAGCCTTGGGTCCCTCCTGTTCCCATGCACAGCTTTAAACTTTCCCATCCAAGACCAAAGGGAATTTGGGAGACCCAGGTGTCCTGTAAAATTCAAAGACACAGAAATTATATTGGTTATAAAGCAAGTTTATTTCTGCAGAGAAGGTGTGTCTTGTGTTTATGCACAGGAAAGAAAGAAGAGAAAACCAGGTGGTATTCAAACTCTTTTTCTCCCCTCCCAGACCCAGGTCTCTAAGTCTTCAGTAGTATCATACAGTGCTTTAGCATTTTTACTGGGGACCAAAGATGTTGGGATCATGAAGTGTCAGACTGGTCACTAGCTGTTCAAAGTCACCCAGGTTCCACGGTGGAGGTGGCACATTTCCAGGTCCAAGAGATGGCCTGTTGTCAGGGCTTAGGGGTGGGGGACAAAGGGAGAAAGAACATGGTTCAGGACTAACTGAGGTTGACAGTTCCCACCTCCTGTTCCCAGAGGACTCAGGTATCTGTGTCCCCAAACCTCTGGCCCAATCTGCTTCTTTTAAGGACCCCACCAGCCAATATCCCGCTGTACCCCACCCAGCTTAATTCTCCTGGAGACACAGGCCCTTTCTTTCCTCCTTACGGGGGCTGACTGAAGGTGAGCAAGAGATCAGTCTGGTACTGGGGCAGCCTCAGCAAGGCCAGGTTCAGTGTCACATCCTTTGCTACCTAGAAGGATCAGAGTCAGGATGTTTACCTGGATCCCTAAGGCCACTCCATCCCCCTTCCAGGACGCTCCTCGGCCCTCACCTGCTGGTTTTCCTTAGCTACCTGCTGCTTGCCAGAGAGGACCCAGGCTTCTTGACAGTAGCCCCTCAGGGCCAGGTTCTCTACATTGAGAGGCTGCACAGACTCCACTTGCACAGCCCTAGCCCCCTGCACCCCACCAACGTCCTCAAAATGGTACCTGAGGTGGGAGAGCAAAATGGGGGGCATTTCTCAATGCCCCTCATCCTCACCCCCACCCCGAACATCTTTAAGCCCTAGGCTTTGATCACTTCCGGCAGTATCGCATTGCCCTAGGGAGTTCGCGTCCGGAATAACCGTCCAGTCGTAGGCCCCGCCCATTTCCTCAGTTTCGGCCCTCCCATTGGCCAGCCGCGGGCCCCTTCCTCACCGCGCCGCCGCTTCACCCAGCACGTGAGCCTGGAACTCCAGAAGTTCCACGATCAGGCTCTGGTCAGTCACTGGATGGCAGAAAACTTCTTGGTTGTCTGGGACTGGTCGGAGGTCACTGGAGAGGGGCGAGGCAGACCCTGGTTGACCCCGACTTCCCGCAACCCACCCGGTCGGCCTCCACAGGGCGCCGAATCTTTCTCACCTTACATCAATGGCCCCAGGGGGGAGGATGGAGGAGAAGGCGCCCCCGAACAGTGGATAGTTTCTTGAGGGCTCCATGGGCCTAGGACGAGGGTATGGGCCCTAGAGAGATTTAAAAGAAATCCATATGGGCACACGTGGCATCACCTCCCCGGCTTTCACAGCCACCACAGCCTCTTCTCTACTAGCTTAGTTTCTGGACCCTTTAAGGTTTGGCCCCGCCCTGCGCCCGCGATAGCCAATCGGTGCCGGCGCTCTGGGGGCGGAGCCCAGTGGTGCCCCTCTCAGAAGCTCTTCCGAGGACTCGGGGTGGGACCGCTGAGGTGTTGGTCTTGGTTTAGAATTTGTGTTACCAGTCGGGGGCCTGGATCCGCCAGCCTCTTCCTTTTAAAGGGGTCGCTTAAGATCCTCCCTAAGGGCAGTTGCACACCTAAGCGGGGTCTAGCGTCTAGGCGGGGTCTCCTGAGTCTAAGTAGAATGATTTCATGGTGTCCCCAGGACCTTTTGACAGCGAGTGGGCTGCCAACCTGACCACTAATTCTCGTATCCCATGCAGGGAATTAGAGAAACAATAGATCCAGGTGTGGGTCTCGTTTAAGATACAGGCACGCCTTCCTGAACGCTACACTCAACCTGAGGATTATACATATAATCCCCCTCAAATTGTCGCCTTGAGAAAACACGGAGGCCCGTTGGGGGCAAGCCCTCCCTCCTCAGCACACCTGAACGGAAGCAAGGATTAAACCCTTTGTTTTTCTTGTACAGATTTCCAGTGTTCTTTAATTATTTGTTCAACTTTATCCTCTTTGTTAATTTCTCCATTCATCTTTGATCCCTGCACCTGGCATAATATATTGTTGAGTGGCTGAATAAAAACCCTTTAGTATCAATAGCTGGAGACCACCCATGCCCCCAGGGGTTCCAGATGCACGTCCCAGTCCAGAACTAGGCTTGGGAATTCTTATCCCGAGGATATTAGACTCTAAAGGAGTGGAGCTAGGGGGTATGTATTTATTGGCCTCTTACCTTGCCTTCTGTGAAGGGGCTGGTGATCCAAAGGCAATTAGGACACACCCTCTGCCTCACTTAGGCTGTACAAGGAACAGTGGAGCACACTTTGAGTCTTTTGTTTGTTTCCGCAGTCCTGGGAATCAAACACAGGGCCTCTGGCGTGGGAAGCAAGAACTCTGCCAGAACTACCCAACACCCTTATAAATATTTTTTTATTTTGAGACAGGACCTCACTAAGTAACTAAGGCTGGCCTCCAACTTGAGATCCTCCTGCCTCAGTGTCCCAAGCAGCTAGGATTACAGGTGTGCGTCACTGTGCCCTGCATAGTTTAGAGTCTTAAATGTTGACTCAGAGGAGTCACCAGGGAATTCTAGTAGTGTTCTCGCCAGGGAAACATAGGAGCAAAGACCTGGAGGTAAGAAGGCATGTTCTGGAGAACACAAGTGTATCTAGGGGAGGGGAGTTAACAAGCTGTAATTTTTTTTTTTGTAGAGCCTAGTAAGGAGCTTGATTTTCTCATTTCTAGTTGTAGGTATTGCCTTCTTTCTTAGCCTCTTTTCCTTATCTCTAAAATGCTCTTAGGTATAAACGAGATATGGATGTAGTTGAGTCTGAATCTGTTTCCAAGCACAGATTGTGGACTAGTTTTGTTCCATCAGAAGCTGTAGAGGGGAGGGGAGTACTGCAGGCTGCAGAGGGAGAGAAGTATCCTGGCCATAGGGAACTGAGAGAACCAGGTCAGAAGAGTCTCCCTCATGCTCTTTGTCCCTCCCTCCCATTTCTACCATCCTGCCATCTATCCCTTCTCCCTGCCAGGGGCAACACCAACACTGGGTGCTTCATGACAGTCAAGCAGATCAGAAGTCCTTGGAAAGGGACCTCCAAGGACATAATAGTTAAGAGTGTCCTGGCACTGGACACAAGGGGGAAGGCCTATCCGTAGGCCAGAAGGAGGAGGTCAGACTAGGAAGATGGAGAGAAAGACACACACATACATATACACACACATACAACTTTCTCATTTTGAGTTTCTGGCAGATCTCAGGTTCTGCTGTGGGCCGGGTATCCATCCATAGTTCTATGAGCTCTTGAGCCAGGGTTAGATGGGATCTTCCAGCTAGTAGAAAGCAGAAATGGCAGGAGCACAGGGCCAGATCTCCTCTAGGAGAATTGGAGTGGAAGGCCACCCTAACTTGGCAAATGTCTTTTCTTGGCTTCCATTTCCCCCCTCCCTTGATATCTGTCACCTCTGCTGGCCATCTCAACAACTTCTCCCCAGGGTGTTCAAATTCAAACTCCCCAAGAGACAGGATATAATTGGGTCAATTAACTGCCCAGTTAGATCAATCTGAAAGTATTTATTTGGCAAGCTCTTCCCATATCACCTGCCAGACATCAGTAAAATCCTTGATATAGCTGGCTGTGGCTAGGATGATGGGTATCATGGGACAAATCTCAGTAGACCAAGATGGCCACTGCCATATTTCTCAGGAGATCTGTGTATTCAGCTTTCAGCCCACTGGTTGTAGTAGACCTGAAATTGGTTGATACTGTACCCCTTGGATATTCCCTTATTCAATGTTTTGCATGCAATTGATGCTGTCTGATTTGGGACCAAATATCCCAGAGTCCCTCCCTTTGAAGGCATCGAGAGATGGATTTGAGTGGGGCACAGTAGTGCATGCTTGTCATTGAAGTGATGTGGGAAGCTTAGGCAGGAGGATTGCAAGCCTGAGCAACTTAGTGAGACCCTGTTTCAAAATATAAAGGCTTGGGTATGCAGCACAATGGGAGAGCACTTGTGTGGCATGCATGAGGCTCTGGATTCAATCCCCAGCACTGCAAAACAAGCAAACAAACAAACAAAAACGTGAAACACAGTGCTTCTTTCATCCTAAATTTATCCCAGCCTGAGTGAGAGAACTAGGGTAGACTACAGTTCACATCCTGTAATGAGGTAAACATTACCATCCCTGCTTAGTCCCAGCTGAAGAATCTCTCTTGGAGAAATGTCCAGGGTCATGTGACAATCAGTAGTAGCCCCAACAGGTTTCTAACCAAAGGCCTGATATCATAAGGCATTATTTGAGGGAGACCAGTGTGTCATTGTCCTTGGAGTAATTGTATAGCTATGCACAGCCATCTCAAGAATTTTCTACCCCCATATCTCATAATTCTCCTTTCCTACTAGATGCTATAGGCACTTTAAAAAAAAAAAAAAAACATAAGATACAGTCTCCTATGTTGTCCAGGCTTCCTGATGAGTTGCACCAGGCCTGGCCCCTAAGCATGTTGCCTATGAGGCAGGAGGGTTATTTTCCATGGCTTGCAGCAGAATATGAGACAGAACTCCTGTATTCAAGATCCCAGATAGTTTTATTTTTTACTTTGAGACAGCCTTGCTAAGTTGCTGAGGACCTGCCTCAAACTTGTGATCCTCCTGCCTCAGCCTCCTGAGGTAGCTGGGATTCCAGGCTTGTACCATCATGCAGGGCTTGTGATAGCCACTTTGAATCTTCCTCAGTGCCTTTTTCTTACCACTGGGCGTTTGCATATGCTGTGCCCTGGCTAGCATGTCCTCAAATGTCAAAAAAGTTGTTATTATTATTATTATTTTATGTTTTGGCAATGTTGTGGAATAGAACCTAGGGCCTCACACATGCTGGGCAAATACTGTACCACTGAGCTACAGCCCCACCCTTCCAGAAAACACTTCTGGGTTAATTGTTCCCCACGTGGGCTCCTATGGCTCCCGTTCTGTTACAGGTACCTCCCTGTATTATTATATTAAGCACCAGGAGGGCAGGAACCACATCTGTCTTTCACCTTTATCTTCTCATGAGTTGCACAGGGCTCGCCTGTATTTATCAAATGAATGTTGCCTAAGAGACAAGAGGTTATTTACCAAGACCAGTTAAGAGAAGGTGTCTCATAAAAAAATTTGACTGGTTTTGTCCCCCAATCCTGGGATTTTCCCAAGGTACAGGAGTTCTTTGTATTCATGGTGGGCCTTGATAGTTTTTACTATGAGATGGTTCACAGTGGGCCCCTACATAGCTTATGCTAAAGAAATGAATCAGGATGGGCGTGCCAATAAGACCATAGTATAAGACCAATAAGACCACTGGTATAAAACTAATGGTGTCTTACACCAATAAGACCAACCATATGACCAGAGAGTGGAAGCTTTGACCTACTTGATAACAGCCCAATAAAACTCCAATAGAAATTTTGGCCACTGAAGTTCAGTGGAACTTCCCAGATGATGAGCACATTGATGTACCAGAGGATGATGCACCCTGATTCCCTGGGAAGAGAACATGGAAGTTCAGATCCTGGGACCTGCCTCAACCTTGCCTATGAATATCCTTTATAATAGAACTGAAATCATAAATATAGCACTTCCAAGAGCTCTGTGAGTCATTCTAGTGAACTATGGAACCTGTAGAGTTTGAAAAGAGGCCTGAACCCATAGTCATTCAAAGAGTGAGTGACCTGGGGGCCTCTGAGATTTGTGGCTGGTATGTCAAATGAGGGAGTCAGATGGGAGACAAAGACCTTAACTTGTGGGATCTGACAAGTTAAGATCCACAACTTGTGGGATCTTGCCTTCTGGGCCACTGAAAAACCCAGTGGCCCAGAAGGCAAGAGGATCACGAGTTCAAAGCCAGCCTCAGCAATGGCAAGGTGTTAAGCAACTCAATGAGACCCTGTCTCTAAATAAAATACAAAATAGGTCTGGGGTTGTGGCTCAGTGGTTGAGTACCCCTGAGTGTAATCCCCAGGACTACTACTACTACTAATAATAATAATACTGCACAAGGTGTGGAGAAAAGATGAAGAGCAGTTTCAAAGATGGTAGCCTGACCAAAAGAAATGGAGATGGAGCTAGGGTTAGAGCTCAGTGGAAGAGCACTTACCTGGCATGTGTGAGGTACTAGGTTCAATTCTCAGCATCGCATGGAAATAAATAAAAATAAAGTTCCATCAACAACTAAAAGAAATTAAAAAGAAAAAGAAAAAGAAAAGAAATAGAAATGCCATTGATGGAAATAGGGAATAGGAGTTTGGTGGTGAGAAGAGCAAAGAGGAAAGGTGGCCTCTATTCTTGCTACTAAGTCACAAGATTGAGCACTTGACCCTATGACCCCCACTTCCCAACAATAGAGTCCAGTGCCTCCAACTCTTCCATCCATCTCTTGTCAGAGTAGATCATTTTCCATTACCATAACAGAATAACTGAATATGGATGATATGTAAAGAAGTTTATTCCATTCATAGATCTGAAGGCCAGGAAGTACAAGATTGGGTAGCTATTATCTGCTTGGCTTCTGGAGAGGGCCTTGTACCATTCAACTCATGGCAGAAAACAGAAGAGGAAGTAGGCTCATATGGAAGAGATAAAACACTAGGGATAAACTTGTTCTATAATAATCCATTCTCTCTCCCTCCCCCCACCTCTCTGGGGGGCACTAAAGATTGAACCAGGGGTGCTTAACCACTGTGCAACATCTCCAGCCCTTTTTATTTTCTTATTTTGAGACAGGGTCTCACTAAGTTGCTTAGGACTTTGCTAATTTGCTGAGGATGGCTTTCAATTTGTAATCCTCATGTTTCAGCCTCCCGAGCTATTGGGATAACAGGTTTGAACCACCATACCTACCTAGTTATATGACAACCTATTCCTTGTTTTTTGTTTGTTTATTTTTGACTGGGAATTGAAAACAGGGGTGCTTAACCACTGAACCACAACCCCAGCCCTTTTTCCTTTTTTATATTTTTTTTAGAGACAGGGTCTCATTGAGTTGCTTAGGGCCTCACTCAGTTGCTGGCTTTGAACTCGTGATTTTCCTATTTCAGCTTTTCAAGCTGCTGGATTACAGGCAAGTGCCACTGTGCTCAGTGACAGCCCATCTAATTCAGTCCCACCAGAGTGAGAATGGATGGACAAAAGGCATTCATCCATTCAAAAGGGCTCTTCCCATGATCCAACCACCAGACACAAGGCCCTGCCTCCCAACATGTAATACTGAAGACCAAAGTTTATCATGAGTTTTGGTGGGAACAATCTATATTCAGGGCTGGGGATGTAACTCAGTGGTAGAGCCCTTTCCTAGCATATGTGAGGCACTATCCTCAGCACCAAACAAAAATAAATAAATAAAATAAAACTATACTCAAACTAGCACCAGTATATGGGAGCCTGTAACTTTCATCATAAGGACCCTGAGCCTGCAACTAGCTAACAGCATATATCCCCACCACCCCCTGAATGAATTACATATTCTCCTAACTTAGTTCTGGCAACTCTTAGTTGTGATTTCTCAACAAACACATACCCTCCTGTATTTCACACCCATATCTCAGTACATATTTAAGAAGTGGAAGGAGGCAATGTGGACATTCAGATATAAGACGTGGTGTGTTGGTGGCAAATATAACCCTGGTGACCTGGCCTCAGTCTGAGGAGGGCCAGGGTGGAGAGTTCCATCACAGCTCTTCCGAATCCTGTGAACACCCTCAGGGAGGGGGAGCCCCATCATAGGCTGTCGGGAGCTGCCACATAGGAACCGAGCGCCTCTTAGCCCTGAGTCATGAGAATGTGGAGATGAGGCAAGCCAGCCATGGGCTGTGTGTGTATACTATGGAGCACTGAGCGTACAAAGAGGACTGAACTGACGTTGCCCCTCTGTTTGGGCTGGCCTCGCTCTGGTCTTTTTGCTGCTCTGCCATGATCCCCACTCAGCACATGAAATGGGCATGACCTCCCCAGATGTCAGATAGTCTGCTGACAGCAAACATCACAAAGCTAGACTCAACGCCCTAAAACCTGACCCCTTGCCTCATTTGAATGGCTTCTTCCCAATAAAAAGCTTCAGCATGTGCGCCTCTCTTTCTTTTTCCATGGACCCCCAAAGTCAGAGGAGCCCAGTTCACCTGGAGTGATCCTGAGTGTTTAGTCGTGGAACACGACAATAGGCAGGGTGAAGAGGGGTTTCCTCCATATATGGCCCACAGTAGGATCTCTGTTCTTGAGCACAGTAGAGCTACTCCTTGTTCTTTCCCTTGGGATCTCTGGGAAGGTGCCACCTCTCTTGGAAACCCACGCATCCCAGCCTCCAAAGCACTTGACCTCTTTTCATCTGCTTTTTTTTTTTTTTTTTGGCCAACGCCATTTCCTTGTAAGTTCGTACTATGTTGAAAAAGGATCTAGAGGAGAGAGGAGTTTGCCTCTGTGTAACAGCTGAGATAATTCTCCAGTGGAGAAGGAGAACATGCTATGTCCCTAGTCCCTTCTATTTTCCTGGATATCTTCCCAGGGGTATCCCACAGTTCTCCAGAGTCTCAGGCAGTGGAAAGTCACACAACTGGTTAGACTAAATTAATGGCGATATTTCCTGATCAGGCTTCTCTTTTTTTCCTTTATACCTTTATTCAATTCATTTATTTATTTATTTTATGTGGTGCTGAGAATCAAACCCAGTGCCTCATACTTGCTAAGGAAGTGCTGTGAGATTGAACCCAGGGGCACTGAGCTACAGTCTCAGCCCTTAGGCTTCTCTTTTTCTGTCACTCTCTTCAATGTTGGGCTGCCAGGCCCTGAACATTCCCCCTAGATAACCTTCACCATTCATATTCCTGTGCCTCTCAAATCTTCAGCATCATCTCCATCTCAGATCCCTTCTGCCCATGTCCTGGATACCTCCATATATATGTCCCATGAATACCTTAAACTCAACAGGTCCTGAGCAAAGCATATCATCTTCTTCCCAGAGTTGTCCCTGTCAGAGTCAATGAAATGATTATGTTTCCAGTGTTCCAAGGAGGAAGCCTGGTCGTCATCGTGGGTTTCTTTCTCTCTCTTTCTCTCCTCCCCACATCTGCTTCCTGGTGATTCTACTTCCTACAGTCTCTCAAATCCTTCCATTTCTCTCCATTTCCAGTGCTACCACCCTGGATAGGCCACCATTATTTCTGACTGTACACCAAATAGCTTTCTCATTGGACTTCCCACACCCTCTGTCTTCTTCTCTGTCTTCAACTCATGGTAAAAAACAGCCACAGTGATTTCTCGAAACCTCACATTTGGCCATGTCCATTCCCTATATAAACCCCCTAGAATGATGTACCTTAGGACAACAGCTGGTTCCTTAACATGTCCTGTTAGGCCTCTCCTTTGCTTGTCCTCTTTCTCATTTGTACTTACTGTTCTGGAGAGCCTCACCTTGGTTCAGTTCCTTGACTCACCATGTCTCTCGCCTCTGAGGCTTTGTAAACTTGTGGTTTCCCTGGAATGCTACCCCTGCCTCTTTATGAAACAAACTGCTACTCATCCTTCAGGTCTTGACCCACCCAAAGGGTCCTTTGCTAATTCCAAAAGTCTGGGCCACATCCCTTACTACAAACACCCAAGGTACCAGGGCTCCCCTAAAAGGGACTTGTTTGAGATCACTAATTCTAAGTCTTCCTCCCTCTCGTGTGCCCCCCAGGGCCAATCCCTTGACAATTATTACCTGGGTGGTTCTTGGTTTCACAGCACTTTGTCCTGTTCTGTAGGCTCCCCAGACCGACAAGACAAATGGAACTACATGAGTCTATGACTGCTTGGGCTAAGAGGACCCCATGCCACCGGCTCTGGGCATTCTGAGCGGGCTACTTCCTTGGGGAGATTTCCTAAAGCCTCAGACTAAACACCAAGACCTTCCTTCTCACCTGCCCTGCCCCTGCTGCAGTCCTTGGGCCGCCACCCTCTGGCTGTTTACTGCCCCCAAGTGGCCAATGACATAATGAAGCTTTCTTAGGTTTCTGCCAAACAGGGTCTTGAATCAGTGGGTGCCAGGGAGATACTATTAAACTGACCCTGGGTCTCTGGTGGCCCAGCTTCTGGTGGAGACATCCTCTGCTCCACTGTTTATTGCTTTTTTCCTGGTACTGGAAATTGAGCCCACAGGCAGTCTACCACTGAGCTACACACACCTATTTTGAGACAGGATCTCACTAAATTGTCCAGGCTGGCCTTAAACTTGTAATCCTTCTACTTCAGTCTCCCAAATTGCTGGTATTACAGACCTGTGCCACCATGCTCAACAAAATATTCCCTTTTGACAGGTTTACAACTGTCTGACACCTACCTCCTTCCTTTCTAATCTCTGCCACTAGTCCATGCCCTGGTTTGGGTGTGGTTTCCCAGACACAACATGAAGGGAAGTACAGTGAGGGACTGGCATAATCGAGATCAAAAGGTTCCCTGACTGGTGACCTCCCTAGAGAAGGCAGCCCCCACCAGGTGGGCCCATCTGGACCTCTTGTTCACATGCTTCCAGCAGCTGCCTGCTGCCGGGCATAGTAGCGCACAACTGTATTCCCAGCAGCTTGGAAATCTGAGGAAAAAGGATCCCAAATTCAAGGCCAGCTCAGCAACTTAAAAAAAGGCTGGGTGTGTGGCTCCGTGGTTAGGCACTCAGAGTTCAATCTCCAGCACATGCCTGCTGCCTCCCTGCCACCCCTGCCAGTGGTACTCCTTCCAGCAATGAGGCACAGAAGGAAAACAAAATAATAATGTGTATTCTGTACTGTGTTGCTTTTTTTTTTTTTCTGAAAATTGAAGGGCCCTGTTGGCTGCCAGGCAGGTGTTAAATTAAGAGGCAGGCAGAGCAGCATATGCCTATAATCCCAGCTCCTCCCAGTTCCTTAGGAGGCTGAGGCAGGATTGTAAATTCAAGGCCAACCCTAGCAATTTAGTGAGAGTCTCAACAACTCAGTGTGAACCTATCTCAAAAAAACAAAAAGGACCAAGGATATAGCTCAGTGGAAAAGTGCTCCTGGGTTCAATCTCCAGTACCAAAAGAAAAAAAAAAAAAAAGAGAGAAGGAAAGAAGATTCTCCCTGTTTCTCCACCACCACCCAATATCTTTCATTTGACCTGATAACAAGAAATTGAAATTTTGAATGGCTGGACAAAGGAAGAGGAAAGGGAAAAGCTTGAGGGAAAGTACAAACCAACACACAAACTCAATCTCTAAATTCACTCTTTTGTGGGGGGTAGGGGGAGGAAAAGGGGTTTAAATGCAAGAGCACTTTACCACTGAGGTACATTCTGTCTTTTTTACTTTCTTTAGACAGGGTCTGTTGCTGTAGCTGGCCCAAACTTGGGATCTTTCTTCCTTAGTCTCCTGAGTTGCTGGGATTATAGCTGTGTACCACTGCACAGTTCACTCTTTTATTAATGAAAATAATTTTGTTGACTTTCAGACATTTCAACACTCATATTTACTTATTTGTTCAGTGGTCTCCTAGTCGGTGCCAGGCACTGTGTTAGGACACAGTGGAGAGTAAAAACAGAATTAACCCTGTATTGTGGAGACAGATCAATGTAAGATTGAAATGGTGAAGACATAGTGCTAATTGGGCTGAGAAGAGAGGCACATTGTGTTACTGTGACAATCCCATCTAACCAGTGATGATTATTACTAGAGCTGTTGGCTCAGCTGATTCCTTAAGGAAGGAAAGGACTTGCTTATGCAATTTGGATGTTTTTGTCAAGTTTTTGGTTTTAGATGTCAAGTGTGGAAAGCTGAGGTCACCAGATCCCTCCACTCACAGCGCACAACTGTTAAAGTTCACTTAGTATCTTTTATCTCTATTTCTCATTGTTTTCCCCAAAGGCAGATAATAATGTACTTATCAGACAATCTGCTATTTTCTGGCTTTCAGACAGCTGATAGGTTATCTTGCCAAATGGGTATGATGACAAGATACTGGATCAAGTTAAAGGGCATTGAAAGTTGGATGAAAGTTGGACAAGGGAAAAAAGGATGAGCTGGAGATCTAGTTCAGTTGGTACAGTGCTTTTCTTGTATGCACAAGGCTGTGTTCAATCCCCAGCACCACCAAAAAAAAAAAAAAAGGAAGAAAGGAGAGATGGATTGGGGGGAGTAGTTATTGGATTTGAGATCCTGATGACTTCTAAGCAGCAAAGAGGAAGGAACAGGGATTATGGTGGAAAAGATCTTGGTGATTACAAAATCCAAGATGAGGTTGGTAAAGCAGAATAGTGGTCACTATAGAGATGATCAGGGCGTTGGTCATTGCCATAATCTAGAATACTTTATGTCCATTAAGTCCTCAAATCTCTATAAGGGTAGAGAATAGGAGTCAAGGGCTAATACACATGAAGAATAAGGGAGTTAGATTGGGGATGTACCTCTGTGGTAGACCACTGTCTAGCACATTTAAGGCTATGGGTTCCATCTTCAGCAGCCCCCGCCCAAAAAAAAGGTGGTGGTGGTAGGAATATTTAAGGACTATTTGGCTGTAAGAGATAGAAAACATCTTATTGGGTCATAGTGATGCATGCCTGTAATCTCAGCAGCTTGGGAGGCTGAGGCAGGATGATCATGATTTCAAAGACATTCTCAGCAAAAGCGAGGTGCTAAACAATTCAGTGAGACCCTGTCTCTAAATAAAATAGGGCTGGGGATGTGGCCCAGTGGTCAAGTGCCCCTGAGTTCAATCCCTGACACCCTGCCCTCCCCCCAAAAAAAGAGGAGCTAGAAAACATCAAAATTAATAGGACTTAAGGCAAAAGTTCATCTCCTACACTTACTACAAACAGTAATAGTCTGCCCAAGGCCTGAATGGCCCTCCTCAGTGTCAAGAGATAAGTCTCCTTCTCCCTATTACTCTGCTTTGCATAGCAACAATTCTCCAAGCTACCTCATGGTCCAATATGGCTGCTGGACTTCTATTCCAGAGAGCAGGAAGCAAGAGAACGTACCTCATTTTAAAGAACACTTGGAAACTGTATATATGTCATTTCTTCCATCAATTTTGTCACAGCAGCCACAATCTCAGCTAAAATTCTGTAGGTTCTATTTCTAGAAGGGGGAAACCAGATATTGGGGACCAACTGGCAGCCTCTTCCACAGGGAATGATGGGGCAGTAGAACAAAGAACAGGGTGATGGTGATATAGCAGAATGGCAGGAGCCTCAAGTGGAAGGGGGGTGAAGTCTAGAAGTAGGATACAAAGGAACCTAACCTTCAGCTCCCAATAAAAGCCACCCCTGGGAGGGGCTGCAAAAGTGGTTTCCCATGAAGGCAGAAGCACAAAACAGCTACCCATAGTGGTTTGCTAGAGGACCTTTGGATTGGGGAAGGGACACAGGAACTGGGTCAGGACCAGCAAGGGCAAGTTTGTAAGACTAATACTGGATGAAAACAGGAATGAGAGGCTGGGGTTGTAGCTCAGTTGTAGAGCACTTGCCTTGGATATGTGAGGTACTGGGTTCAATCTTCAGCACATTAAAAAAAAAAGATATTAAAAAACAAACAGGATTGAGAAGCTAAATGGTCTTGGTATCTGAGACAGGTAGGTCTTGCTTGGCCAAGGTGATCCAAACTAGAAATGGTTCCACCTCTAAAACCACAATTTTAGGGACTGGATTGTGGCTCAGCAGTAGAGTGCTCGCCTAGTGTGTATGAGGCCCTGGGTTCAATCCTCAGCACCACATAAAAATAAATAAAGGTATTATGTCCAACTACAACTAAAAATAAATATTTTAAAAATATATAAATAAATAAAACCACAATTTTAACCATTAGAGCTAATCAGCAGGCTACCTCACAGGTTGTCCAACTTTTTTTTTTTTTTTTAAAGAGAGAGAGAGAGAGAGAATTTTAACATTTATTTTTTTCTAAGTTCTCGGCAGACACAACATCTTCGTTTGTATGTGGTGCTGAGGCGAACCCAGGCCGCAAGCACACTAGGCAAGCGCGCTACCGCTTGAGCCACATCCCCAGCCCCATTGTCCAACTCTTGTATCACCTGACCTCTAAGCCTCGGTACCAGCCCCAAACTGCACATTCGATGTTACAAGGTTAACAAAATATTTATTTCTTCCCAGAAGCAGGAGGAAATGTTCAAATGCCAAAAATGATCCATAGGAGGGCAATACAGCTTAGGGCAGGTCACTATGCAAAACAATGAGGAAAAGATGTTACTTCTCCACACACACACATTTTTTTTTCAGTGTGAGGGAGCGGGTACGGGGAACTCATGTCAGGCCAGTGCTCTTCCATTGAGTTACATCCCCACACTCACAATTTACACCATCAATCTCTTCTTTAGGTACTATCCCCTATCAGAAGCACATGCCCAGCCTTCTTCTTCTCCCCACCCACCCTGGTGCCCTCAGAAATCTGACTCCAGTCTTCACTTTCAGGGGAACTCCTTTAATTAAGATGCCCAACATTTTAGGGGGGCAAATGACCTATAGCAGAAATGTCAGTGAGCTCTACATGTGTGTCAGCAAAGGGAACAAGGAACAATGGAAAACAGCTGCCAGCAAAAGACTGCAGGATGGTAGGAAGCAGATGGAGCAGAGTGAGCATGCCCCTGGCCACCCTCCTCCCAAGTTGTTTCAACTCCTTGCAATTTAGTTATACTTTGCCAATTTTTTTTTTTTTGAGAATTAATGCAGATACACAGAAAATACCCAGCACCTGTTCAGCTTGGTGATGCTATATCCAGGTATTATCATTTTTGGCAATACTGGGGAATGTAGGGGTGCTCTGTCACTGCAACATCCCTAACCCTTTATTATTTTTGTTTAAATGTTAATTTTTTCAGTTTTAGGTGGACACTGTATCTTTATTTTCATGTGGTGCTACCCAGTGCCTCATGCATGGTAGGCAAGCACTCTACCACTGAGCCAAAACCCCAGCCCCAGACCATTATTATTTTTTAATGTTCTGAGACAGGGTCTTCCTAAAGTGTCCAGACTGGCCTCAAATTTGTGATTTTCCTGCATCAGCCTCCTGAGTCACTGAAATTACCAGTGTGCACCACTACACTTAGCTTATTTCAAGTTTTTTTTTTTTTAAGAAAGAGGGAGAGAGAGAATTTTAATATTTATTTTTTAGTATTTGGCGGACACAACATCTTTGTATGTGGTGCTGAGGATCAAACCTGGGCCACAAGCATGCCAGGCGAGCGCGCTACCGCTTGAGCCACATCCCCAGCCCCTTATTTCAAGTTGTTAGATCATAAAATGCTGCTTGGCACAAAAGATAATGAACAAAGAGGTAGTATTAGAATAAACTAAGGGCTCTGATCTAAGGATGATACTCACAACTGCTAACAGAGAGCTAAATTAGGAGAAACATCAAGAGTACTGGGTTTAAGGGAAGGCAGGTGAAACACACTTGTAATCGCAGGGGCTCAGGAGGCTGAGGCAGAAGTATTGTGAGTTCAAAGCCAGCCTTAGCAAAAAGCAAGGCACTAAGCAATTCAGTGTGACCCTGTCTCTAAATAAAATACAAAACAGGGCTGGGGATGTGGCTCAGTGGTTGAGTACACTGGAGTTCAATCCTTGGTACCAAAAGAGAAAAAAAAAAACAAGTACTGAGTTTAGAGGGTGGCACCAGGCCAGCCCTGACACACAGCCAGAAATCCTATCAAAGAAAATTCTGTAAGCAACAATTCTCACAGTTAGCATAGCTCACTTGAAAAGGAATCCAGGAAGCTTCTGCTACTAACAATGAGAATAGACAGGGCCCATTGCATGCTGTTCCCAGATCCTACACCAAAATGAAAAAAGGGGGACATAAACTTCCCTCAGAGCCCAGGAGGGAAATGAGGCAGGATGCGGTGATTGCTGAGGAAGTGAACAAGTGGGAAGGCAAGAGAACCCAAGCGCTTGCACCCTAACTTTCGCTTATCAGCTCTTTGCCCCAAGCCACAGGCTGCTTCCTAAACACAAGGAAGGGCAAAAGATGTTAGAAGATAGAACTAAGGACTGCTCTTCAGACAAGTTTCCAGAAGGCAGATGAGTAAATCAGCTGAGCTTTTCTTTTGATACTTTTGGAAGTCATGAAGGGTAATCCTGAAGGTGACAGAGCAGCAAACACAGAGGGATAAGTTGTAAGGGCAGGTGAGCCTGTCCAGTTGGCTCAGCAGCCTGCTTCCTGGGTCCAGTTTCGGGCATTGATGAATAGCTGAAGCCACGGGGAGGTGGTAAGAGTGTCAAATGGAGGGGGTCGCCATGCCCACTGCCATGGCCTCACAGCCCTCTCAGGATGAGGCATAAGAGCCAGGTGGCGGCCATCATGGGAGCAGACACCAGCCACACCCCTTGGAGAACCATTGGGATTCAGTGGGTATTGCTCTGTGGGGTTCCCCTCATCATCTGCCCAGTGCAGGGGAGCCAGGCCTTTGGCCTCAATCTGGGCTTGGAGTTCTGGAGAAGAAAATGCCATGTAACCTGGGAGGGAAGAAAGAAAATGAAAGTCAAGTTCTTTCAGGCCCTTTATCCATTCCCAGCCCTCAGTCCTCCCCCTGCCTTTCCAGGCCTGACCTTCTCCATGGGCGCTCCATACTGGCAGCACAGCACCTTCCATCCCTTGAAGCATCAGGGCTGGCCCAGGCCCCACTCGCACAGTGGCCCAGCGAGACTCAAAACGCCCAGCCAGGTTGTGACGCAGCATGAGGCCAGGCTGGGTTGGCCAAGAGTCATGATCCATATCCCCGACTTCTTCATCAGGGTTGCCACCCACCCAGCCCAGTAGAGCCAGCAATTGACAGCCATTACACACGCCCAGGCTAAAGGTGTCTGGCCGCATCCGGAAACGCCTCAGCTCAGCTCCGGCCTGTGAATGAAAAGTCACAGCAGCTGCCCATCCTAGAAGGGAACATGGAAGTCAGGTGAGATGTGGGAGGCCTCAGAAAAAGAGAAGCCAAGAATGAAGGGAAACGGCTGCTCTTTGACTCTAGCAGGTAACCCTCTCTACAGAGCCTGGGGCACGAGAGGGAAGAAATGGGCTGGTCTGCTTAAATCTGATGTTACCAACTCCTGGGACACAGATGGCCAGTGATTTTCTTTTTGCTTGGCCAACAGAACGTTAAAAG
Source organism: Ictidomys tridecemlineatus (assembly GCF_052094955.1). NCBI lineage: Eukaryota > Metazoa > Chordata > Mammalia > Rodentia > Sciuridae > Ictidomys > Ictidomys tridecemlineatus. Next base: position 52,550,714 of record NC_135479.1, on the reverse strand, counting down.
TTTTCACTTGGGTTGGGGTTGTGGCTCAGTGGTAGAGCGCCTGCCTAGCATTTGTGAAGCCCTAGGTTCAATCCTCACTAGGTTCAATCCTCAGCACCATGGATAAAAAGACAAATAAAATAAAGGTACTGTGTCCATCCAGAATTAAAAAAAAAAAAAAATACATCATATATGTTTTTATTGAGTTACTCAACACTTAAAAATAAGATCTCATACAAAAACCTGAATTTTCAGCTTTTCTTTAAACAATAAGGGTCTGGTTATGTTGAGCCACCTTTTCAATAGCTGCTTCAGCCGACCAGCAGCTGCCCCTTTAGATAGGACATAAACTGTCCAGATTAGCAAGACCCCACCCAGATAACCTGCCCCATTTATTAACCTCAGGCCTTCTGTTGACACCTGACAACTGAACTCATTCGCTCACTTTCCCCTTGGCTTTATGAAGGTGAGAGATTTCAGGAATGTGGCAGAGGAGCACCTACCTTTGGCAGAGCCCAGGACGTCTGCATAGCTGAAACCACCCACAAAGGCCACACCGCGGAATGTGTCTAGCCCAATGGCCCCAGAACAGAGGTCCTGCATGGTCACGTCCCACACCTAGCAGGTCAGAGTAGGCAAATGTCAGGGTACCCAGTCCGAGGCTAGATCAAGGCTAGATCAAGGCCTCTAGCTCTGTTGGCCAACCTACTCACCTCAAACCCAGCCAAGTGGAAAGCATCAGCCATTTCCCGGTCTCCATTACTACCCTCTTCTCGCAAGATGGCGACTCGCGGGGCAGGACCACCTGGAAGGAGGAGTGTCTCTGTTCTAGACAGTTACTTCCCCACCTGAACTCCCCAGACACCTTTTCCAGAGCAGGCCCAGGCACCCAGGTCTTGGGATCCAAACCCAGGCTGACAGCCTAGGAAACCAAATGTTGTTATGCACACTCCCTCACCAAGCTCATGGGGCACAGAGGCCTTGGGGAAAGAGGGGGGCAGGCAATAGCTGGGCCCCATCCGCTCCCTTAGACCCTGTTCCTCTTCTGCCACATAGTGTGGCTCTGCCTGCAGCTGGTCCAGCTGGAAACTTGTTTCCTCCCAGAGGGCTCGCAGCTGCCCAACTGGCTCCTCCACAACCACAGTCCCGTTCACTGATACTCGAACCTGAAAAGGGCAAGTAAATCAAGAGCTAAGAGAAAGGACAGCCCCTCCATGGCTGGCAGAGAGGCCTACAGCTTCTTCGCTCAGACTGCCCACTAAGCCCCACTCTCCCTGGCTTCCTTACCATGGCATGGGGACCAGCTTCGCCTGTGTGGCCCAGCTCCAGGCAGTGGAGGCCAGCACTCCTGTAACGCTGCAACACTCCAGCCAGGTCTGGCTTCTGCACCTCCAGCACCAGGCCTGGCTCCTCAGCAAACAGCACTGGCAACGCTGGGAGAGCAATGGAGGCAAGTCAGGGTGTTTAGGGTGCTGCCAGAGATTTAGAGGCAGCAACCGGAGGTGGGGTGAGGACTTGGATGGTGGGAAGAGGAAGTTGCATCAGGGACTGTGGGGGGTCTTCAAGGGGTACAATAAGGAACACAGTGGGTGCCATTTAGTTCAGCTGTCAGGAGACAGCTCAGAAGAGACAGTCGAAGAAGACCCAGGGAAAATGGGTTGAGGACATTCTATTCTTTATCAGGAGATGAGGTCTGCAGGGTAGAGAAGACAGCCAGACCTGACTCTAAACCTAGTTTCTTACCATCGACGCCAGGCGCAGCTACATCCACCTCTATCCCACAATTCCCAGCAAAGGCCATCTCGAGCAGACAGGTGACAAGGCCTCCGTCGCTGACATCATGGCCTGAGCAGAGGAGGCGGTCTGAAGGAAAGTAAAAAAAGTTCAGTGATCTTGGGGCCCAGCCTGATGGCTCCACTTATCTACTTCTGGAGAGTCCATGATAGTGTGTGAGAAGGTAACACACATGGGGAACAGAGAAGGATCCAAGTCCCTAATCCCCACGTACTTAGCTGGTGAGCACCTGCTGCCATGTGCACCACCTCTCCCAGAGCCTCACCTTTTAGAAGCCCCTGGGTGATCCTGAAGGCATGAACCAGGTTCTCAGGAAGATCCAGGTTGGGAGGCTGTTCCCCGAGCTGTGAAAAACACTGGGCCAGAGCTGAGCCCCCCAGCCGGTGCTGCCCGGGGCTCAGAGGCACATACAGCAGATGGCCTGAAGAGACAGAGAAGATGGGGGGAGATGGATAGTTCAGGAGTACCCTTCCCTGAAGTGCTCATAGCATTGCCATTCCCAACATGCAAGAAGATGCCCCAGACCATTAGTTCCAGAAAGTACCACAGCCCAGTGCTAAGATGAGGGAGCCCCCAAACCAAGACCAAGGTCAAAGTACATTGCACATACCTCTCCCTCTAGGATGTTTGAGGTCTGGGGTCACAGTGGCTGTGATATCTGGACTAACAGCATAAGCTGAGATGACCAGTGACCCTACAGAGCAAGAAAGACCAAAAAAGAGTGAGATTCCAGCCCAGCCCAATGGTCCCTTCTCCATCCCCCTCTCCTGAGGGCCCCAGCCTCACCAGGAGCCCGCACAGTCTCAGTGCCAACCCGGGCAGCCATGCTGAGGGAATCCTTGCCACCATCCACTGCCACACCCAGTGCTGCCATCACTGCCACCATAGCCTCACAGGCATCAGCTAGAGCTGCACCTTCCCCTGGGAGCTTGGCTGCCCACATCCAGTTCCCACTGCACTTCACATCCTAGGAGAGTAAACATTAGAGTGGAAGAGACATGCAGAGACTAGGGTACAGAAGGACTGGGTGGTTGTGAGCATGAAACGAAAGACAAGCAATGAATGTGGAAGTGTCCCAAAGGCCTGGAACTCTAGGGTAGAAGCTGTCAGGGAACTCACCTGAAGATCAGTGACCAGAGCAAACACCAGGTTGGTGAGGGCTTCAGCCACAGCCAGCCGGGCAGCCACCTTGGGGTCCAGCAGGCTCTTGACTGGCTGCTCTCCCAGGGCTGTGGCAGCCCCTATGAGTTCCTGGTGACTCAGTGCTACGACAGCTACATCAGCCAGAGGAGTGTGCAAAGGCCCAACACACTGCTGTTGGGCCACCAGGCCACCCACAGAGCGGTCCACCTGTGGTATGAAATACAATTGGCAAGAGGGCAAAGAACAGACAGCTAGGGGCTCGGGTTGTATGTAGCTCAGTAGTTGAGGGCTTGCCTCGCATGCATGAGTCACTGGGTTTAATCCTCAGCACCACATACAAAAGTAAGTAAATAAAGATATTTTTTAAAAAAGAACAGAGAGCTCAGGTTGTCCATTTTTTCCTGAGGGAGACAGAACAGTGGGAAACCTGGCTTCCCTCCAACATACACATAAGAGCTCCACACAGAGGGTAGGCAGCAAGAAGACCAGGGCATGGGGTGGAGGTGAAGGTGTCCCTGTTCTTCCCCCCAAGACTCTAGGGCTGTGGTGGTCCTAAGGGGAGGAAAGAAAGCAGAGGGCTCAAGGGGTGAAGCAGGGGTGCAGGGAAGACCTTGGTGGTGAGATAGCGCTTGCTGGCCACAGAGGGCAATCTCAGAACCCGCTCCAGAGCCTGGCGCACACTCAGCCCCTGAGGCAAGGCCAGGGGCTGCAACACAGGAGAATCCCTCTGGAGGAAGAACTCCTACAACAAAAATGGCAATAGGGGAATATGAGTACCCATGGAAGGCTGGGTGCAAGCAGATGATGGGGGTCCCGAGAGGAGGGCCACAAGAGAAACACATCCCATCCCACATACCTTCTGAGGCATCTTGCCCAATACCCATTCGAGCTCCAGGTCCACAGGGGTTGGGGGAGGTTTAGAGGGGGCATCCCCCTGGCCATTTCTCCCCATGGGACACTCACGATCATCCACCAGCACGATCTATGGACCACAGGGACAACACCCAGAGGGAATGAGACTATGAGCACCAGCAGGGAATGCTTCCAGAGATTAGGGCAGAGATGGTCCTTCCACCCTTCCTCTGTAATTTCTATCTTCCCCCTGCTTCCTACAATCTGTTCCCCATATGTTCTTTGTCATCATCTCCCATCCTTCTCCCTTGACAGTTCTTGCTCTAGCCCAAGAAGCCAGGCAGCTTGAACCCACCAGTAGTGTCTGCTTTTGACTCTTGGAGCCAACTCACCCTCTTTTTTTTTTTTTTTTTTTATTTTTTAAGATTTTTTTTTTTTTTAAGAGAGAGTGAGAGAGGAGAGAGAGAGAGATAGAGAGAATTTTTTTAATATTTATTTTTTAGTTCTCGGCAGACACAACATCTTTGTTGGTATGTGGTGCTGAGGATTGAACCCGGGCCGCGCGCACGCCAGACGAGTGCGCTACCGCTTGAGCCACATCCCCAGCCCCCAACTCACCCTCTTGTCTCCAGTAATGGTACCCACAAAGCAAGCCAGACAGCGTTCCCGGGCACTGACACGACTCAGGAAGTCCCGGTGGGGCGGCCTCAACAGAAGTGCATTTGACTCCTGGTACTCGGCCCCCCAGATTTCCAAGGCATTCAGGGTTGGGTCACCCAGCTACACAGACATAGCAGAAAGCAAAGAGAAGAATCACTAGGCCTTCCCCCACCTCACACTGTTGCTAGGAATTGGGGATCATAAAGGAAGGATGGCTGGGGCTGGTAGAGGGGGGATGCCAGACTTCAGGGGATGAGACCAACCTGGAAGCGGCTGGTGTAAATGATGGCCCCTGCTGGGTCACTCAGTTCCTTTAGGACATTGCCTGGTGAAAGGATTGCAGGGAAAGGTGGCAATGTGGTTATGGTCAGCTCCAGGCAAAAAAAAAGGGCAGTTCCAAACCTCCAAAGGAGCACCTAATTGTGTCCCTGCAGGAATTGCTGCTATAGTCTCTCTACCAATTGTCACAGGGCAGCAGGCTCCACCCACTCCAACCCCGAACTGGTGAAGGACTTAAGAGCTGGGTGGTTGGTTGCAGATGCTCAATGTCTCTCCCTAAACCAAATTTGGCAGGAGTTAGTAGGCCCAGCACTTTGTCCCAACTGCTTCCCTTACCATTGCCACCAGCACCCTGATCATGGAGGCTGCAGATGGGGTTTTCCATGGGGGCTTCCACACAAGCCCGGATAACACGGTTCATTTTCTGTTCCATTTCTGGGTCTCCCCGCTGCACAGCCCCAAAATCCAGGTCACTGGCATTATCTCCCTGCACCTGAAGGAACATAAAGCATAGCTCAGCTCAGGGAGGCTGGGCTCCCTCACCTCCCACACACATAGGACCCAGCAACATCAAGGAGTCTGAATCTTTAGCTATTCCCACTCACTTGCACAGATGAAGCTGCTCCACCTCCAACTCCAATCCTATAGACAGGACCCCCAACCTTTACAACATCCATGCCTGCAAGGAAGAAGGGTAGAAACAGAACACAGGGAAAGCCATCACAAGCCTCTAAAGCAAGGTAGTATAAGGACAAAGAAAGTTTATGCGAGGGGTACATGATCTTAATACTCCACTGGGCTGATGGGAGACTGAATTAGAACAACATCTACAGAGGACAATGTGGCCCTAACAATCAAAATTACAAATACATGTAGCTCAGTGGTAGAGCACTTGTCTAACACGGACAAGATCCTAGGTTTGACTCCCAGTACAGCAAAAATACATACATACATACAAATGCTTCTGTTCTTTGGGAAAATACACTTCAAGGAATATTTTTTTTTTGGTACCAGGGATCGAACCCTGGAGACACTTAACCATGAGCCACTCCTCAGCTCTTTCTATATTTCATTTAGAGAGAGGATCTCGCTAAGATGCTTAGCGCCCCACTAAGTTGCTGAGACTGGCTTTGAACTTGCAATACTCCTGCCTCAGCCTCCCCAGACACTAGTGTTTCAGGCAAAGTCACTATGCCGGCATACTTCAAGGAATTTATTCTATGAATTTACTCATAAGGATACAAAATTTGCCTACCTATAAGAGTAAACATTGTAAACTGGGCGCAGTGGTGCATGCCTGTTATCCTAACAGCCTGGAGGCGAAGGCAGAAGATCACAAGTTCAAAGCGAACCTCAGCAATTTAGCAAGGATCTAAACAACTTATAAAAACTCTGAGACCTTATCTCTAAAAAAAAAAAAAGAAAAAGAAAACTGGAGATGTGGCTCAGTGGTTAAGTGCCCCTGGGTTCAATCCCTGATACCAAAAAGTAAATAAGTAAATAAATAAAAATTAAAAATAAGGGTTGAGGGATGTAACTCAATAGCAGAATATCCCTGGGTACAATCCTCAATAAGTTCTAGATGAAGTAAAGAAAAAAAGAACAAATATTCATATGGATCTACTTGCATATGCAGCAAACACTTCTGGTAGGACACAAAAGTAACTGAATAAAATTGATTGTCTCTAGAGAGGGAAACTGGGGTCTGGAGGTCAGGGGAAGGAGTTTTCAATGCATAACATTCCTTGCCTTTTGAGTTTTGAGCCATGTGACCGGATCACTTAGTCAGAAAATGGGACCTGGACTTTTATCTTGATTCACCATAGCTCTTAGCACAGTGCTCAGCACACAATGAGTACTCAATAAATGTTTGCTTAATTGAACTGAACCAGCAAATAAAAGTCCCTGGCATATAGCGAATGGCGAACAAATATTAACTGCCTCAATTTAGCAGGGTGTGATCCAGAAGCATAGGGGTAGGGGTGAGAAGGGCCTCTCCCCTACATAAATAAAGTAGGGAGGAGACAGAGATAACAAAGGCTGAGACTGCTTGCTAACATAAACCACTCTCCTGCCTTGAAAACCTGTACTGGAGGAGAGACATGAACCAAGGAATTAAAAACTAATCAATAAATGTCCCCTCAATTCCCTCCCTGAAACTTTCCTGTGCTGACCGAATACAGGGAAAAGTAGCAGGTTTTTACCTGGCTCTGGAGGTTCCTTGCCCACATGCTCAGCTTCCATGGACCCAATGCCCCCACTAAACATAATGGGTTTGATCCACTCACGCCGCTGACCATTAGGGAGCTGGAGGCCGAAAGAGCGGGCAAAGCCTGGAGTGTGGACATCAGAAAGAAGGGGTTAGGAATCAATCACCCAGACCCCTAGCCTTTGCCCAATACCACAGTCCATGGGTCACACACCCACCCACAAGCCCTTGAGGGACTATGTGTTCATTATCCCTCTACATGCCCAGCCTTACCAGCCAACACTGGTTCCCCAAACTTGTTGCCATAGTCAGATGCCCCATTACTGGCTTCGATGGCAACCTCCAGGGGCCTGGCAAAGTTCCCAGGGTACTGGAAGCTTGGATCCTCCCAGGGAAGATTATAACCTGAGAGGAAAGAAGAAAGTTGAATGAATGGACTATAAAGATATAAGAGAGTTGGGCATGATGGTGCACACCCATAATCCCAGCAACTTAGGAGGCCTCATGAGAAGAGAAGTTTGCAAGTTCAAGGTCAGCCTTGGCAACTGAGACCCATTCTCAAAAAAATAAAAAAGATGAACTGGGGATAGCTCAGTTGGTAGAGTGCTTGCCTCGTATGTGCAAGGACCTGGGTTCAATCCTCAACACCACAAAAATAAATAAATAAAAAGGGCTGATAATGTAGTTCAGAGATAGAGCACGCCCTTGGCTTTGATCCCCAGTACCTAAAAACAACAAAAAAGAAGCAGGATGGAAGAACCAGCATCATTGGGCAAGTCAAAATCAGTAAGGACCACCCGCATGGTTGGAATGTCCACTTTAGCACAGTGTAGAACCTGTAGTTAAGTGCTAGTCTTTTTCTCCACCTCCCATATCAGCCTTCCCTCTTCTCAGTATCAGACTTCTTTTTCCGTTATAGTACTGGGGATTGAACCCACCTCTCCCCACAAGCTAAGCAAGAACTCTATCATTGTGCTACATCCCCAGCTCAAAATATCCAACTTAAGCTTTTCTGGATTTTGGAGACAAATAGTGATTAAAACACAACCCAGGGCTGGGATTGTAGCTCAGTGGTAGAACACCACTTGCCTAGCATGTGTGAGGCACTGGGTTTAATCCTCAACACCACATAAAAATAAATAAAGGTCTACTGACAACTAAAAATAAACAAAAAAACTCAAAAAACAAGACAATCTAGATGTGCTCAGTAGTTAATGTGGTTAAGTGCCCCTAGGTTCTATATCTGGTACTAAAAAAAAAAAAAAAGACAAACCAGCATCATGTTTTCTGGCTGAGACAGTAATAGCTTGTAAAGTAAATCATCATGATTAGCGACACATGCCTGTAATCTCAACAGATATAATCCCAACAGCCTCAGGAGGCTGAGGCAGGAGGAATGTGAATTCAAAGCCATCCTCAGCAAGACCAAATTAGAGTGGCCCTAAGAAACTTAGCAAGACCCTGTCTCAAAATAAAAAATAAAAAGGGCTGGAGATGTGGCTCAGTTGTTAAGCACCCTGGTTGATTCAATCCCCAGTACCAAAAAAAAAAAAAAATTGGGGCTGAGGCTGTAGCTCAGTGGTAAAGCGCTCGTCTTGCATGCGTGAGGCACTGAGTTCGATCTTCGGCACCACATTAAAAAAAATAAATATACTGTGTTCATCTAACAAAAAAATATACATAAAAATACTTTTTAAAAAATTATGATTCTGGACTGGGGATGTGGCTCAAGCGGTAGCGCGCTCGCCTGGTGTGCATGCGGCCCAAGTTCGATCCTCAGCACCACATACAAAGATGTTGTGTCTGCCGAAAACTAAAAATCTCTCTCTCTTTTAAAAAAAAAAAAAAAAAAAAAAATTATGATTCTGCAAATCTAGGCTGGCACCCAACATCTCCAATGGCCTACACACCTCATGATCAGGGTCAATGAAAAGCCAGCTATTCGGGAGTCCTCCCTCCCCACAAAAAAGACACCCAGATGACCTTTTAGCCTACAAAATACAAGCATTTGGTGCTGCCAGGACAAAAAGTCTGGAGGCAAGGTGGGTAGAGAGGAAGAAGACTGGACCTGGGATATGCAGGTTTCCAAAGCAATAGCCAGCAGTGCCAGCCACCACATGGGCCCCGCGGCCTGTGCACTGGATGTCCCGGATTCGGCCCCCTGTGCCCGTGGTTGCACCACTGAAAGGGGCTACTCCTGCAAAGAGAGAGTGGGGGAGGCATGAGTGTCACAGAGACAAACCTCATCCCTGACCACCCCCATGGAAACAAAGACAACAAGCTTTCCCTTTTTTTCCCAGCCTCAGCCTAGATACCTGGGACCTTTGCCCTACCCTACTCTCTGATCTCCATCCCTCTCAGGAACACAGCTCACCTGTGGGGAAGTTGTGTGTCTCGGCTGTGAAGACAACATGTCTTAGCCCCTGCCGTTGCTGGAAGCAGCTTGGCTGTGAAGGGTCCTCAGGTCGTAGGAATCGGACTTCCTTCCCCTGGATTGCACTGTGGACATGTCCATGCTGGACCCACTTCTTTCTCGAGATCTGTACTAACCCAACCAGGTTCCAGCGCCTCCCCCTTCCCAGACCCAAGGCACAAGCAACCTGCTGTTGTCACAGAACTTGAGGACATTGTTAGGATTCGAGGACATCTGGGTGCTCATGATAGATTCAAACAGCGAGTGTGCCAACTTCTTTCCATCCACATGGAGCTGGCCCTTGAAGAACCAGTGTCGGCTGTGCTCACTGAGGGAATTACATGGAGAAAGGAAGGCAGAACAAAAACATGAGTCATTCCTCAGTGCCATGTCCTCTCAATAGCATTCAGCAGCAGTTATGGCCTATTCACACTTAAATAGGTCAAAATACATTCCATAAAGTCAATCATCAAGCATTCTGTCACTGTGGATTATCCAGAGCCAAAGTAGAGATGAAACTAAGATCTAAAGACAGATTCCTGGATGGTTAGGGGGAGCCCAGGCCCTCAAAGACTCAGAAAGGCCATTATACCAAGGAAGAACTATGAAGCCAAGTCCCCATGGTCTACCCTTCTAACCTCTAGGAGCTCATATATCAAAATGACCAAATTTGTCCTCACCTATTGGACTGAGCCAAGTCAAAGACCTCCACAGTGCTGGGATTCCGCTGTAGTTCCTGGAAGCGCTTGGTATAGAAATCCAGGTCCCAGGAGTCTAGAGCCAGACCTATAATACAAACCCCAGAAAAGTTTACTGTATGGCTCAGGTCACCTTATTCCAGGTCTCAACATATCTACTGGCATTCTAGTATCCTGGGTCTTTCCCTTCCATTCCCACAGACTCCTACTCACCTAGCTCCTGGTTGGCCTTCTCCAGGGCAAGCCGACCCTCAGCTAATACGTTGATGGGGCCATTCAGAGGGGCTGGGATGCTTTCAGGGGAGAAGCTCTGGATGGGATGGGGAAAGTGCTGCTCTGTCATCCGGTCATGCAGGGCAGCCAGAGCCACGGTCTCCACCTCAGCTGAAGGGTGGTGGGCAAACTAAGAATGAGACACACACAGAAGGCAAGGGATGAAGAGTGAACTGAAGAATGGAGGGAATACTCCACCCTTGGCTCTCCAAATATACAATGTTAGTCCAATGCTACCGTACAGCACTCCCCCGCTTTTTTTTTTTTTTGCAGTGCTGGGGATTAAACCCAGGGCTAGGCATCCCCAGGCCTATATAGCACCTGTGTCTAGACAACAAAAAAGAAGACTCCCCTTCCAGGAATGAGTCCATGCTGTGATGCATAAATTAGCAGAGACTAACACAGACTGGATTTCTATCCTATTCATCCCTTGATAAGGAATCTTTGGATAGTGACCAATTCATACAATAATGAAGAACAGGTCCAAAGCCAGGAACTCTTCCCTTGCTTCTCCCATTATTTCCCTAGATCTTAGGATCTAATCTCTTCTAGTACACCTCCTCCTAATCACCCATTGCCTCACCGAGAGCCGGTAGCGTCGGGTAATCTCCACACGATTCACAGCTCCCAGTCCTGAGGCCTGGCACACAGAAACGATGTTGGTGGATGTTGGAGTACAGAAGTTCAGCCTGAGAAGTGGGCCAGATGGTTAGGATCTTGCCAGAAAGGCAGATCCTATCCATCCTGCCCAGCCAATCTCCCATCACTATCCCCTCACCAATGGTCTCCAACCTCAGACTGGGCTCCAAGAAACCTGCTTTCAAGTCACTCAGATCAAACTATAACTATCCTCTAGGCAACTCAGTGAGACCCTGTCTCTAAATAAAATACAAAAAATAGGGCTGGAGATATGGCTCAATAGTCGAGTGCCTCTGAGTTAAATCCCTGGTACCCCCCAAAACAAACAAACTATATAACTATCCTTCTAGCAATAAAACTGCTGCAATTTAGGGGCTAGAGCTGTAGCTCACTAATAGAATGCTTCCTTAACATGCACAAGGCCCTAGACACAAACCTCAGCACTAAAAAGTCAAAAACTGCCACAATTTTAACTTCTCAGAATACAAGTTATTTTACTTTCAGAATGTATCTGAGAGCTGGCTCAATCTATAAAGGCATATACCACATGGAGAAAATATGTGCAGTTTTCAAGAAAGGGAATAAGATGTAATAAAAGCAAAACAAATCTCCTGAGGATCACAAGAGGAACTTACAATGGAAGTGGAAGGGATATGCAGTGAATTCAAAAGAAAGGCTATGTCCTAGTTAGTGAAACAAACTGCCCCAGGTTAAAACACATACCTGGGCCCAACTTCCAGCAGCAGGTCATTGGAACCTGGAAGGAGCCAGGACTTTTGAGCAACATCATCCAGTAACAACGGGCAGCCAAACAGCCATTTCAGCTTCTTTATTTCCTCAGCATTTGGGAAGGCCTCAGCTACAGGGAGACAGAGTAAGGATACATTAAGATACTACATGTGGCACTATAGCACTTCATTCAAGCATCCATTACATAGGCCCAACCTGTCCAGTCCACATTGTAACAGAGTTCTGTCTCAACACCCTGCAGTTCTGGTAGTTGCCTTTGTACTTTTTGTAGAGTCTGTCCAGTCGCTGCCCCTTCATGGCCAGAGGGTCGGACATAGAAGTGAAGGACTGGGGCCATCTTTGCAGGTGTCCTTTCAGGGAAGAATTGGTTTCCTTTAAAAAAAATTAAACAAACAAACAAAAAAAAAATTAAAGCTTTCCTGTTGAACTAATTTCAAGTTTCAAGGACAGTCGAGACATTAGTAATAGGTTAGGGGAAAATAACAAGGGCACTCAGAGAAAAGGTAACCAGGAAAAGGTAGGCTTCTAATCTACTTCACTCATTCAACCATGATCACACTCGGAGCTCACAGATATACACTGCCTCTTCCCAAGAAGTGTGAGAACACAATGTGGACAACTCAAACTTAACTTATTAAAAACTGAATTCACGACTGGGGATATAGCTCAGTTGGTAGAGTGCTTGCCTCACATGTACAAGGCCCTGGGTTTAATCCCCAGCACCACAAAAAAATAAAATAAAAAAGAATTCACCCTTAGCATGCTAAGACCCTGGACTTGATCCTTGGCACTACAAAAAGAGAAAAACAAAAAACTGAATTATTTGACTATTATGTCCAGGACCAAGGATTGTGATATTGCCAATCTAGAGGTCACTTTAACAGTTCTTATCTTACTAGACGTCTCAGCAACATTTGACTTAACTCATTCCCTACTTTTTGAAACAACACCTTCTCTGGCTTCAGTGACACCACACTTTCCTGGTATCTTTCCCACCTTCTGGTTGCTCCTTTTGAGTCACTTTTGCTGGTCATTTGGGTGCCCAGGGCTCTATTCTTACTTCTCTTCTATTTCTTAAGTGACCTCATCCAGTCCTGATTTTAAATATTATCTGGTAGAATGAACAAATGAAATTGCCAGCATTCAACAATTTTTGGCCAAAACCAGTAATTTCTTATGGTTCAAGTTAATATTTGCCAATGAATTCTATAACTTTACCCAACACTGACGATTCCTGAAATTCCAAATAAGTACATTCAAAAGCTTGAGACACTGATGTCTCATATACACAGCAAATATCTGTTATGGTCAAAACAGGAATTCTTTTTTTTTTAAGTTGTTGATAGACCTTTTATTTATTTAATGCAGTGCTGAGACTCGAACCCAGTGCCTCACACATGCCAGGCAAGTGCACTACTGCTGAGCCACACCCCCATCCCCCAAACAGGAATTTTTATTTATTCTCCAGAGTTGCTATTCCCCATGTCAGTAAACACTACCATCATCTAATTAATTGCTCAAACCAAAAACACCAGAGTTGACCTAGGGATGTAATTCAGTGACAAAAAAACTTGCCTAGCAGGTTTTTCCTTCAGTCTCTCTAATCTATTTCCAAATAGCCCTCAAATCTCCCCTCTCCACTCACCTGGATCAACGTACTGGCTTTGGGAACAGAGTCTGATTCCACCTCTGCAAAACCACAATCCATTTGCCACATGTCAGCATAAAGATGATGGCTTCCCATCACACATGGTATAAAATTTCAACTCAGTGCTCTGGATTACTTGGTCTGGCCACCTCTTCAACCCTATCTCACCCACTCTGCAAGGATCCCACTAGGTTCTACTGTATTCCTCTATCTTACCAAGCTCGGTACTAAAAGGCATTTTTTTTTCACCCTTATATATGCATAGCTAGTTATTTTTTCTCTTTTGATACCAGGGATTTAACTCAGAGGCACTGGACCACTGAGCCACATGCCTAGCCCTATATTTTTGTATTTTATTTAGAGACACAGTCTCACTGAGTTAGTGAGTAGCTTTTTGCTGAGGCTGGCTTTGAACTCAGGATCCTCCCTGCCTCTCCTGTTGCTGGAATTAGAGGCATGTACCCACCCAGCCTGCATGGCTAGTTCTTTATAGTTACTTAGATTTCAGGGAAAATTCACCTGCTTGGAAAGGCCTTATTGGACTAGCCAATCTTAAATAGCCACTCTCATATGGCTCTGGTTAACTTCTTATATAGTATTCACCCCAATCTGACATTTTTATTTACTTTTCACTCTATATTCCCCCCCTAAAACAAAATCTGTCTGCATGTAGCTGCTTCATCTTCGTTTAATCACCAAAGCTTGAGCAATTCCTGGGGCTTACTTTTTAAACATAAAGCTTAAAAAGTAAACAAATGAAAACGCGTTGCCTGAATGAATGAATTCTTGGTTCCCACCACTCCTCTGTCCCTCTCTTCTTTCAGGGCAGTTTTCCTGAAACCATTTTATTTAAATTTTCATCTGCGGGGCACGGTGGAAGATGCCTGTAATCTCAGGGACTCGGGAGGCTGAGGCAGGAGGATCCTGAGTTCAAAGCCAGCCTCAACAAAAGCGAGGCACTAAGCAACTCAGTGAGACCCTATCTCTAAATAAAATACAAAATAGGGTGGGACATGTGGCTCAGTGGTCGCGTGCCTCTGAGTTCAATTCCCGGTACACCCCCGAACCTCGCCGCCAAAAAAAAAAAAAAAATCCCAGTGCAATATTCCTAATGATTAGCATGGTGCCCTATATAAAACAGGTGGTTGACAGATTTTTTTTTTTTTTTTTTTTTTTGCTGAACTAAAGACTCTGGAGCCAAGTTTGAGTGGTCAGGCACCCACGTCCAGCGTCTGCGGAACGCGCACACGTGGGGATGAAAGGATACCCCTACTACAGCAGGCACGCGGGCCTCAGCTGCACTCAGCTCGGCCTGGTGGGGATACTGAAGCGGCCTGGACTGGACTTGGGATGGGTGACAAAGAGCTGCACCACTAAGTGGCCTTAAAGCCAGCATGCGGTACATATACTCACGGGAAAGCTGTCCACGCTGCCCCTATGCCACACGAATCTTGGCGCGTTCGCGTCAGCTATGTGCGACGCCTGCGGGCGGAAGTGAACAGGAAATGCCTCGCACACTTCCTCCAGTAGTAGGCGAGCGGCTTCGCAGCCCTGCAGCTGTTCTCGACCCAAGCTCTTTGGGGTCGGGTTGTCTTCCTGGTGGTTTCTTTTTCTTCTTTCTTTCACTCTTCTTTCTCCCTCCCTCTCTCCCTCTTTTTTTCTTCTTTTGCGGTACTGGAGATTGAACCCAAAGGAGTTCTACCACTGAGGTACATCCCCAGCTCCTTTTAAGAATCATTATCTTTTTTTTTTTTTTTGAGACAGGGCCTTATTCAGTTGAGAAGCAGGCCTCAAACGGAGCCCGGCTCCCATTTGGTCTCTTCACAAATCCTCCTTGAATTGACATTTGTAAAAACACATTCAGTTCTGTGTCCTCGACTATGCTAGTCTTTTTTTTTTTTTTTTTTTTTGTACTCTGATGGTCTTGTGCAAATGACCAAATGACAAATATTTTGAACGCAGGAGACGGAATGAGAAGCTTTTTCTGCGTCCAGGATTCATTTTCCCTCCCCCTTACTCTTTGACTTTTTTGGGATGAAAGTATGTATATATGTATGTATGTATTTTGAATAAGAGAGACTGAGGCAAGAAGATCGTGACTTCACAGCCAGCCTCAGCAATTTAGTGAGCCCCTAGGCAACTCAGCAAGACCCTATCTCTCAATAAAATAATAAAAAATGGCTGGGGGCGCTGGGGGTGTGGCTCAAGCGGTAGCGCGCTCGCCTGGCATGCGTGCGGCCCGGGTTGGATCCTCAGCACCACATACCAACAAAGATGTTGTGTCCGCCAAGAACTAAAAAATAAAAAATAAATATTAAAAAAAAATGGCTGGGGATGTGGCTCAGTTATTAAGCGCCCCTGAGTTCAATCCCCAGAACTGAAAAAAAAAAAAAAAAAAAAAAGAAATGATATATGGATGTGGAAGCTGAGGCTTGTTCCAATGGCTTGTTGCATAGTTTTGTAATACAAATGCTTTTCTATCTTTGAACAGTTTTTTTTTGTATGTTTTTAAAACCTTATAAAGCATGAATATACGTTTCTATTAAAACCTATCATCTGGGCATGGTGGGCACTGGCCTGTAATCCCAGCGGCTCCCAAGTCTCAGCAAAAGCGAGGCACTAAGAACTAAGTGATACCCTATCTCTAAATGAAATACAAAATAGGGCTGGGAATGAGACTTAGTGGTCCAGTGCCCCTGATACCCCCCCCAAAAAAAGGACCTATCAGAAGCTGGGTGCAATGGCACACACCTATAATCCCAGCAGCTAGGGAGACTGAGGCAGGGGGATCTAGAGTTCAAAGCCAGCCTCTGCAATTTAGGGACACCCTACCTCTAGAAATAAAAAAAGGGGGGGCGGGGGCTGGGGATGTGGCTCAATGGTTGAGTGCAGGGGGTTTCAATTCAATTCCCAATACCAAAAAAAAAAAAAACAAAAAACACCAAACTATCAGAAAACAGGAACCAGCAATGTATGGTGGCTGCTACAGAGTAGAAAGTTGTTACCTCTTCTAGGCTTGAGAAGATAAAGGGAGGAAATAATGTTAACAGGAGCTGGAGCCACCCACCATCATAAGTACAGTGTTAAAAGAAAATAATTACTGGATTCTCTCTTCCTTCTCTCTCATCTGCAAGTAAATTTTGTTTTGTTTTGTTTTGTTTGTTTCCTTTTTTCTTTCTTCCTATTCCTGTGCAAATTGTCTTTGTCTCTTGTTAGCCAAACCTACCCTATAAATAGCCTAATTTCAGCTGGGTGTGGTGGCCTAGAACTGTAATCCCAGGGGCTAGGTAGGCTGAGAGAAAAAGATCACAAGTTCAAAGCCAACCTCAGCCATTTATGTATGTATGTATGTATGTGGATTGAGGGATACCAGGGCTTGTATCACATTCAAATCTTTTGTTTCTTTATCCTGCAGTGTTAGAATGCAAGTGAGAAGGCCAAAAGGCAGGAGATAGGTGGGCTGAAGGAGTACTGTGGGCAGGAAGGGCCTGGGGTAGTTTGATTAACACTTCCCTGTTTGCTGGGAGCTGTTTCTTTAACAGTTCCTTAGGAAGGGTTCTAGCCTTGGGGACATTAACATTTCAATTTCCCCAAGTGCTGCTCTGGTTTCCTGGACTCCATTCTCCATAATGGCCTCCATTTTATTTATCTTACTCTATATTAGAACCGATTTACCTAACTACACTAACTATCTATCTTTAAATCTGGCTTCAATATTATGTGTCTATCAATATCTCTCTTTAATCTTCTTTTATTTAGTTAGTTATTTTGGATCCAAGGATTGAACCCACAGGTGTTTCACCACTGAGCTATGTCCCCAGCCCTTTTTATTTTTTATTTTGAGACAGGGTCTCACTAATTTGCTTAGGGCTTTGCTAATTTGCTGAGACTGGCTTTGAATTTGTGATTCTCCTTTTTCAGCCTCTTGAGCTGCTGGGATAACAGGTGTGCACCATACCTGGCTATATGACAAGCTATTTCTTCTTTTGTTGTTTGTTTGGTTGGTTGGTTTTGACTGGGGATTGAAACCAAGGGTGCTTAACTACTGAGCCACATCCCCAGCCCTTTTTTATATTTTATTCAGAGAGAGGGTCTCACTGAGTTGCTTAGGACTTCACTAAATTGCTGAAGGTGTCTTTGAACTTGTGATAAACCTGACTCAGCCTCCTGAGCTGCTGGGATTATAGGCCTGAGCCAGCATGCCCCACCCCACTTTAAGCTTCTTTTAATCAGTATAAAAATATATTCTGTAAACTAGCAAAGTACATAGGCACTAATTAACTGGATTTACAGTACTCTAAGATTACCTGGACTTTTTAAGAATTCAGATCTGGAAGGAAATAGATGTGGGTGTGAAGGTGAGGTCAGTCATGGAGTTTTTAGATTTAAAGCTCTAGTTTCTCTTGCCTTCCCTATTTATCTTTTTACCTATCCTTATTTCTTCCATCCTACCTCACTCCCATGGCCTTGAAAACTGATGCACTTTTTAAATCCTAATTTTCTGGTATGACTGTTAACCTTATAAAATTCATAACTATCCTGGTGCAGTGGGGTGTGTCTGTAATCCTAGTGGCTCAAGAGGCTGCGGCACAAGGATCATGAGTTCAAAGTCAGCCTCAGCAATTTAGTGAGGCACTAGGCAACTCAGTGAGACCCTGTCTCTAAATAAAATATTAAAAAGGGCTAGAGATGTGGCTCAGTGGTTAAGTGCCCCTGGGTTCAATCCCTCATACCAAAAAAGAGAGAGAGAGAGACTGAGAACTAGCTTGACTGTCTTATTTGTCCCTAAATTCTAAGAGACCTTGTTTTTCATGGGAGTCCTTGACTACCATTAGAGCACCCTGGGTTCTTCCCCTAGCACTGCAAAAAATAAATTTTAACTAGGGGTGGTGATGGATTCAATACAGCTTTCTGCAACCACTATGGCCCAAATTTAGCTCTTCCTTCTATAAACCATCAAAAATAAATCCCAGGGGCTGGGTTTGTGGCTCAATGGTAAAGTGGTAAAGTGCTCACCTAGCAAACATGATCCTCACAGCACCACATAAAAATTAAATAAAGATATTGTGTCCACCTACAACTAAAAAATTAAAATTAAAAAAAAAGTAAATCCTAGGCCAGGTGTGGTAGTGCACACCTGTGATCCCAGATACTTGGGATCTAAGCTGAGGCAATAGTCTTAAATTCAAGGCCATCCTGGACAACTTAGTGAAACCTCAACTCAAAGTAAAAATTAGAAAGGACTAGGGACGGGCCAGGGGTTGTAGCTCAGTGGGAGAGCACTTGCCTAGCATATGGGCTTGATTCTCAGCACACATATAAATAAAATAAAGGTCTATCAACAACAACAAAAAATTTTAAAAACATTTAAAGAAAAAAACTAGGGATGTAGTTGAATGGTACAGTACCTACTGTATGAGGCCCAGGGCCACTAGAGGAAAAAACAAAAGGTAAATCCCAAGATATGAGGCACATCCTTGTATTTATAAATAAATAGAGGAGAGTCTGTCAGAGTTGAGAAAATACTGAAAGCAAAAAGATTAGGTTAGGGGCCTTGGCTAGGTCCAATAAATGCTTTAATAAAAAGGTCAGTGGATAATGGCATGGGAGAGTTTCAGTTTCAGCTTCTAGCAGATTTACTTATTCATTCATTCATTCATTCATTCTTCTGCTTCTTCCTCCTTCTGGTTGAAAGCTAAGCAGCATATGTCTAATGTAATATGGAAAATAATAAATAATTACAAAACAAATATTCATTTGATGTCCAGTAAGGTTTTGTTTTTATTTTATATTTATTTACTTATTTGTTTATTATTTATTTATTTTTTGAGCTGAGGTCTCACTGTGTGGCCTATGCTGGCCCTGAACTCCTCTCCTCTAGCAATCCTTCCAGCCTTGGCCTCCCAGTAGCTGGGCCTACAGGCACATGCCACTGCACTTAACTCCCAAAATTTCTTATATAAAGAACTTGTCATCACAGTGCATTTCTAGTGCATCAAATATAGAATAGAGAAGATCTGCACCAAAAGTGAAGTTAAGGAGCTGGGGCTGTAGCTCAGTACCCAAGCACTTGCCTCATATACATGTAGGCCCTGGCTTAGAGTCCCAGCATTGCAAAACAAACAAAAATAAAGTTGAACTGGTTGTGGTGGTGCATGACCATAGTAAAAAAAAAAAAAAATTTTTTTTAAATAAGTTGAGCCAGTCTTAGTGGTGAATGCCTGTAATGCCAGTGACTGGGAAGGTTAAGTATCACAAGTTTGAAGCCAGCCTCAGCAACTTAGCAAGACCTGTCTCACAATAAAAATAAATAAATAAACATAAAGGACCTGGGATATAGTTTAGTAGTAACATGCCCCTGGATTCAGTCCTTAGTACCCCCTCCAAAAAAAAAACCAAGCAAACAAGTTGAATGAGGAGGTAGACTTAGTTGGTTTTGTAGATGTAGAATTAGTTGTTTTTTGTTGTTGTTGTTGTTTTTGGCACCAGGGATTCAACCCAGGAACACTTAACCAGAGTCCTAGTCCTTTCTCACATTTTATTTAGAGATAGTCTATGTTAAATTGCTGAGGCTGGCTTTGAACTTGTAGTCTTCCTGCCTCAGTCTCCAGAGCTCACCACTGAGCCTGTCAAATTGAAGGCTTTTTATTCTCCCATTAAAAAACTAGAGCATTCTTGTTATCTAAAATGTTTATACTATTTTATAATTGAGGCTTGTTCTCATTCTGAAAATGATTTGAAGCAGGCTTATACTTACTGCAGCCTTAAATGCCTCTGTCAGGTAGCTGTTTAATCTCTACTCCTCCCCTCCAGCCTCATTGACTTCCTTCATTTCTTCCCACCACAGGGTCTTTGTCCTTGTTCCCTCAGTTTGTTCTCCCTGATCCCCAACATTCATATCCTTCACCTCCTTGAAATCTTCAAGTTTTTTTCAGTACTGGGAATTGATTCCAGGGGTGCTCTACCATTGAGTTACATCCCCAACCCTACTTTTTTTAGTACTGAGGATTGAATGTAAGCATGCTTAATCACTGTGACACAGCCTCAGCCCTTTTTATTTATTTATTTATTTATTTTTTGAGACAGAGTCTTACAAAGTTGCTTGGGGCCTCCTTAAATTGCTGAGGCTGGCTTTGAACTTATGATCCTCCTGCCTCAGCCTCCCAAGCCTCTGGGATTACAAGTGTGCACCCCCATGCTCGGCCTCCAAACTCTTTTATTTATAAATAATAAGTAAAATAAATAATGTTGGGCACAGAGCCAGAACAGGGCCGAGCCACCGCCCTACAATGGTGACCATGCCTAGGGCTTTAGTCTCTAGGCTCCTGGGTTCTTCTTCCTGTCTAAGAGAAGGGGCCTGCCAAAAGAGCCTACCAAAAGAGCCCAGGAGCCCAATAGAAAATTGACAACAGGTGCACTAACCTTAACCACACACACTTCCCGTGGGGGACCTTTAAGTCCCTAAAACCCACACTGCTGCTGCTGCAGATGCTTTCGCCTCTAGTGAAGCCTACGCTGAATAAACTGATCTCTGGACGACTGGTGTGCTCCTTCACTGAGTGGTTGGGGTCTTCGAGGGTCTTTCAAATAATAAAATAAAAACAATTTTTATTTTATTTTTTGGTCCTGGGAATTGAATCCAGGAAGGCTTCACCACTAGTCATAGCCCCAGTCATTTTTATTTTTAAATCTGAGACAGGGCCTTGCTAAGTTGCTGAGGGTCTCTATCAAATATGGATACTGACCTTCAACTTTCCATCCTCATGCCTCAGCCTCCCCAGTCGCTGGGATTTCAGGCATCACCATGCTCAGCCCTTTTTATTTGAGACAATAATTCCAGGGTTTTGCTGAGTGGCTTTGAACTTGCAATCCTCCCACTTGAGCTTCCCAAGTAACTGGTATTACAGGTGTGGACCACTGCATGGGCTTCACTCAACGCTTTACTTTTTTTTTTTTTTTCAGTCTTTTCAATAAGACTTTCATTATGCAAATGAAACACATCACCCCCCTGCATTTTCTACTTTTCTTTTCATAAACTTATTATTAACATTTTACATATTTTGCCTCTGTGCTCTCCACGGTCTACAAAGCTGTGCACTGACTAGTGAATTGAAAGATCAGGAAGTTTTCATTAATCCACAATTTTTCGTCAATTGTTTTTTTTTTTAAGCAACAAGTACTATTCCTGGCACCAGAATACAAGGATAGACCAAAGTTCTTGACTTCTGGGATCTCACAATCGAGTGGGGGAAGAGTTAAATTCTATCTGAGTTAAAGCTATGACACAAGTATGGACCACGTGATCTAACTGCATTAAGGAGGAAGCTCTTCTCCCGGCAAGATCAGGAAGACTGAAAGATGCTTAGGAATTATCAATCATGTAGGCGGTGTCTGAGCTTCTGAGCTCTCCTACAACATCCCACGTGGAAGTCTAAAAAACGCCAGACAGGAAATCACGGTAGAACTGAGATGGCAAACTTGGGGAGCCCAGCCAGAGGAACTGAGAAGGATCCTGAGGACGTGAAGTGGGAGGAGCCAGGGCGTGCTCAGATGACGCCATCAAGAGGCCTCCGGTGGTCTCCTGCGCGCCGCGTTCGCGCGTTTTTCAGGGGCGGAGCTTTGGCGCATCATGGCGGCTTGCCAGGCTCAGGCTCCTAGCTCCGTGAGTGCTGCTTTCTGGTCCCCCTGCCCCTTTTTCCTTGATTTAGATTTTATTTCCTCTCATGTTGCTTCCATTATGTCTCTCTGCCCTCTCGACATTCCTGGTCGTGGTCGCGGGGTGAAGGGACTGTCAGGCAGTTTGCTCCTACTTCTCTCACTGGTTCTGCGAATATTTTTAGGTTATTGGTGCGGCGCCGGCTGTGAACCTTAAGCGCGTCCCCATCCACTCTCTAGTGGCAAACCAGGAGCAGGTTAATGGGGGAGCTATGGGGATGTGGATTTCTGAAGGAGACCCCTGACGCAGCTGTGCAGGAAAAGGAAAAGCTTTAGTCTAGCAGTGTGTGTAGGAGTAGTTAGCAAAGCAAGACAGCACTGCAGACGTTACAAGGCGGACGGAAGTAAATACTTGTTGAACAGCAAGAGAGAGAGTAAGTGTCTTTAGAAAAAATAAGTTCAGCTGGGAATGGGCTTTGGAAGGATCCATGTCTTGCTGAACAGCACTTTTTACTGGGAGTTGTTTTGGCGGATTTGGAGCAGAAGAGCAGGTGAGATTTGGGTTTTACTTTGCTTAAGTTGCAGTGTGGAGAGTTGGAAAGCTATGGTTGAAATGCACTGAAAGAGGATGGTGGCCCCAAGGATGGCAGCAGTGTTGAAAGTTCCAGAGGTGAAGACAGGATAAAAAAAGATAATAAAGAGAATCTAAAAGGACTGATCTTGTTTAGGAAAGGAAAGACTTAAGGAGTGCATTCTAGTTTCGGGTAAAACAATATTTTTTGTTTGTTCTGTATGCTAAGTTGGTGAACAGAGCATTAAAGAGTGCTAAAAGGCTAAGTGATGCATGTCTGTAATCCCGAGGACTGGGAAGACTGAGGCAGGAGGATCCCAAGTTTGGGGCCAGTATATTTTTGTGTGTATTTAGCTTTTAGTAACTCAAATCCACACAACAGGAAAAAGAAATGATTAAAAATTATATTCTGCTTATGTCTTTTTTTGTGTATTGTTCACTATCAGGAGGCATATTTTTATGTATTATAGGATAGTATGTCGTTTCCTTTTGTTTTTGTTTTTTTCTTCAGTGCTAGGGATAGAATATCTAGGGCCTTGCACAGACTAGACAAGTGCTCTACCAGGGAACTACATTCCTGCCCTGAACTAAGACTTAAGGCTTCAAGTTCTAATTAACTATACTTTTGATCTTCATTTCTTTTTTTTTTTTAATTTCTTTTTTTTTAAGAGAGTGAGAGAGGAGAGAGAGAGAATTTTTAATATTTATTTCTTAGTTCTCGGCGGACACAACATCTTTGTTGGTATGTGGTGCTGAGGATCGAACCCGGCCGCACGCATGCCAGACAAGCGCGCTACCGCCTGAGCCACAATCCTAGCCCTTGATCTTCATTTCTTATGCCCTCTGGATTTTTTTCCCCCTATTCCTTTATTCCCAAAAGATTCCTTGGGGCCAGAATAGTCATTAAAATGTTATAATCAGATTTACTTTTCCTCAGGAGCAAGCCTGGCTTGAAGCTGCCCAGACCTTCATCCAAGAGAGCCTTTGTCCAACTGGCAAGGGACCTAATGTCCAGTTCACTCAGTCAGTGATTGACTGTGTGAAGACTGTTTGGTTGTCCCAGGGGAAGAACCAAGGTTTTACACTGCCCCTCAGCTACAGGTATGAAAGTGGAGGTTGGCAGGAAGAATGAATTTGGGATTAAGAAGGAATTACCTATAGTTATAAAGAGGGGACGTGAGAAGAGTGAGTGGAGAACACAGTGGTCTAAATACAACCTCTTCTGTAGAACTTTCCTATTCTCCAACTAACATTCCTTTTCCTAAAATTCTCCTAAATTGGCTTAAGTCAATTTTATGGAAAAGGAGAGGAAGAAAGAAGTGGGAAAAATAGAAAATTTGGAAAAAGAGCTCTCAAAGTGGGGAGAAAAGCTGGTATTCTTTTCATTTTGTGTATTTGGAAACTTAGATACAAAGAGATGTTGACTTTATGAAATATGGATTATTGTTTTTAAGACCTGAAGTTAGGTTTCTGAGCTTTTTTAAAAATTAATTTGGGTTTTCTACTACACTACCATTTCATAAACTGTACGAGGCAATGTTAATAAAATACCACAAGAAAAGAATTTCATGGCCAAATAAATTGAGAGGTTCTGAATATAATAACATTCTCTGGGAGAGTCACAGGGCTTATTAATATATCCAGGGCTCTGAAAAATTCTGCAGAAAGAAACTTTTTTACCTCCTCATAGAAATGACCATTATCTTGGAGACAGGTTCTGTTATCCACATCTATAATCCTAGCTATTTATGAGGCTGAGTCAGGAGGATCACATGTTTGAGGTCAGCCTTGACAACTTAGCAAGGATATCTTGACAACAAGCAATTATATCTCAAAACAAATACAACAACAAAAACAAACCCCTTGGGGGTAGGGTTGTGGCTCAGCGATAGATGGCTTGGCTAGCACATTGGAGGCCCTAGGTCTGATCCTCAGCACCACACAAAAATAAATAAATAAAATAAAGGTATTATGTCCAACCACAACTGAAAAATAAATATTAAAAAAAAAACCTGTCTTAAACATGAGGTATATTATTCCCATGAATATGTTTACATTTTTACTACACATACATCTATCCCTAAGTAGTCTATTTTTTATTTTTTTTAAATTTTAACATTTATTTTTTAGTTTTCAGCGGACACAACATCTTTGTTTGTATGTGGTGCTGAGGATTGAACCCAGGTCGCACGCATGCCAGGCAAGCGCGCTACCGCTTGAGCCACATCCCCAGCCCTTTTTTTTTTTTTTTTTTAAGGTACTGGGGATTGAACTCAGGGGCTCTTGACCCCAAGCCACATCCCCAGACCTGTTTTGTATTTTATTTAGAGACAGGGTCTCACTGAGATGCTTAGTGCCTCACCATTGCTGAGGTGATCTTCCTGTATCAGCCTTCCAAGCTGCTGGGATTACAGGTGTGCACCACTGCATCTGGCCATCTCCAGCCCTTTATATACATATATATATATATATATATATATATATATATATATATATATATATTTTTTTTTTTTTTTTTTAATATTTATTTTTTAGTTTTCAGCGGACACAACATCTTTGTATGTGGTGCTGAGGATCGAACCTGGGCCGCACACATGCCAGGCGAGCGCGCTACCGCTTGAGCCACATCCCCAGCCCCCCTTTATATTTTTTATTTTTTGATATTTTTGAGACAGGATCTCACTAAGTTGCTTAGGTCCTTGCTAAGTTGCTAAGACTGACCTTGAACTTGTGATCATGTACCTCAACCTTCCAAGTTTACAGGTATGTGTGTACCATTGCACCCAGCTTTTTTTTTTTTTTGGTGCTAGGGATTGGCCCCCATGCTTCATACGTGCTAAGTACGTGCTGTACCACTGAGCTATACCCCCATTGATAATTTAACTATTATTTGTATCATATCCAGTACCCACCATCTCAGCCTCAGCTTCCTAGCTGGTCTCTAGTACTGTGATATTCCATACTACGCAGGAAACTTGGCTGTGGCCATTGGAGTTCTCTATTGAGCTAAGAGCTGAGATGCTTTCAGGGGAGCTATTTGTGATATCTGTAAAGTATTCTCAACACATATTCATTTCTTCAGGGCCCCTCCCCCACTTTCCTACTTCATGTTCTCCCTGGCACCATATTGTTCAAAATATTCAGTGCAGGCTTTCTTCTTGCATTCCCTGGATCTTTTCCAGTCACTGGGCCCAGACCTCATCCTTATATTATCTTAGACCTTCCCCCTCCCAATGTTTCCTTTTCACTCAAGCAAATAAACTCATGTCTAGTCATATTCCCTTTCAGTCCTTCCTTTCTCTTGGGGATAAGTCAGGGTTGAGGGTATCCTAGACTTAAACTCGTTTTGTAAAACCTCTATTTTCTTCACTCTCCAGCTTTGTCTCAGTACAGAACCTCAGGACCTATCAGCATCTTCCATGCTGCAGCCATCTGTCCTGGAGCAGCATTGCATACCAGACATGGGCCCCAGAGGCTAGGCCAAATGGGGTCCCTCTTCCCCGGGAGCGACTGTTACTTGTAGGAACATTAACAGACCTTTCAGAGGAACAAGGATGCAGGAATGGAAGCCTCTACGTGAGAGATAACACTGGTAGCCTGGGCTGTGAGGTAAGCAGAAAGGGAAGGTCAGATAACTTCAGATCCAAATTGGAATGGTACCTAGGCAGCAAGGTAGCTAATATATAGAAGAGGTGGATTGGATACTAGAGTCCGGGTTAACCTGTGCTCTTGGTTTTTTCCTAGCTCATAGACCTGGACCTTTCTTGGTTGGGCCATCTCTTCCTGTTCCCCAGTTGGAGTTACCTCCCTCCTGCCAGGTGGAATTCCTCAAAGGAAGGGCACTTGGAGCTCTGGGAAGCTCCTGTACCAGTATTTCCTTTGACTATCAGTCCTGACCCTCTCACACCCATCCCTGTCTTGTACCCACAGATTGCATCCTGCCTGCTTAGGCATAGGTAAGTCTTCCCCTGTAGAGAAAGAAAAAATATTGTAAAGCTTGGAGGATGATGGTGATTCATTGAAGAGAGGGAAATAATAGTTTTGATAATCATATAAATGGAATGTTCCTAATCAAGGGAACAATGGAGGCTTAAAATATTAAGACTGTTAGTAGGAGGATTCTTCGAAGGCAAGCAGAATTTGAAGGATTTTAGAATAATACTTTGGGCTTTGGACGTTTTACCTTTTACCAGATTGTTCCTTACAATGAGGGAAGACATTTGTATAAAGGGAAAAAGAAAAGTTGGGGAGGGTGGACCTTCATTCTTTCCTTTCTCTTCCTTCTTAGAAGCAAGCTCAGAGGTGAGAAGCAAAATCTGGCTGGGAAGCTGATTCGATTGAGTGCTCTGGTGAAAAGTAAAAAGAAAGCATACTTTATCCTCTCTCTTGGTGAATTATCCCCAACTGTTAGCCAAGCCATCAACCATGTGTCCATTATCGTCCAGGTGAGGATTAGGATCCATTCAGGGGCCTTTCAGTATGGAAGGTGTTCTAATAGAAATAACATTGTAGCAGGAACCAGAAAGGAAAGGAGGACAGCGGGGGAGACTTGTTTTCTGGAACAGTACCATAGAAGGAAGATTCTAGATAGTGTTGTTGTCTGTAAGCAGGTAGGGAATAGATTTTGCTGCTGTGCAGTTCATTTGAGTGGGTGGCCTTTTCATTGTATTTGACATTTTTAAAAATTGCCAGGGGCTGTTATTATATTTCCACAGTAGAGTATAGGTAACTATACTCTAACATACCTAGCATGTGTAAGGCCCTGGGTCCATTCCCATACTGAGAAAAAAAAATTCCCATGAAAAACCCAAAAAATTACCAAAATCACTTATTTTTCTCCTGCTTTAGGATGACCAAACAAAATTCAGTGCTGGGAATCAAACCCAGGGGTTGGTGCATATGAGGCAAACACTTTATCACTGAGCTATACCCCTTAGCTCCTGAAGCAATAAGTTTTGGGGGAGGGTTGGAGGGGTACTGGAGATTGAACTCAAGGATTTTACCACTGAGCTACATCCCCAGCCCTTTATATTTTGAGACAGGGTCTCACTAAGTTGCTTAGGACCTTGCTGAGTTGCTGAGGCTGGCCTTGAACTTGTGACCCTATCTCAGCCTCCTGAGGTGCTGGGATGACAGATGTGTGCCATCATGCCCAGCAAGCAGTAAGTTTTAAGTAAGTCTAGCAATATTTCAAGATGAGATGTGATGTCCAGGGTCTGATTGGTGAGATTCAGCTGGGTTTTAGTTTTTTTGTTTTGTTTTGTTTTGATTTTGGTACAAGGGATTGAACTCAGGGGTACTCTACTACTGAGCCACATCCCCAGCCCTATTTTGAATTTTATTTAGAGACAGGGTATGTACCCCTGAGGTACATCCCCAGTCCTTTATTTTGATTTGTTTTGAGACAGGGTCTAAGTTGCCAGGCTGGCCTTGAACTTGCTTAGTGTCTTGCCATTGCTGAGGCTGGCTTTGAACTCATGATCCTCCTGCCTCAGCCTCCCAAACTGCTAGGATTACTTACAGGCCGGTGTCACTCTGCCACCCTGCCCAGTTTTTTCTTCTTTTTTTAATATATGTATTTTTTTAGTTGTAGATGGACACAATACTTTTTTTTTTTATTTATTTGTCTTTATGTGGTGCTGAAGAACAAACCCAGTGCCTCACACATGTGAGGTAAGCGCTCTAGCACTAAGCCACAACCCCAACCCCTCAGCTGGGTTTTGAGTAGAATGGAGTTCTGTGAAGTTGAGCAAGATGATTGTGAAGTTCAAGTGTCATGAGTGTGTTTTGAAGCCTCTGAGAATGGCAGCAGTGCTTTTCTGTCTGTTGGAGGAGCATGCCCTAGAAGATAGTTATATTCATGAGCAGTTTTATCCATAAAACTCCCTGAGGAAAAAGTTTTTTCAATTTCTTTAGTAGTTGCCTTTCTCTAGTTCATATTATGCCCTGCATGGCATTTCTGGACTTTTTTCATCGTGGTGCTCCTGTTTTTTTCCTCTTATAACCCCAAGAACATTCCCTTTTCTCACTTCACCTGTGTTTTCACTGCCCCCAAATTGTGCCTTGTACATTCAGAATTGTGAGCATTTTTTGTTGTTGCCTCCTTGTTCAAGTGCTAGTCTCTTCCTTTTACACTTATAAAAACCATGGGTAGACCATTCCATGTCTGAAATCCAAACTACTCCAACATCAGATTATAAGTGGAATATTCCATACCTGACCTTATATGATGGGTTGAAGTTAAAACACAGGTACACTAAAAATATCAGATAAAACTACCTTCAGTCTATATGTATGAGGTATATGTACAACATAAGTGAATTTAAAGTTTAGACTTGGGTTCCATCCCCAAGACATTTTGTATATGAATATGCAGATATTCCAGAATCTTAAAAAGAAAAATCCAAAATTTGAAACACTATGGTCACAGGTATTTCAGATAAGGGTTACTCAGCTATATTATTCTTCAGGGCCCAGTTTAATTCATCTTCGTTCAATAGGCTTCCCTGGTCATTCAGTCCATCCTGATAATCTATCCCCTACCCCTCACCCGGCCTTTTTTTCCCCTTATGGTGTTAGGGGTTGAACCCAGAGTTACTTTACCATGGAGGTACATCCCCAGTCCTTTATTTTGATTTGTTTTGACTCAGGGTCTCACTAAGTTGCCAGGTTGGCCTTGAACTTGCTTTCCTCCTGTCTCAGACTCCTGAGTAGCTGGGATTATAGGCAGTGCCACCATGCCTGGCTTTTCCAAATGCATATTGAAACCCTACCAAGGGCTGGGGATGTGGCTCAAGCGGTGGCGTGCTCGCCTGGCATGCGTGTGGCCCGGGTTTGATCCTCAGCACCACATAAAAAGATGTTGTGTCCTCCGAAAAATAAAAAATAAATATTAAAAAAAAAGAAACCCTATCAAATGTGTTATTTTCAATACTTGATAATATACAGGTTTATTATTACTTTATTATTACTCTGTGTTTACCAGAGGTTTGAAATATGGTTGATAAAAGGGAATTGTTTATTGTACTACCTAACACATATTGTTAACATAAATGAAATATTATGAGGTGGAAGAGGGGAAATGCTAAGAAGGGTATATGTTTATCAATAGAGTATTTATGTAACCCACTTTCATATATAACGCAGACATTAATGTATTGCTAAAAATTAACATATTGATCTAATGGTTAAAAAAGGAATAGTTATTTCTAATTAAATTATGTGTATTTATTCTGAAGCAAATGTGAGATGGAAACTGTATTGAAAACAAAATGTGTTTCCACATAGAGAAACACTGTGGAGGGCTGGGGTTATGGCTCAGTGGTAGAGCACTTGCCTAGCATGTGTAAGGTACTGGGTTTGATTCTCAGCACTGCATATAAATAGGTGAATAAAATAAAAGTTGATCAACATCTTAAAAAAAAAAGAAAAACACTGTGGATATGATTAAAACAAATACTAGTATATTATATTTATGACTAAAATATTATGATAGGCATTGACATAAATGATGTGCTTTTCTTGAAAATGTTTTCTTTTATTCTTAGTAAAGTACTGATAAGGGTTGGGGATGTGGCTCAAGCGGTAGCGCGCTCGCCTGGCATGCATGTGGCCTGGGTTTGATCCTTAGCCACCACATACAAACAAAGATGTTGTGTCCACTGAAAACTGAAAAATAAATATTGAAATTCTCAAAAAAATAAATAAATAAAGTACTGATAAACAAAGTATAAGGGGCTGGGGATGTGGCTCAAGAGGTAGCGCGCTCGCCTGGCATGCGTGCGGCCGGGTTCGATCCTCAGCACCACATACAAAGAAAGATGTTGTCTCCGCCAAGAACTAAAAAATAAAATATTAAAATTCTCTCTCTTTAAAAAAAAAAGTATAATATTTTATCAACTATGTGGTATTTACATTTCTGGAAAACTCTATGTAATAAAAATTAAAAACTTCCTTATAAATAAACAAATAAATAAATAAATAAAAGGGGCTGGGGATGCAGCTTAGTGTTAGGGTACCCCTGGGTTCAATTGTTAGTACCTAAAACAAACAAAAAGCATTATATATTAATGTTAGCACGCATATATCTAGGAAACCTGTTTTTGAAAAAAATTTTTTTTTAAATAGAGTATTTATGTATTCTAAAGGAAGTTTTAGGGATGATTTGTATCTTGCGGAAGGAATTAGGAAATATTTGGCCTCTCCTGTGAGACAGGAGAGATTCTGAAAGTTCTGTGGCTTAAGATTTAATTGGTAAACAGGGAAAATTAAGAGAGAAGTCTCAAGAGAAACAGGTCTTTGAGGTTAAATTATAATAGGAAGGGACTGACAAAAGGATGGTGCTGTAGGGAGCATCTCATGTGTCATGTTACCTACCTCTCTGTAAGCCAGATCCCTGCCCAGCTGGTGTGGCACCGTGCTCTTTGGCCTGGTAAGGCCTATGTACTGACACAACTGCGAGTATCCAGGATCCCTGGTTACCATTACTGTGTTTGGATGACCAGTTCCTCCTCCCATCTGATGCTGCTGGAACCAGGACGTGTACAAGAGCTGGAGCTGGAAGGACCCTTCTTGGAGGCTGATTCCAAATCACATCCCACATCCAGCAACTTCCAGGACAAGAAGGGACCAAAAGGTCTTATGCGGGATTCTAGACTCTTAAACTATATGGTAAGCCTGAGGAAGAGATAGATCCTACAGCTTGTGGGACAGGAAATGTGGTTATACAAGAGTAAGCAGATGGTGACCAACTGGACTTCTGGACTCTTTGCAGGGAACAGTCACTGATGTGTTGAATGAGCCTGCTGGCCTCTATGAACTGGATGGGCAGCTAGGGCTCTGCCTTGCATATCAACAGTTCCGTGCCCTCAGGCGGGTGATTCGACCAGGGGTCCGCCTGGAGGTATGTGAGAGATCAGGGCTGATTGCAAAGAGACCCTCTCAGTAACTTTTCTTACCTTCATAGGCTAGTCGTTTTTTGCAGCTGGATGAGAAACTCTGTTGCAAGAACATACAAATAACAAGTATTCGAGGGAATGCTTTTCTTAAAAAATGATTTGAACAAGAGCTTAGAAAGAAAAGGAGTAATCTTAAGTTCTGGGAGGAGGGATTGGGGTCAAAGCAGCTTCTTCACAGAAGGCCTTCTGATTAGGGGAAGAGATGGCTAAAGCACAGGTCTAGGACCAGGAGCCTAGGAAGAAGACAGAGCCATACCTATCCAGCTAGGGGTTACCTGGTTCTCAGAAAGAGCAAAGGCTTACTAAAGCACATGGGAGATGATGCTGACTTAGGGAAATGGGTTGTGATGGTAGGAGAGGTGTGAAGTCTGAAAGGAAATAGTAGCCAACATAGGGGAAGTCGTGTTCCTTTCTCCTGAAACCCGGGTAGCAGAGACTAGTTACCCTGCCTGGGGTCACTGAGTTCAGTCTTCACTTTTTGCTTTTTCACTTTTTCATTTTCTTGCAGCTCCAGGATGTTCACCTCCTCCAGTCGGTGGGTGGAGGGACAACAAGACCAGTGCTAGCATCCTGCCTCCGTGGAGCTGTCCTGCTTCGGGGTTTTTCCTGTCAGAAACCTGGAAGACAGTCGTCCCACCAAGCTCATGGGGCTTCCCTGTATGAGCAGTTGGTGTGGGAATGGCAGTTAGGTCTTCCCCTCTACCTGTGGGCTGTCAAGGCCCTGGAGGAGCTGGCCTGCAAGTGAGAAGGATGAGGGTATGGGTTCGGGAGTAGAATACTTTCTCTGGAAGGGAAACAGGAACCTGGAACAGGGTCTTTGAGGGAAGTGACTGTGCTTCTTTCCCTGGTCAAGGCTATGTCCCCACTTGTTGAGACACAAGCAGTTCCTGCAGCATTCCTCTCCTAGAAACCCCAGTCTGGGATTACAACTCCTGGCTCCCACCCTGGATGCTCTAGCTCCGTCCAGCAGATCCATTCGGAATGCACATACAGAGATCCTTGAAGAGCCACATCACTGTCCCCTCCAGAAAGTATGAGGATGCAGGGAAAGGTGGGCGGCAGAATCAATGTACTGAAGGACCCCAGGGCACAGAGGACACAATTTGATTTCTCTTCTCCTTGACAGTATGCTCGGCTGCAGATTCCCTACTCTTTCCCAGCTCTGGACACTCTGGAAAAGGAAGGACGGTGTAGGGCTTGGGCTTCCTTTGACCCAAAGGTACTTCTGCCTCTCCCAGAGGCTGCCCACCTGTCCACATGCCAACTCAATAACCGCCTGGCCTGGTCCTGGCTCTGTCTGCTGCCTTCTGCCTTCCACCCAGCCAAGGTAAGAGGCTCTACAGGCTTAAGGAACTACCTGTTTTTGCCATCCTTATTGCCCAGTCCAGGTCACTGTCACTTTTTGTCATTTAGAGTATAGTCTTCTAGCTGCCCCATCTGTTCTTGGGCCCCCACCAACTTATCTTCCCTGTGACAATTCAAAAGAGTGAGGTAAGCCAGGCACAGTGGCCCCACCTGTAATCCAAACAGCTCAGGAGGCTGAGGCAGGAGGATCAAGACTTCAAAGCCAGCCCCAGCAACTTAGCAAGGTCTCAAGCAACTCAGTGATATCCTGTCTCAAAATAAAATATAAAAAAAGTGCTGGGGGGTCTGGGGTTGTACTTAGTGGTATAGCGCTTGCCCTGCATGTGTGAGGCACTGGGTTCGATTCTCAGCACCATGTATAAACAAATAAATAAAGATCCATCAATAACTAATAAAATATCTTTTAAAAAAATGCTGGGGTTGTGGCTTCGTAGTTAAGTGCCCCTGGGTTTAATCCCTATGACCAAAAAAATATAAATAAATAGATAATAAATAGGGCTAGGAATATGGCTTAGTGGTTGAGTGCCCCTACTTTCAACCCCTGGTACAAAAAAAAGGGAAGAGTGAGGTAAAAATGTAACTTAGAGCTGGGTATGATGACACATGGCTGAACAGTTGGGAGGTTCAGCAGGAGTATCAAAGGTTTGAGGCCAGCTTGGTCAACATAATGAGATCCTGTCTCAAGGGCCTGGGGACGTGGCTCAAGCGGTAGCACGCTCGCCTGGCATGCGTGCGGCCCAGGTTCGATCCTCAGCACCACATACAAAGATGTTCATACAAACAAAGAAGTTGTGTTTGCTGAGAAATAAAAATAAATATTTAAAAAAAAATTCTCTCTCTCTCTCTAAAAAAAAAAAAAAGAGAGATCCTGTCTCAAAATAAAAAGGAGCTATGGATAAAGCTCAGTGATGGGGCACTTGCCTAGCATGCATGAGGCTCTGGGTTCACTCCCTAGTACTAAAAAAGAAGAAGAAATTTAACATGGACTATGGGATTATCTTACTTAAATCCTTTTCTGGTTCTCCTAGTATTCATAAAGTAAAACCAAACTTGTCGGGCTAGGGATGTGGCTCAAGCAGTAGCGCACTAGCCTGGCATGGGTGCGGCCCAGGTTTGAACCTCAGCACCACATACAAAGAAAGATGTTGTGTCTGCCGAAAACTAAAAAATAAATATTAAAATTAAAAACAAACAAACAAACAAACAAACTTGTCCCAAGAGGTCCTGCATGGTCTCTTAACTCTAACCCCTATTTATTCCTACTAAATGTGTGACTGCGGTATATTGTGGTATTTTTTCATGTCTGTCTTCTTTGAGTGTAGATGCTTCGTGGTCAGAGATCATGTGCTTTTTGTTCATTTTATAGTGCTACCATTTAACACAGTGACTGACACATAGTGAATGTTCAATATTGGTTTAATTAAGTTTTTAATATGTTGGCCTTCCTCTTCCTGCAGGCTTTAGTCGGGGTTCTGGTGGCTTCATCTCATAAAGGTTGTCTGCAACTTCGGGACCGAAGTGGTTCCCTCTCCTGCGTGCTCCTGGCCAAGCACTCACAACCCCTCACTGACCCTCAGCTTGTAGGTATGAAGCTCAGAGTTAAAAAGATGGTGGTATAGGGTAGAGGTTCTCATAATCAAGGGTGCCAGGAGGAAGCTTTTGCAGGAGTTTGCTAGAGATCTGAAGTAACATGACAATTAACAACTTTGGTTAGAGGCCAGGCACAGTGGTACATGACTGTAATCCCAGCCACTTGGGAGTCTGAGGTAAGAGGATTACAAGTTTGAAGACAGTCTGGGCAACTTGGTGAGAGCCTGTTTTGAAATAAAAAGGACTGTGAGTGTAGCTCAGTGGTAGAATGCCCCTGGGTTCCTTCCCTACCACCACAAAAACAAAACAAAAAATAATAGTTTTGGGGTGAAGTTTGGGAGACTGATATGGCAAGTAGAAAAAAAGGAGCCAGGGAACCCCTAGCCAGAACTACAATTCCCAACATTTATTTCTGCCTCCATGGCTCCTAGCACACACCAGAATTACAATTCTTGTTTATAATATTCTTAATTTGGAAAAATAATGGTTTTATTTGGCTTACTGGAAATACATACAGGGCAACCCTGGAGAAGAAAATTTGTTTGGCATTTATCACCCCTCTAGGGAGTTGAGGGCTGGTGGTCACTTGTGGACCTTCACAAGTTAGGGAAGCAGTTCTCTTTTCTTGCAAAAATAGAGACTTTCTTCTAGGCTGCCTAATACGGACAGAGAAGTTCCAGTTGGTGGTAGAGAGGGACGTCAGAAGCAACTTCCCTTCCTGGAAGGAGCTAGGCATGACTGGTTTCATCCAGAAACAACAGTCCAGGTGGGCTTCTTGGGTTAGTGACTGTCCTCTTAAGTCTGAGAGGAAGGAAGGGTCTGGTGCAGGTTGGGGAATATTGAGGCCGAAAACACCCAATGGCTGGGCATAATGGCACAGACCTGTAATTCCAAGACTTGGGAGGCAGAGGCAGGAAGATTGCAAGTTTCAGAACAGCCTCAGCAACTTAGTGAGGTCCTAAGCAACTTAGCAAAACTCTGACTCAAATTTTAAAAAAAGGGTTGGGGGACAGTGGGAATATAGCTTAGTGGTAAAGCACTCCTGGGGTCAGTTCTCAGTACCATTTAAAAAAAAGAGAAAAACATCCAATGCCTACATCACTATTTCTCTCTGTCCCAACAGAGTCTACGTCCAGTTCTTTCTGGAGGATGCCCTGATCCTTCCTGTGCCCAGATCCTTTCATCACTCCTCATCACCTCCTCAGACAGAGTCTACCGGCGTAGAGGGACCCCACATAGGACAGAGCCGACTATTCTTGCTGTCCCACAAAGAGGCCCTCATGAAGCGGAATTTTTGTGCCTCCTCAGGAGCCACCTCAGGGTTGCCCAAGCCCACCCTCAGTTTCCATGTATCAGGTTGTTGGCTTGGGGGCACCCAGAGGAAGGAGGGGACTGGTTGGGGCCCGCCTGAGCCCCTGACAGATGAGAGCAAGGATCAGAAGGTAAACTGGCCTCTAGGACTTAACTTTCCCTACCCTGAGCTCCAGGCTGGGACTCAGCACCCTGCTGTCCTTCCTCACAGGTTCTTCTCATCTTCCTTGGCTCTTCGGTCCGCTGGTTTGAGTTTTTGCACCCAGGGCAGGTTTACCGATTTGTGGCTCCTGGCCCTGCTGTGAGTGCCCTATTTCATCTTTTCTTCCCTAGAAAGTTGTGTTTGGGTTGGAGTTAAAAGGGTATACTAGTCCTTCCAGCTCTCCTAGAAGAAGGCTGGGTTTAGATGACCTAGAAGGCATCTCTACGTTGAGATCCTTTACTTCACCAGGCTCTAGAAAGAAAGCAACATTGGAAGCTTTTGTGAACCATCTCTTGCCCAGCACATACTCAGAGGCAGTCTTCCCATTTCCTGGCAGACACCAAAGTTGTTCGAGGTGGAAGGGTCATCCTGCACATCTCAGCGTCCTCTGGAGTTGGCTGGCTGTGTGTCCTGCCTCACCGTCCAGGATGAGTGGACCCTGGAGCTTGAGAGCTCTCCAGATGTTCTGGGAATACCCAAAGCATTGCCTGAATCCTCGCTGACCAACTTGCTTAGTGCCAAGTAAATGTCCACCAGCCCCTTCAGTTAATTTGACCATGCTCCATGTTTATTGGGTTTGGTAAATAGTCTGTTCTCTTTTTCAACCTAGAATTCCTGAGCTTATGTGGTCCTCCTGCCTGATCCTCCTAAGTATCTGGGATTGCAGGTGTACCATCACACCCAACTAACATGTTTTGTTTCTTTTCTTTTTTGGTATCAGAAATTGAACTCAGCAGCACTTAACTACTTTTTATTTATTTATTTTGAGATAGGATCTTGCTAAGTTTCTTAGGGCTTTGCTAAATTGCTAAGGCTGGCTTTGAACTTGCGATCCTTTTGCCTCCCTAGCTGCTGGATTACAGGCATGTATCACCATGTGGGGCAACATGTTTCTTTAATGTGATTTATGTGGTAGAGGGGTAATGTCAGTGCAAGAGGGAAATTGTGTTTCATACTGAGTTTTTCCCCAAGTGCATCAGATTTGGAAATGATCACAAGCCAGGTATTCTTACACTTAAGGAAAAGCTTTAACAATATGAAAAACCTCCAAAAGTATAAGGAAAAGTGCTGAAAATACAGAGAAGGACCTTCATTTAGTGCAAGAAGTGGCCAGCTGATGGCTGCAGGAAAAACAGTAATCCTGGTATAAGCTTTGTGGGGCAATTGCAAGTACAAATGAAAAAGCTGTGGAGAAATTTCTCCCTGTATTAAAAAAATCCCATTGGGTTGTCTGTAATTTTTGTGAAATTAATCTATTAGAAGTGAATGTTTAAAGACAGTAGAATGAACCAGATGTAACTTTCCTATGTTCGTATACCACCTGTGAAACTCCACATCATGGAGATCCATAATTAGAATGGGATCCTGATTAGAATAAATTATACTCCATATATGTATAATGTCATATATGTCTAAAAAAAACAACCACAAAACACCCCCAAAAACAAAAATAAGAAGTGAATGTTTTGAGCTGGGCATAGTGGCCCATACCTGTAACCTCCAATGGCTCAGGAGACTAAGGCAGGAGGCCCTAAGCAACTTGGCGAGACCCTGTCTCAAAAAATAAAAAGGGCTGGGGATGTGGCTCAATGGTTAAATGCCCTTGTGTTCAGTCTTGTTCTATATGTTCTGTACCTCCCGCCCCCAAAAAAAGAAGTGAATTTTTTGAGATGAGGATGAAGCTCAGTAGTAGAACATTTGCCTAACAAGCTCTGGGATCAATCCCTGGTACCACACCAAAAAAAGAATGTTTCCAAGGACCTATATTTTTAGGGAGGGGTCCTGAACCCCAAGGCTCAAATGACAGACTGAGATTCTAGATGGGAATACAAGTGGTGATAGAAGGAAAAGTCTTTGGTAAAACCTGTGCTTCCAAAGTTATGTCAGTTTCTTTTAATTAAAAAAAAAATTTTTTTCCCATTACTAGGATATGAACCCACGGGTCCTCTACTATTGAACTGTATCCCAGTCTTTTTAAATTTTCATACAGGGTCTTGCTGAATTTCCTAGGCTGGCTTGGAACTTTTGATCCTCTTGCCTCAACTTCCTAAGTAACTGGGATTACAGGGGTGCGTCATCACAGAGTTGTACAGGATTTGAATGCACTGCCACAACCCTGTTTTTCCCACACATCTTGTTTTAGTGAAGAGTTTGGCGTAGCTCAAGATATTCTAGGGATCTTATTTGTAATATTTCAGCTGATACTGTCGCTCCTTTTTCTGTTTTTGGACTGACCCTTTATGTCCTATATGGTCTTGTACCTCTGTTCCTAGCGTATTTCTTTTACCTTCCAGCCTCACTGATTCCTTGGTGTCTTTCTCAGCTGCGATTTTGTCACGGATAATGTGTGAGTCACTTCAGCCCCTTTGCACGCAAAGCCTGGTAATGACTGGTCCTTCAGGAGCAAAGTATGATAAAATGATGGGACCTTGTGCCCTGACAGATCCCACTAGCCACCCTCCCCTTCTTCTGTAGGGAACACTGAGGATGTAAGAAGGTGTGTGAAGCTAACTGTATCTATAGAGACTGTTGACTCTGAATTCCCCCCTCGCCTGGACATATATATTGAAGACCCACACTTGCCTCCCCCACTAGGACTTCTTCCAGGAGCTCGAGTATACTTTTATCAACTGGAGAAAAGGGTTTCCAGGTGAAAATCTGTGTTGTGTGGTCACATCTCCTCTCCTACTTAGGTGCTTCTCTTGAACACTTAACCTCCACAAACTATGCATAAGGACAGCTTCTCTTTGCCATTTCTTTCAGTGTTAGTCTGTTGTAAATGCCCTCCACCTTCTTGAGATATTGCAGACCAGTCCTTGTCTTATTCCTCTTGCTTTGGTAGAGCTGGATCCAGGGTACATCCCTGGGAGTCAGGGAGTAGCCAACTTATAAGTTGTGATCCATGAATCCCAGCTCCCATCCTATTCTGATTACTTTCTCCTCACCCTCTCTATTCTTGCAGATCCCACAATGTTTATTGTTGCTTCCGGTCATCCACTTATGTGCAGGTCCTGAGTTTTCCCCCGGAGACCATAGTCAGGTCAGTATCTAGGTCCTGACTCTTAAACTTCATGACCTCACATCCACATCCCACTCATGTCTCTGGCTCTGGAACTTCTGCCATTATCACAGTCTTCTCTCATTATAGTATGACTGTTGAGTCAGAAGGATTCCTTATATCCCAAATAAAGAATGCCCAATACCTGTCATTTTACCTAGAAAGATTTAACATTCTAGACTTTGGAAGGATTTTCAGTCTAAAATGTAAATATCTCTTTCTTGGCTAACATCTTATGTTCAAGACTGATA
Source organism: Ictidomys tridecemlineatus (assembly GCF_052094955.1). Lineage (NCBI taxonomy): Eukaryota > Metazoa > Chordata > Mammalia > Rodentia > Sciuridae > Ictidomys > Ictidomys tridecemlineatus. The sequence goes on along the minus strand of NC_135479.1, from coordinate 52,511,417 downwards.
AATAATTGGTGACTGTTGAAGATGAGGAATCAAAATTGGGATAGGGGGCCATAAGGTTTCCAGGAGAACATGGAACCCACAACTATCTCCATCCCCATGGCTGCTGATTTCTGCCTGTCTTTTTTTTTTTTTTTTTTCTTTATCTCTCTCTCTTTTTCCCCCCCTGGATTGAACTCAGGGTGCTATACAACTGAGCTATATCTCCATACCTTTTTATGTTTTATTATTTGACAGGGTCTTGCTTTAAGTTGCTCAAGTTTATCTTGAACTTTTGATCTTTCTGCCTCAGCCTCTATCTTGCTTGGATTAAAGGCACATTCTACCATGTCTAGTTCCTTCTACCTGTTTCTTTTTTTTTTTTAGAGAGAGAGAAAAATTTTATTATTTATTTTTTAGTTTTCGGCGGACACAACATCTTTGTATGTGGTGCTGAGGATCGAACCCGGGCCCCACACATGCCAGGCGAGCGTGCTACAGCTTGAGCCACATCCCCAGCCCTCTGCCTGTTTCTTGATCCATCTCTTTCTCTGTTTCCATAGTGCTCCATTGCCTCACATCTACCTGGCTGAACTTCAGCAGAGTAGCTGTGGCCCATTCCAGGCCACTGCCTCTTGCCATGTTGTTTCTGTTGTCAGCCTCCAGCTCCGGTGGGTGTGTGCTCATTGTACCAGTGTCTGCCCCCAGGTATGGATGGGAACAGGTTGAGCTGGGTGTGCAATGTCAGAGGGATGTGATGGGACAAAGAGGACTTTTCTAACCACTTTTTTCATCCCAGGGAAAGTGCCTTCGTCAGGGTCCCACTTGCTTCACTCAGACATCTATAAGCCAAGCCAGCATCAGGTGAACACCTATCACACTGTTTTACTGCCTTGTTAAAAAGCTTCATCTGAGTTAGCATAATTTCTAGCTCATGGGAATTGTTTAATAAATATTTTTAGAATGAGTGAGGGTACACTGAGCTAAAGATTGGGAATGATGGGGAGGGAGGTGTGTTGGATCCAGGAGATTGACCACTTGGGAGTTTTTTATTTCTCCCCCAGGCTTCTGGTAGAGGATGGGACTGCTGAAGCTATGGTGACCTGTACAGATTATCATGTGGCAGCAGCACTAGGGTTGTGTGCTAATGAGTGGTCCTCCCTCCTAGAATTTGTCCGAAAGCCAGGGAGAGTAGTCTTGCAATTTATGGAACCTGGAGCCCAGCTAGAGGTGAGATGTGACTGGAAAGTAGGGACTCAGATACCCAGCTTCCTGGGACTTTGGTAAAAGGTTGGAAGCTTGAGTTCTGACTAACCCGGAGTTTCCTTTTCTAGTCTTCAGCTAAGACTGAGGATCCTTTGACACTCTACCTCCACACACTTTGTACCAGCCCCTCTGTCCTCCGCCCCATTGTGCTTTCTTTTGAGCTTGAGAGGAAACCCTCTAATATTACTCCATTAGGTAAGGGTGGTGCAGATAAATGGGTCCCAGGGAGGAGGCATAAAGAGTCAATAGGGAATTTTTGGAGTTGGGGAGAAGAGTGGTGAGTGGATACTAAAAACCACATGTGTGGTGTTTGTTTTTCTTCTCTTCCAATCTCAGAACCTCCTCGGCTACAGCGGTTCCAATGTGGAGAACCTCTCCTGACTCGGGTGAATCCCAGGCTCCGACTGGCCTGTCTTTCTATCCAGGAGTCAGAGAACCCCATCTCTTTGGGGGCTTTTGCTTCCTCTTGTTAACCTGAACTACAAGGATCATCAGAAAATTCTTCCTTAGGGAAGGATTCAGGCCTTTTTCCCCCTGGAGTGGTTGTGGCCACTCCCCACATCCTTGGATTCACCAGCTGCTACCCCACTGAAATTTCTTTTATTCTGGTGCCAGCCTGTCTCAGGAACATTGTGGGAACAGCAAATCTTGCACTGTTGATATTTCCTTTGCTTGGGAGTCAAGGCATCTGCACTCACATGTGGACCTAAGCATTTTGATCTTCCTTTGTGGCAGGAACTAAGGAACAGAAAAGGCTTGCTCCTTGTGAGGATGTTGTGACAGGTTCTTTGACCTGCAATAAAGCACTCTGGGGACATTTCTCATTTAGGTTCATCTCTACGGTCTCAATCTCTCTGACTCCCTGGTGGCTAGCACCTTTGTTCATCATTTCAACCCCTTGTTTACACTATTGTGGAAAGCGATTTGTAGAAGAGCTTCTGGTCCAGCAGACTGATACCAAAGTCAGATCCCACAGGGAGTAAATTGAGGAGTGGAGGGCAGTTGGGAGAATATGGCTGTGGTTCTCTCAGCAAGGCTGGGCCTGGGGAAAATTGAAGTATGAGAGCCTAGAGACACTGGGAAGTACAACATGGGTGTGGGGGAGGGAAGCACCAAGCACTAGGAGGAGCATGTGAAGACTCTGGATTCCTCCACTGTCAAGACTCCACACAAAGGGTCAGCACGGTGGGTTTCCCCAGGGCCTCGGTATATCTTTTGACCCAAGAGGAGATCAGGAACATCCAAACCAACGGATAGAATTATGATCTGCACGTGTTTTGTTCTCTCAGTTCAGCTGAGAGCTGCTTGCTTCTAGGTGTAGAGGTAGGGCAAAGCCCCTTTACAGCATTTCTTCTTGGTTGTTAGATAGGCTTCAGTCGGCATTGGGGCATCTTAATTTGACACGCCAAGGTTGTAATTTCCATGTTTTGGCTGAGTTCGCTCCTTCCCTGTCAGAATACCAGAAGTGGAGAAATGGGGAGCAAATGGGGCATGTCTGGCCGGTTAGCTCAGTTGGTTAGAGCGTGGTGCTAATAACGCCAAGGTCGCGGGTTCGATCCCCGTACGGGCCAGAGTTTTCTGGTTTTCCTCAATCTTCGGCCCTGAAATACTCCTGCCCCACCTCGGAGCTTTTTGATCACCGACCTACTGTTTCTCAAAACAACTTCCTACAGCTCTCCAGGAACTGGAAAGAAACCCACATGGAGAAGATCTTCAAAAAGGCGGGGCCAGAAGGCAAAGGCTGACTCCAATTCTATTTGATTCTGTCGTTTTCGCGGTCCTGTCTCAGTCCTAATAGGCTTGGAACAAAAACAGTAACAAAGAGCATAGTGTTTGTGACGTGGGGGAACTAAGAAAGGCACAGAAAGACTTTTTCATAGGCGTGTAGTCGTGGCCGAGTGGTTAAGGCGATGGACTAGAAATCCATTGGGGTCTCCCCGCGCAGGTTCGAATCCTGCCGACTACGTGTAGTTTTTGTTCTTGATCGAGAGACCCTCTAATCCAATCGGCACTCTCCAAATACCATTATCTCAGAATTCTAGAATATGAGAAGCACCCCAACTGCTCACTTCTTGCTATGGTTGAAAGTATTTCCCTGCCCTTTCCGGAATCAGGTGGAAGTAATATGTTCCCAAAGTCCAGTTGATTTCCATTGAGTTTGTATAAGATGTATAGACGCGAATGCTATATTCCTGTAGTGCTTGTTAGGGAAAAGGAGTACTATCCCTGGCGCCGTGGCTTAGTTGGTTAAAGCGCCTGTCTAGTAAACAGGAGATCCTGGGTTCGAATCCCAGCGGTGCCTTTATTCAGTTGGGTGGGAGGGTTTCAGGTTTTGTTTGTTTTGTGACTTAATGAGGAGACTCTAAAGAACTATTTTTCTATAAAACTCAAGGGTTTGAGAGCATCCCGGTGCCCTGGTGGGCCGCCGCTCCCAAGCTGGCCCTCTCACCTGTTGGCAATCCGGCGCAGCCCGCCAGTCTTTTGCCTGGCGGGTGCTACAGCCCAGTGGCAGGGTGGGCTAGCCGGGCAGCTCCCCTACCATCCAAATTGCTTCTACTATAGGAGGTCTCCTAGAATTTGAGCCACTTGGTTTTGTTTGGTACTAAATTATATTTCTTTTGTCTTGAGGCCTCATTATTTTATATGTATTTTATGTATTGTAAAATATACATATTTTAAAAATATATATTTAAAATGTGGTGCGACTTGTAGGTAACTGGGCCTTTCACGTGTAGTTACCTCTATTGCTAGCTCTCCACAAGCAGAAAGTCTGGGTCCACTAGCAAGATTTCCTTTGGCCCGGAGCTATCTGGTTTCCTAAAAGAAGTCCTCCAAGAACTGGAACTATGAGGAGTGACAGTGGCCCACTTTACCTTTTGACTTGTTTTTTTCTTTTCCTCTTTTCCTCTCCCACTCCCTAACTTGGAATCCATCTCAAGGGAATAGATTACCTTGAGTTATCAGTTCTCCACAGGAAGGAGATGTCACCAGAAGAACTAGGAAGTGACTATCTCCCAAATTAACTAGTGTATCCTAACACAAACACACCATCAGGGTGATCCAGGACCCCAACAGTTCTGGAATGTAGCCTTTGAAGAGCTTTTTAAAAAGCTGTCTGTTTTCTTTCCCTGATGGGCAGAATCATTGCTTCAGGGACTGGATGGAGTCCCCTGTGTTTCTCTGTTGCTAGCAAAGCAATAAAATTTCTTTTTCTTTTTTCTCAAAACTGTGTGTTCATTATTAAATTGGCATGAATTGGCCTTGTAACAAGAAAAGGAAGTAGAAAAGAGTGCCTTGCCAGTGCAGTTTCCAGGGAACTTGGTATGGACAGCAGGACACACTCCTAGAGCCCTGAGGCAGGGCTGGTGAAGGTAGGAGTGAACCGTGGCAGGACCCAGAGAAGGCAGACCTGTGGTGTGTCTGAAGGCCCAGCATTTCCTTGGCCCAGGATCTGTTGTGAGATACTGAGTAAAAATGTTGACCTGGAAGAATTGCTGTCTCCACCTCAAGCAAGATATCCAGACCACGTTTGTATGCAACACTGGCAAACACTGTGTAAACACATGCATAAAGCAGACCCTTTTCTCAGAGCTCTTGAGAAGACAGCAATCACAACATAAAGTGCTAAAGGCAGGGACAGTGAAGCCAGATTTGAGGATAGATAGTTAGTGTAGTTAGGTAAATTGGGCCTAATATTGAGTAAGATAAAGAAAATGGAGCACATTATTGAGAATGGAGTCCAGGAAACCAGAGCAGCACTTGCTGGAAATTGAAATGTTAATGTCCCCAAGGCCAGGAATCCATCCTAAGGAACTGTTAATAAAGCAGCTCACAGCAAAGAAAAAGTGATAATCAAAAACCACCCCAGGCCCTTCCTGCCCAGATTACTCCTTCAGTCCACCTATTTCCCACCTTTTGACCTTCCCACCTGCATTCTATCACTGCAAGATAAAGGGAAACAAAAGACATGAATGTGGGAAAGCCAAAAGAAGACCTTAGCTATAAAAAAAGGGAAGACCTCCCGCTTCCACGGATTCCACCTCTAGGTCCTCTTCTTCTTACGGTTGTCCTTTAATAAAGCTTCTACTTTCCACTCTTCACTTACCTCAGCGTACTTCTCTGGTGTTATACTTCAGCCTTCGGGGAAACAAAGACTCCTCACCCGTAAACAGCGGAAATAACAGGGTGTTCTCAGAATAGGGAAGAAAAGTGGCATCTCCTCCAGTCTTAGGGTAGAGGATAGTCGGGGGAGGCTTTCTGGAGGAGGTGAGCCAAGTCTTATGACCAAGTAGAAACTTTCCATTACATAGTTACAGCAAAACAGGCAGTGTTGTGAGACCTGGGAATACAGCAGGAAGCAAAGAGAGGAGACCTGCCCTGCTGGAGTTTATGGGACTGGGATGACACAAAAAAACAACATATTTCACTAAATTATATAATATGCTACATAAATGTTACAATCAGAGCATGTGGGGTCGGGGCAGGTGTTGCTTACAGAAATGTCCAAAGCTTGCAAGGGCAGTTGTAGAGATGACTTCAAGACATTTAGGATTTTGAATAATAGGCTTTAGTAACTGACAGGATGTGGAATCTGAAAAGGAAAAACTTCGGGAGGATACCTGCATCCTCCTGGGAAGCACTGAGGTCAGGAGCTTTGAGCTCCTCAAATATCTTCTCTTTCAAAAAAACTGTGACTGCCTGAAGTTAAATCTTAGAATTGAATCTTTCAGTGTAAATTTCTGACTTCTGTTGAAATGTGAAATATAAAAAGAAAAAAAGAAAAAAGTAAACTGCTTCCAATTGAAACAATGACCAGTTGTTTATGCCTTACTCTTTGGATTCTGAAAGTGGAGTCCTTCCCACTATTGAAACTGAAGTTTTGAGATGAGATTAGATTCATGGCTTTGCCAATTTCCTCTGGGTTCTTGTCTCACAAATTTTGAAGAATAAAATTCACAGACAGGGCTGGGATTATAGCTCAGTGGTAGAGACCATGCCTAGCACCTGTGAGGCACTAGGTTTGATCCTCGGCACCACATAAAAATAAATAAATAAAATAAAGGAATTGTGTCTATATACAACTAAAAAACAAACAAACAAAAAATTCACGGACAATCACTAAGGGTCTAGTAAACACAGTTGGATATATTTGAAGAGAGAAGAGATAGAACCCCTGCCATATGGTAGGGGGCTTGAGAGCAGTAAAGCCTATTTTGGTGTGCCAGCTTAGGAGTTTAAATATGGTTCAGGGTAGAGCATGGAGCAAAATGTATGTAAAATAGGCATTGAAAAAATATCAAGGCTATATCATCTTTCTTTCTATCCAGATTCACCCCCATCTTTCTTCCTATAACTTCCACCTGAGTTCACTCCCATCTCAGGTTTTTCCAGCTCTGAGACAAAAGAGTTGGCTGGAGGTGTACCCACAGTGGAGCCTCAAAGTCTTTTACATTTGAAATAGGCATTGATGGTGCTCATTAAGGTGTTTACTCATTAGCCTGGGAGTGTGGTTCCTGTGTATGAATAAAACTGACCATGGACATTCTTATTCACTATGGTATGCATTTTTCTAGGAGGAGGGAATCACAACTTTTACTATTGGTCTTGAAGGATTTTGGTCTCTTCCTTGTGGAGATTCAGTGCCTGAGGTCAGGAGAGGGAAGGAAGACTGGAGAATTTAGCTAGGAAGCCCGGGAGCCCAGCCAAGAAAGACCAGAATGGGAAAGTGATTGGGGAAAGGAGGCACCAAGATCACTGGGAGAACCTCGAGAACCATCTTAAAGATTTGCAACTTTAATGGGAAAGATTAAGCTGCCTGGGGACATCTGAGAAGAAAAAAAAACAAGACCTGAACCCTTCTTTGAAGTCCTCCCCACCAAAGTGTCTGTGGGTTGAGTTATTAAGAAGGGCGTGGCCCCACAAATCACAGGACTGGCTATGGAACAAGCAATGGATGCTATCAGGTTGGTGCAGGGCCGCTGAAGGTCAAAGTCAGGCCTACGGGATTCCCCTGGGACAGGCACTGAGCTGAAGGAAGGCCCAAGAAGCTGGACTGTAACTGACCCCGGTTGATCTGATTGAAACTCGGAAGGAGCAGTGGTGAGTGCACCAAGAAATTAGAGGCTCACTGGGCAGCCCAAGGGACACTTCCAGGCCTCAAAGCTGGGCTTCCTGGCCTTGGGCTACACTTATGTGGTACTTGTCTTAGAGCCCTTTACCTTCTAGAAGTCTTAGGTGACAGACAGAGCCATTGCTAGATCAGAGGTTAAGGGGTACCTGATCCTACAGGCTGAAAGCCCTAGGATTAGTATTGGCAAGGGTGTCCAGGGAAGTTTTGGTTTGGTTACAAGACCTGGTATCTCAACCCACTCTGGAGGTTGGAAAGCCAGACCCGCCAACCACACCAGCTCTTATGAAACCTCTTCGGGTCAGTCTTCTTGGCCCCAGGAATCATTGTCTTTGTCACCTGGGCCTTGTCACCCGGGTAGGGACACTGTGGGCTATTGACGAGTCTAGGCTGGGGCATGTCCTGCCGACCACCCCAGTAAGTTACACCAAACGCAGGAAAGACGAGAGGGGCTGGCTGGTGTTCACTTAGGTACTTTAGTACTCAATAACTGCCCCAAACCCATCCCGAAACCAGGCTTGTCCCCAAAGTTCTACAATGGGGAGGTGGGCCCGAGGACTGCGGCTGCGGGAGGAGGCGGGAAGGATGGGGGATGGTCCTCAAACATCTTCTCTTTCAAAAAAACTGTTGGTGACCACCAGGAGCTGGAACCGATGTTCCAGGCAGAACTTGAAAGCAACTTCAGGTCAATGCCGAGCCCACTCCCTCCCACTTCCTCGACGCTATTTCCTGGGAGGAGTCGGAGCTCTTGGGCCAGCAGCCAAGAGATTTCTTAAACCCTTGTCCTAGAGTACTGCTTTGGGGAGAATGATTCCTAGCAGCACGCCTGCGTGTCTCAGCCGTGGATGATGTCCTCGGGACCGCAGCAAGTGTGATACGACCTCTAAGGGCGGTCGCGGGCAGCGCAGTACGTCGGCTCGTTGGTCTAGGGGTATGATTCTCGCTTCGGGTGCGAGAGGTCCCGGGTTCAAATCCCGGACGAGCCCTGCCTTTGGCTTTTTGCTTGACCCTTATAACGGCTCGGTAAACTGAACTGGAAAATGATCCGTGTCGACTGCTCTGTGCAGTGAGTTCTTTTGTTCTGAGTGAACATCCGGTGGCATGAAGAAACTTAGTGCGTAGTCCTAACTGGGCTGTCAGGGACAGCAGAGGTAGTCCAGACTTAGACAAAACGCAAACATTCTGCTGGCTTCCCGTTTCTCATCTTGTTGCCTTACCTCGTCCACTAGAGCCATCTTTCAATTTGAATGATGCTTATTAACCTCCAGTTGTGAATGACAGATTGAAGGAAATGGGAGCAATTCAGGGTGTGCTTGGATAGTCAGGTTCACTTTTTCGGTAACTCCTGCTTGTTTCCGCCTTTATAAAGACTCGTGTTCAGTTGAGGTCTAAACTGAAAAGGCAAACCTCCAAAACCCTTCCATGAGCATGCTAAGCGCCTTCGAGATCCCAGATCAAGGATACGGAAGGGGTTTTGCGTAGCTCACTCCTCGTTAGTATAGTGGTGAGTATCCCCGCCTGTCACGCGGGAGACCGGGGTTCGATTCCCCGACGGGGAGACGCTGTATGTTTTTGTGTTCTCCGTGTTCTACTTTTCTATCCATGAAATCCCACTCATTTGGTAAAAATCCGTCTGTGCCCTGAGAATAAGTCCCAAAGAAAAAGAAGAAGATCATTCTGACTCCGGAGCGAACGTTTTAAGTGCCAGCTTGCATTTTACTTAAGTAACTTGCAATTTAAACGTATAGCTACATTTGCCATTATTCTCCCTACTCAATATGTGCATTAGGTGAATTCATTGATGAGAACTTAGCAAACACAGATGGGCAAACAGCATAAAACAGCTCACATAATACTCGGTCAGGCAGGAACCCCTGAATTTGCTTCTTACTTATCCAAATGGGCATCTCCAGTCATAGCTTGTAGCTGAGCTGAGCAGCTTAGTTTCCCAGCCTCGGCGAGCCGCGCCGCAGGGTCCCAGATGCCGAGGCTAGGTTTGGTTCCCTTTGGCCTCTCTGCGTCTGTATCTGTGGGTTCGTATCGCGATCCGCACTCTCCAGTCTCTAGCCGCACGGTAAGTAGGGTCTTCTCGTTGGGAGGGAACGAGCAGGGCATTGCGGCCAGAGTCCCAGGCCGAGAAGAGTGTGCCTCAAGTCCAACCCTAAACACCAGGGTGATACCCTGGGGAGCAAGGGGGTGAAATACTAATAAATAAATTTAAAAAAAAAAAAAAAGTTGCGTTGGCCGGGAATCGAACCCGGGTCAACTGCTTGGAAGGCAGCTATGCTCACCACTATACCACCAACGCAGATGCTAGCATCTTGTTTTAGAGGTTCTTTAAGGTCTAATCGAGCCACCTAAAAGATTCAGAGCTAGAAACGGTAGTTTGCGCAGCATTAGTGTGCTGGGCGCGCACCTAAGGGACACTCGGTTCTGGTCACTGCTGATGCGCGCCTTCACCTGCGTGACAATGTGGAATTATGCCCAATCTGAATTAAAAAGGAAACTAAAGCCCAGAGAAGCTAATTAAAGCGGCTCTGTGAGTCAGCGGCCGAGCCAGGATTAAGTGTAAGATTTCTTCCGGAGGCGAGGAACTACGCTGAGACTGTGATGACATGATTTCCAGAAAAAAAAAATTCCCAAACACATTGATATCGCTTCTCTATTGAGTGAATTCAATGTGTCCCAAGGTTAAAGAATTGGACCTTAAGCCAAACTCACTTGAACACAATTTGTCTCTTTTCATCAGAATGAGTTTGATTGCCTTGCGCGTGCGCGCTCATCTTGACCCCTCCCCTTCTCCCGGAGGCTGAAAGAACAGCACAGATTAAAATCTCAGAGGCGGAGTTTAAGGATAAAGTTCCGCCTTTAGTTGCTGACGATAAATCTGTTCACGATACCGGTCCGGCGCCGGGTTCTGGGAGGCCTCGTGGCGCAACGGTAGCGCGTCTGACTCCAGATCAGAAGGTTGCGTGTTCAAATCACGTCGGGGTCAATCAGTACTTTTCCAAATTAAGGAACATGAGCCCTAATCTTTATATTAAATGAAAAAAATAAAAAGATAGTCTTTTCTGTTACACTTTTTCCTAAAGTGCATGAATGTCTCCTAAAAACAAATTTGGGCACTATAATTTCATTTTTACTGTTCTCATCAAATCGACCAACTAAAATAGTCATAATTTCATAGACATTTTAGGTATCCTAACAGAAATTGTTCACTAACAGTTTCCACTTCTTGTTCAGAAAATGTATTTGTGGCAATAAATGCTCTTTGTTGGAAAGAGTATAGAAATGACCAAATCGTTTTTAAAGTAATGATAGTGATTTGTGGTCACCATGCTACCCCATTATTTTCATTTGTGGCAAGTTAACTTTTATTTGCCAGTGATGTCCCTAATCCTGTACTCCATTGTTGTCGCTCATCATCGTAGTAGAAATATGACTCTACAGACTTTATCATTTTAAGGAGTATCTAAAATTTGATGACAATTCTGTAAATTATTAAAGCAATTCTTCTAAATTTGGATACTTGAGTTATTATTTATTTGCAGCTTTTTGTTTCTTCATTTTTTAAATATGTTGCCAGGAACATCATTGTGCTTTGTTTTTATTTTGTCTCTACTGAATTAGTTCTGTGACACCAATTCCTGGAAACTCCAGCTGAAGGTTCTCCCTCGCTGCACTTCTAACTGTCCTGCCGGTTGACTTTCATGTACGACCGACCTTTCTTTTTCTCTTTTTCACTAACTTAAAATGTTTTCCATCGTCTCTGGTTTACTTGAGGGTTTACTTAAAATGTTACAAAATTTTAAGTATTTGTTAAACACAAATATTGCTTTTCTCCAGACTTAGCAGTCACCGGGAAACACGTGCATTTTTGCTGCTTTTGATGTATTGAAAATAATACAGAGAAATCCAAGCCTCCCCTCCTCACCTTCCCGCGGAGACTTTTTATTTCCCACTGGGAAATAACTTGACATATTTTTCCTCGAATAAATATTCCTTTCTTAATGTGACAGATTTGAGTTGCTGGTGATGTATCTGGGCCATCTCACCACTATCCACAAGGCTGTCGCCACCTAGGCTAGAACCTGTGCTGTGCTCTTCTCTCTCTGGCCCCTGCTTTCTGTCACTGTGTCACTCCGGAGAACAGGGAAACTGTTGACCACCCCTTGTTGCAGAACTGAAGACCTGCTTGATGACTTAGCGGGGCCACGCCCTGCAGAGGAACTCTGGTGACTTAAGGTGAAGAGAGTTTGAAGCTAGCCGCAGCACAATTGTGCTCCGCTCTCTGGACGCCCAAACCTCGGTGCTCACCTGTAATCCCAGAAACTCAAGAGGCTGAAGCAGGAAGATCACGAGTTCAAAGCCAGCCTCAGCAAAGGCGAGGCATTAAGACCCTGACTCTAAATAAAATACAAAAAAAGGGATGGGGATGTACCTCAATGGTTAAGTGCTCCTGCGTTCAATCCCTGGTATCAATAAATTAATAAATACGCCAGATTTATTAGTCCTTGTTGCTGTAACTGGTCATCTGGAGGTAATTAATATTTGTAACCACTGTTCTTTTCCCACTATCTTTTCCCTTTGCCTCCAGCAAACACTAAAGTTAGTTGTAGGGTTTTGTTTGTTTGTAGGGACAGGGTCTCCCAGTATTGCCCAGGCTGGCCTCAAATAAGATAGTCCTGCCTTAGTTGCTAGGATTACAAACTTGGGCCAATGTGTCAGGCTGGTGGGACACAATTCCACCCCATAGCAAGTGTAGTGGAAAATGTAGGAGAAATATACATAGGCCTAATTCTTGACATTTTAAACTGGGGCGCCACCTGTAGTTCTTTTCTCTCATTTAAAAACAAATAAACAAAAACAAATCAGCCCTTGTGGTGCGGTGGCACACTCCTGCAATCCCATCTACTTGGGAGACCAAGGCAGGAGTATTGCAAGTTCAAAGCCAGCCTCAGAAACTTAGCGAGGAGGATCTAAGCAACTCTTGTCTACACAGACAGACCCTGTGTAGTCAAGACAGACCTATACAAAATAGGGCTGGGGATGTGGCTCAGTGGTTGAGTTCCTCTGAGTTCAATCCCTGGTATCACCACCCCCTTGCAAAATCAAAGACTACTTTGAGGGATTATATCTATAGTTAATTACTAGCAAAGTTTATCTGAAGTATAGAGCAACAAAAACCAGGAGGAGAGATGCAGGTTCCTTACTGACAATGAAGTGGGCTCTTGAAAAGACCACATTTTGCCATGGATGAGGATTCTTTTTTCCCCTTCAGGAGAATGAGAAGAGAATGCAGTCTAGGGAGTGGGGCAGAATACAGCAAAACCTTAAGATTTGACTAATCCAGTAGTAGTTACATAGGTGCTTTTAGAGTTTGATTTTACCAGGTGGGGCAGGGCATACCTGTAACCCCAGTGGCTTTGGGGGCTGACAGGGGAATCGCAAGTTCAGAGCCAGCCTCAGCAATTTAGTAAGGCCCTAAGCAACTCAGCGAGACCCTGTCTCTACATAAAATAGAAACAAGGGCTGGGGATGTGGTTCAGTGCTTATGCACTCCTGGGTTCAATACCTGGTACCCCCAAAAGAGAGTTTTTAGTTTTGTTTCGCTTTTGAACTCAAGGGTGTTTAACCACTCAGTGACAACCCCAGCCCCTTTTATGCCATAGCTTGAGCCAGGGTCCCACTAACTTGCTTAAGGCCTCACTAAATTGGTGAGACTGGCTTTGAACTCACAGTCCTCCTGCCTCAGACTTCCAAGTTGCTGGAATTACAGGCATGCACCATCATCCCTGGTTTAAAGAGTATTCTTGATAGTTTAAGTCTCCTGGAATTTAATACCTAAATGACCTAGGCATGTAATACATTTTGTGTGTTCTTTTTTCCTATTTTTTTAAGATAGTTCATAATTTAATACCAAAATATATTTAACATAAAATTTATCATTTTAATCAAGACTAAAACAATAATGTTGAATGAAAGACACAGAATATATGTCTGATTCATTTGCATAAAGTACAAAGCAAACAAAACTGGCATATGGATTTAGAAGTCAGGTTATGATTACTTTTTTTTTTTTTTTTCAGTACTTGATATTGATTCAGGGGTTTTCTACCACAGAGCTACATACCCAGCCCTTTTTATTTTATTTTGAGACAGAGTCTCCCTAATTTGCTGAGGCTGGCCAATTAGGATCTTCTGTCCTGCCTTAGCCTCCAGAATTGCTAGGATTCCAGGTGTGCACCACTACACCCAGATAGAATATGGTTGTTTTTGGGAAAAGTGGGTGGTGGGAAGGAAAGGAGAATGAGTGGGACTTCTGGGGATTTCACTTGTTTATTTGGGTGTTGATTACAATAGGCTTGTTCAGTTTGTGAAAATAAATCCAGCTCTCCATTTCCTGTATGAAGGATACAGTAAAAAGTTTAAAAGTTTCAGGTGTACTATAGAGGCTTGCTGTTCAGTCACCTTGGAAGGGATACCTTCTGGCTGATTGGTTCATCCTGGGATGATGCATAAATGTCCTATGGTCTGGACCTGGACATCGTCTAAGTTCTCAGTCGTGGTGGCTAGAACTTGTTTGTTCAGGTCTGTGGTTTTCACCAAAGACAAACACCTGGGCTATGATAGCCAAGAGCAAACTAAGATAGTGATGCCCTTTGATGTAGGGATGCTCAAGTGAATCTGGATAGGACAAGGATACCCAATTAATTCCACAGCTTTGCCTCAGCTTTATCTTGAAAAGGAAAACTTAGTGGAAAGACCTAAGGGCATGGACAGACTTCCTCAGCAAGAACCTTCCAAAACCTTCTGAGCCTATCTCTGGCAGGGGTTTGTTGGTTGATGATGAAAATTCATATCTTCACATTTTTATTGGAATATTATCAGAAATAAAAGAAATTTGCCAGGCACAGTGGTGCATGCCTGTAATATCAGAGGTTTGGGAGGCTGAGGAAGGAGGATTGTAAGTTCAAAGCCAGTCTCAGCAATTTAGGGAAGCCAGCAATTTAGTGAGACACTGTCTCAAAATAAAAAGAGCTATGATATGGGGATGTGGTTCAGTGGTTAAACGCCCCTGGGTTCAATCCCTGGAAAAGGAAGGAAGGGAGGGAGGGAGGGAGGGAGGAAGGAAGGAAGGAAGGAAGGAAGGAAGGAAGGAAGGGGAACTGAACTGCCAGATCACATGAGCCTGGCCAACATAGAGAGATCCTGTTTCTTAATAAATAAATGAAAGAAACTGACATCCTGGCTTTCCAAACATTGTAGTAATCTAGACATCCTGCCCTGTCCTTTGGAACATAAAACAGTGTTGACCCTTCCTAGTCATGTGAAAGATCAGCCCCTGACAGAAGAACAATGACATCCCCCCTCATCACAACCTTTCATTGCTTCTTGGACAGTAGAATCCACCCCACATCTAACATGATCCAAGAGATGAAAAATCAAGAGAAAAAACAAAAGTTACACCAAGAGGAAATTGCTACTTTATATCGTCAGAAACTGGTGAAGTTTTTTGTTTGTTTTGTTTTGTTTTTGTTTTTGTTTTTAAGAACAAAATGGTAACATATTTGCAGGAGAATGGATTTCAAGTGTTCCTGACCAAGGAGAACAGAACACAATTTTAAACAGAATTGTATTTATTACTGTGGTGATAGATAGGTATATATTCCAAGTGTGGTCCACAGACTGGTGCTAATTTTTTCTTTTTTTCCTCATCCAGGACAAGTGTAGAATTTAAAGTAAGCATTTAGAAACTCTTATAGCATCTGTCAGAGCACTTTTTTTATATGTCCTTTTTTTATATGGGCTTGTGAATTTTTTGGGGGGGGGCAGTGCAAGGATTGAACCCACGGCCTTATGCATGTAAGACAAGCAGTCTACCAACTGAGCCATATCCCCAGAGTGGGCTTGTAATTTTTATGTTGTTTCAGATTTAACTTTCCAATGCATATATATGTATTATATTTTATGAAAGTATTGACTTGTGAGAAATTGAAAATAATCAAGACTGGTCCTTCTCCACAAATCATTTGAGAAGCACTGAGGTAGATAACAGGTTTTATTCATTAATTTGGGCAGACAGGTGGGAAATTGATTTATGAAAGACGCAAATCTCAATCCTATGCTGGCCCACAAACATTCCTGAAAGGCCCCAAATTGTTCTAATATAATGTGCAGGTAGAAATTTAAAGATTCCAGGGGATAGAGCTACTGTATTGGATCTATCAGGCATAATCCACTTCTGTAATCTGTCCCCTGACAGGTTTAAGAAATGTCTTCCTAAAGTAGGTCATGAGGAATACAGTATACTCCAAGTAATAGAACTTTTGTAAAAAATGCTTCCTTAGCTGGTCTCTTTATGCCTAATGAGTTGGTAAAAGAGTTGCAATAAAAATAGAGTCCCTGATCTTGGGAAGTGAGGTTGAGCTGACCCTAAGTAAAAAGAGTGTGTACCTTCAGTATCGAAATGGTGTTTCACAAATAGAGTATGATGGCCTTGATTATCAACTCTCTGGAAATGTCTCATCATGCACAGATCTCTGACTTTTCAAATTAATCTTGGGCTCCCTAGAAAAAACCTGTAGGCCATTGAGGCATACACTTATTTCTACCAGCTTCCTCTTGCTTTTGTAACCGAAAGCTTGATCCTTGTCCTCAGTGCCAATTCATGCCAATTTAATAATGAGGACAGAGAAAAGGGAAAACAAGTTTTATTGCTTTGCAAGCAAAAGAGAAACACAGGGGATTCTTGTCCCTGAGGCTGTGATTCTGCCCATCAGGGAAACAGAGGGCTTTTAAAGAAGCTCTTCAAAGGCTGCATTCCAAGTGTGCCCTGACAGGGGGTCCCAGGTGCACTCTGAAGGTGTGTTGAAATTCACTTCTTAGATCCTCTGGCAGATATCTTCTTCCTGTGGTGGATGAGTTCAAGGACAATTAATTAGGGGAAGAAAAGCAAACACTTTCTCCCTAATCTTGTTAGGGATAGGGAGAAGAACATGTCTTTTTAAAAAGAAACCTCAGAGCAAGGAGGGCTGTATTCAAATGGTAAAGTGGACCACTGTTACACTTTCATCCTAGCAGCTGGGAGAGATGCTGACTTTACCAGCCTCCTTCGCAGCAGTCTTGTGAAACAATTCTCACCAACAAGGAACCTACTGAGTGCTTCTCAAAATCTGCTTTTCATAATAAAAGGAACAACCAGGCGTGGTGGCACAGGCCAAGCAATTCAAGAAGCTAGGCAGGAGGTTGGCAAGTTCAAGGCCAACCTCAGCAATTCAGCTACACCCTAAGCAATTTGGTGAAACATTGTCCCAAAATAAGAAATAGAAGGGCTGGGGTTGTGGCTCAGTGGTAGAGAGCTTGCCTAGCATGTGCGAGGCACTGGGTTCAAGTCTCAGCACTACCTATATAAAGGTCTATCAATAATTAATAAAAAAAAATCTCTAAGAAATAGAGCTGGAGATGTAGATCTGTGATAAAGTGCCCCTGGGTTCAATTTCCAGTACCTAAATAAATAAATAAAAATAAGGAAAAGACCCTATCTTGAAAATAAGGGAAGTGTTAAGGAAAAGACCCTATCTTGCAAATAAGGGAAGTGTTAAGAGAATTCTTGAGTACAAAAAAGACCAATCCAGGTCTCTAACCTTGTTCAGATTACAGACACACAGTACAACTATACTGCACAGAAGGGAGGCAGGTGATTCCTCCAGGAGAGGGAAAAAAAGGGAAGGCTGCTAGATAGGGCATAGGGCATACACTATAACACTAGGTATTATTTCATAGAAGGCCCTGTTTTGTTTTTTTTCTTTTTGTAGCTGAGATTGAACCCAAGGGCCTGTACCACTGAACCATATCCTCAGCCCTTTTTATTTTGAGACAGGGTCTCAATAAATTGCTTAGGGCCTCACTAAATGCTGAGACTGGCCTTGAGCTTGCAATCCTCCTACCTCACCCTCCAAAATCACTGGGATTACAGTTATGCACCACCCAGCCAGAGCTAATATGTTTTAATTTAACCCATGAATGAAATTTGAGGGTGAGAAAAGGGTAGGGAGCTGAGAGGAAGAAAAAAAAAAGCGAGGCAAGAAGCAATGAAAATGAAAATAAACCCAAGCAAATGCCAGGTATCTGAGGACCAACAGAGAAAGATCCACTGGTGGAAAATTCCTCCTAGGAACATAAAGGACTTATTAGATCAAAATTGTAAATCCATAAGAATAAATAAACACACAAAGGGACAGTGTAACAGAGAGCCCAGAAATAGTCAAGAACAATTGATACTCAAATAACCATAGGTTCTGCATCCAAAACTCAACCAATTGTGGATCCAAAAGAAGAAAAAAAAAATCGATACTGAATATGTACAGACTTTTTGCATCATTATTCCTTAACCAATATAGTATTAAAACTATTGACACAGCATTTATATCGTATTAGGTATCTTAAGTAATCTAGAGATGATTTAACCTAGACTTCAGAATGGGTAGGTTCTATGAAAATAAGACGCCATTTGCGTGTGTGTGTGTGTGTGTGTGTGTGTGTGTGTGTGTGTGTGTAGGGTGTCCAGGAACCAATCACCCACAAATAACTAGAGACGACTGAATACACGATGATTTTTATTAAGGGCAGCATTTCAAACTGTTGGGAACAGGGTAGTTTGTTTTAACCAATGGCGTTGGCATAATTGGCTCTCTCCATCTGATAGAAAACAAAGACTCTAGTTCCTACAGAAAGGTAAATCCCGGTCGTATTTAAAATTTTTAAAATGAAAGAAAACGTCTGGGGAAACTTTGCTGAGCTCGAACCCAGCGCACGGTAGCTCGCTCATTGGCTGCTCACGCCTACGTCACAGGACGGATGTAGCCAATGGGGCCGGGGCGGGAGATTTGAAAGTGCCTCGGCAAAGCTGCGACCAGGCAGATTCAGTAGTTTTTTGCGGACGACTGGGACAGTAGCTGTGCCACGGGCTCCGGGTGAGCTGCTTTCCTTTCGCGGGCCCTGAGCTGGGAGAGGGCAGGTGAGGAGGCAGATCAGGCGGTCCGTTGGTGGGCCCGCGCGCACTCGGCCTGGCTGCTGAGCGTTCAAGGTTAGAGAGAGGGTCCGGAAAGTGGGTGGGACAGAGAGCAGGGCGGGGGCGCTGAGAGCGGAGCCCAGAAGCCTAAAGGCAGACCTTCCTTCCTCCAGCCCAGGCTAGCATTTCCGGTTAGATGGTCCGACCTCTCTCTTTTCCTCTCTCACTCTTTTCTCTGCTTTTCACAGCTCTGTTTTCCCTTCTCCACCCAGCTCTCCTCCTACTTTCTAAGGATGGCCCAGAAGGAGAATGCCTACCCCTGGCCTTACGGCCGGCAGACGGTAAGGCCCTTTTCACCTTTCTGGCCACTTCCCCACCCCCCATTCACACTCCGGGCTGGGAGAGTGAGGGCGATCCTCTAAGCCCTTTTCTTCCCTGTTGAGCTCCTACCTATGAGCCCCAAGAGTTTGCTGCATGCAGGAACTGATCTGGTCATTTGCAGCCAAATGTTGTCAACTTCAATAGTGACTCTCTCACCCCTTGAGGATTTTTGTAGAGCTGAGCCTACTTGTCACAGGAAAATTATATCTGGGCCTGAACAGGCAAGGTTTGGTCTGCTGGCGATGATTCCCCGTTCTCATCCAGAAAAAATAAACTGGGCAGAGAATTGACTCTGGAAGAACATAGATATAATTATTGTTTAAAATGTCCAGTCTAAAAATAATACTTTGGAATTTATTTTCAATAGTTGGGATTGAACCCATGGCCTCAGTGTATGCTAGGAAAGCACTCTATCACTGAACTACTTCCCCAGCCCTTGAATTTGCTTTAATGACAGGTATGGATCCAAATAGATTTATTTTCCAATTACCCAAATATCTTTCATTGAAGAATCCACCCTCTGATTTTATTTTTTGTTTGTTTGTTTGTTTTTTGATACCAAAAATGAAATGAAAGAGGACTTTATACCACTGAGCTACTTCCCCAGCCCTTTTTATTTTTGGTTATATATGACAGCAGAATGCATTTCAATTTATAGTACACAATTTTTCATGTCTTTGGTTGTACGCAAAGTAGAGTCACATCATTTGTGACTTCATACATGTACTTAGGGTAATTCCCCCTGTCCCTTTAATTTTGAGATAAACGGAGTCTCACTAACTTGCTGGGGTTGGCCTTGAACTTGTGATCCTACAGGTATAGCCTTCTAAGTCACTGGGATTAGAGGTGTGCATACAACCAAATCCTGCTTACCCTTTGATTTGAAATGTCATATATTATTTCCATGTAGATGTGAAAATAGTCTATTTCTGGACTATATTGTGTATAGTATAGATTGACAAATAACCAACTATCAGCTTTGTTATTTGTCAATCTATACTAATATAACTGGGAACAGACTTTTAGGGGCACTGTGGGCTTTCTTCTCTTGGCTGAAGAAGGAAAGAGTCCTGCACAGGCTTTGCTCCCTGGTGTTGGAACTTGGCATCCTAGAGAGTCCATGTGTTCCCTTGCCACCTGCTTATTCCCTCATGGAATACAAAGTCAGGCTCACAAGAGTGGAGTCTGAAAGAGAAACCATTGTCACTTTTGCCTTGATCATTCCCAAAATAAAGTGTGTCTCTGACAAGTTAAAAGTGAAGAAGTGGTCCAAGGCCATCGGAATAGACCATAGTGTCTCTAAAGCCTATTGCAGAGAATTACATACTGATGTTTGCTGCAACATTTAAGTCTTCAAGGATCTTATTCAAGCCTTAATGGTCTGAGCTTTTTAAAGGACTTTGAGAAATCCTCTGTGTTAAATTCATTGAATTGTGGATGTTCATTGACCCAGCCCTCTGCTGGATTGGAGGCTGGGTGAATGAGTGTGTTGATACAGACAGGACTATACAGGTTGGACAGTTTTGTGCTTCAGAAAGTAATGTGGACCAAAACCAAAAAGGTGAAATGTTTGATGTTAATCTTAGATTGTTTATTAGTAATTATTTATTTTTATTTATTTATTTAGTTAGTTTTCAATCAATATTTATATGTGATGCTGAGAATCAAACCCGGTGCCTTACACATGCTAGGCAAGTGCTCTACCACTGTGCTATGAGTCCAGTGCCTTAGTAACCCATTTTAATGTGCAGCAATAAATAGAATCTTGAAACTATAGAGCCAGATTGTAGTTATCAGTCTTTTTCTTTGAACTAGGGGTGGAAGGGTGGGTGGCTCTTTAGCAAGTAGATGAAATGCTGCTTGCAGCACATTCCAGCCTGGTCTCCAGGACAAAGGCACCCTCAGAGCTACCCCTGCTCCTTCTCAGTCTCAATCGGGCCTGAACACCCTACCCCAGAGGGTCCTCCGGAAGGAGCCTGCCACCCCATCTGCACTTGTCCTCATGAGTCGCCCCAACGGCCTGCCCACAGGTAACTGGGAAAAGGGGAAGAAGATTGACCACAGGGGCTAGATCTGGGGGGGTTTAGGGATGAGAATATGAAAAGAGGGCCTCAACTTACCTGCTGTCTCCTTAGCTGCCCATGGCCAGAAGGTGGGAGAAAATAGCATTGGCCTACGCAACTCCAGGTAAGTTCTCAAGCCTGGGGGTGGAGGGTGGGATTGAGATAGTGAAGAGGCAGGAAATGGGGGAAGTAAAACCTAAAGGCTGGAGGTGTAGTGATGAAGAGAATGGGGTTGAGGGAGGGAGGGAAAGCATACACCTTAGAGGGTGTAGACAAGTGAGCACTGAGCTGCCTGCCCCCCCCCACTTTCTAATAGACAGCCCCTCACAATCAACGACTTTGAGATTGGGCGTCCTCTGGGCAAAGGCAAATTTGGAAATGTGTACTTGGCTCGAGAGAAGAAAAGTCATTTCATTGTGGCACTCAAGGTCCTCTTCAAGTCCCAGATCGAGAAGGAAGGTGTGGAACACCAGCTGCGCAGGGAGATCGAGATCCAGGCCCATCTGCAGTATGTTCCCACCTCGGAACCTAACCCCATTTGTGCCCTTACCCCAGATTGCTGTCTCTTAGCTGTGACCAGTGAGCCCCCTTTAGTTCTCAGTGTGGGCC
The DNA here is from genome assembly GCF_052094955.1 of Ictidomys tridecemlineatus. Taxonomy (NCBI): domain Eukaryota; kingdom Metazoa; phylum Chordata; class Mammalia; order Rodentia; family Sciuridae; genus Ictidomys; species Ictidomys tridecemlineatus. The sequence continues at coordinate 52,489,981 of NC_135479.1, read as the reverse complement.
AGCTATCCCAGCTCCCCCTATCTACTCCTATCCCTGGTCCATGTGTGACCCTAGTTCAACCCATTGGGTCCTGTCTTCTTACTGGTTCTCTTCTTGCAGGCATCCCAACATCTTGCGGCTCTACAACTATTTTTATGATCGGAGGAGGATCTACTTGATTCTGGAGTATGCCCCCCGGGGAGAGCTCTACAAGGAGCTACAGAAATGCCGCACTTTTGATGAGCAACGAACAGCCACGGTCGGGGCGGGTGGGCACCTGGGACTTCAGCCAGGGGTTTGGAGGCTGGGGATATGTGGCTTATAGCTGGAGGCCTAACTGCCTGTTGTTGACCCTCTCAGATCATGGAGGAGTTGGCGGATGCTCTGATATACTGCCATGGGAAAAAGGTGATTCACAGAGATATAAAGCCAGAAAATCTGCTTTTAGGGCTCCAAGGTGAGCTGAAGATTGCGGACTTTGGCTGGTCGGTGCACGCTCCCTCTCTGAGGTATGATGGCTGGGGCAAGGGTTGGGGGAGCCCTGAAATAAGACTGCAGCATTCTACATAAAACCCCTTCAAATCTTATAACCCAGATGTCCTCACATAACAGACTCAAACAGTTTGGTTGTCCCCGTGACAAAGGTTTTCTACTTGATATATTGGGACCCTTTTGCCATATCACTGAGAAAACTCTCAAACATTTTTTAGGACCTTACAAATACTATGAGCTACATTTCCAGTCCTTTTTATTTTTTATTTTGAGGTAGAATCTCACTCAATTGCTCAGGACCTTGCTAAATTGTCAAGTCTGGCCTTGAATTTCCCATCCTCCTACCTTAGCCTCCTGAATCAGTGGGATTGCAGTCCTGCGGCACCATGCCTGACTATCCATTGTCATTGTTCCTGGTTTCATGGTATTGCATAGTAGAGATGTAACCTCAGTTATTTAAGCAGAACATTCTTGGTGGACATTAGAGATGTCTCCAATTTTTCTTTAATTGCAAGATGAGTATTGCTTTTATGTCAAATTATTTTATTAGGATACATCTCTCAGTGTGGCAATGAGGGGCAGTAGGTAGGCCAACCTCTGGTGCTTTGGTTTATTTCATCACCCAGCTCTACCCAGTGTTGCTATATGGTTTGACTGGAACACTCTCCTGGTGCATCTGGATGACAGTTGGTACCCAGCCATCAGGGAAAGGAAAGTCTGTCTGACCTAAGACTCATGCCCGCTTTCTTCATCCCCCCAGGAGGAAGACAATGTGTGGTACCCTGGACTACCTGCCCCCAGAGATGATTGAGGGGCGCACACACAATGAGAAGGTAGATCTCTGGTGCATCGGGATACTCTGCTATGAGCTGCTGGTGGGGAACCCACCCTTCGAGAGTGCCTCACACAATGAGACATATCGGAGGATCGTCAAGGTAAGAGGGCTGCCTGGGGCTCTGTCAGCTTCAGAGGCTAGGACTGACAGTAGACAGAATGGATGTGCTCCGTCCTGCGCAAGTCTCTGAATAGAGTAGGTAAACAAGGAAAGTAACCATGGTGACAAATGCCATCTTTCTTCTTTCTCCATACTTGCAGGTGGACCTGAAGTTCCCTCCTTCTGTGCCTGCAGGGGCCCAGGACCTCATCTGCAAGCTGCTCAAACATAACCCCTCTGAAAGGCTGCCCCTGGCCCAGGTCTCAGCTCACCCTTGGGTCCGGGCCCATTCACGGAGGGTGCTGCCTCCCTCTGCCCCTCGTTCTGTCCCCTGATCATCTCTGTCATTTACTTGGTTGTATCTGTTTGTATGTCTGTGTATGTTCAGGGGGAGGAAGGAGTCCTAGCCTGTACCCTTATCTGTCTTCTACCTCCTTTTTATTTAATAAAGGCTGGAGCTTTTTTGTACTGATGAATGTAGAGGTTCTGGGTGGAGGCTTTGCTGTGGAGGAAGCTGTCCCTTAGGGCAAGGAGGGAGCACCTATCCTGAGTGGTAGGGAGTGACACTGCATCTTTATCTGTGGTAACTTCCCACCCTCCCAGCTCCCAGACACACCCACACACCCACTTCTTGGCCCTACTTTGATTCGAAGAACATGGGGGTAATTAGGGGACCTTAGCTCCCCACTGCTACACTTGATCTCTACCCACCTTTTCCTGACTTATAGTGTTTTCCTCTCCTGGCTCATTCATTGCCAACTTAGGAGTGAACTGAGATGTCTGTAACCTATTACTTGTCAGTTTTTGTTTGTTTTACTGTGCTGGCTATGTCTCATATAGGAATGAATAGAAGCAATATACGTTTTTTTTGTTTGTTGACAGTGCTGGGGACTTGAGCCTCGTAGGCAAGTCCTCTACCACTGAGCTAGTCCTTGCCATAGGGTTTTGTTTGTTTTGTTTTTGTTTTTTTGAGACAAGGTCTGGCTCTGCTGTCCAAGCTGGCCTTAAACTCCTGGGCTCAGGCAATCCTCTGTTCCAGCCTCCTAAGTAGCTGGGACTTATAGGGCTTAACTCTGCCCAGTTATTTTTTTAGGTTTTTAATAGACAATCCTTCATCAGGAAGGAAGGTCTAGTCTATCTAGTTCACTAGTGATCTTTTCTTTAAAGCAGATTTTCTATATTGTGAGTCAGAGTTGACTTTTTCCCTCTTTTTATTGATGCATTATAATTATATATAACAGAGGGATTTGTTATAATATATAAATGCGTACACACAATAAAACAGTATAATTCTAATCAATTTTATCCCCCAATATCTCCTCTTTCCCACCTCTCCCTCCCCCCTGATCCCCTTATTCTTTTCTCCTAATCTCCCTTCCTTTTTTTTTTTTTAACTTGTTCTAATTAGTTCTATATAACAGTAGAATGCATTTTGACACATTGTACACAAATGGAGCAGGCTTCTCATTCCTCGGGCTATACAGGGTGCAGAGTCACACCAGTAGTGTAATACCTGTATATAGGGTATAATGTCTGTCTTATTCTGGCGTCCTTTCCATCCCCACAGCCCTACCCCTCCCCACATTTAACCTCTACACAATCCAAAATTCTTTCTTTCTTCCTTATCCTGCCCCCAGAGTTGAGTTTCATCAAATGCTTTCTCTGCATATATTATTTGCTTTTTTTAACCCATGTGATGAATGCCTCAATAAATTTTCTTATTTTTATTTTATCCTAATTATGCATGCTATCTTAGATGATTCCTAGGGCTGCTATTATAAATGACTTAAACTTGATGGTTTAAAGCAATAAAAATTTATTCTCTCACAGTTCTGGAAGCCCTTGGCCTGAAATCAAGATGTCAGGGGTATCCTGCTTTCTCTGAAGGCTCTAGAGAGAATCTTTCTTTGCCACTTTCAGCATCAGATGATTCCAGCATTTCTTTATAACTCTGGTCTCTGTCTCCATCTTCACATGGCCTTCCCTCTCCTCTTCTCTCTCTCTCCTCTGTGCCTTTTTAAAAAATTATATTTAGGGCTGGGGATGTGGCTCAAGCGGTAGCCGGCTCGCCTGGCATCTGTGCGGCCCGGATTCGATCCTCAGCACCACATACAAAACAAAGATGTTGTGTCCGCCGATAACTAAAAAAATAAATATTAAAATTCTCCAAAAAAATAAATAAATATAAATTATATTGTTGTAGATGGACACAATGCTTTTATTTATTCTTTATGTAATGCTGAGGATTGAACCCAGTGCCTCTCATGTGCTAGGCAAGAGCTCTGCCACTGAACCACAATGCTAGCCCCTCTTCTGTGCCTTTTAAGAAGACAAGTCATTTGACTTAGGGCTTTCCCAGATAATCCAAGGTGATTTCACCTTAAGACCTTTAATTACATCTCCTGAGACCTGTTTTCCCCTCAAAATGTCACATTTATAAATTCTTGGGATTAGGATGTAGACATATGTTTATGGGAACACTATGTAATCCATTATACATGCTAATAGATTAAAACAAATGAATGATATGCCAAAGATTCTCTTATTTTTAAGAAATTTTCCCAGGCTGGGGTTGTGGCTCAGTCGTAGAGTGCTCGCCTAGCACGTGTGAAGCCCTGGGTTCAATCTTCAGCACCACATATAAATAAAAAAAAAAGATCCATTTACAACTAAAAATATTAATAAATAAATAAACAAAATAAAGGTATTGTCTCAACTACAACTAAAAAAAAAATTATGAAAAGAAATCTTCCTATTTCCATCTCAGAGACTAGTAATTTCAAGTCTTTTCACTATTTTGCTTTGCTTTTGGCATTTACTATAAGCAGATGCTTCTCAATTTACTGGGGTTAGTTACATCCTGATAGACTCATCAGAAGTCAAAAAAAATTGTAAGCTGAAAAATGCCTTTAATTGCTAACCTATATGAAACATCAATAGTGTGCCCAGCCACTTTAAGTGAGAAAGCCTACAGTTCAGCAAAATCCTCTGACACAGACCTATTTTATAAAAAAGTGTTAAATAATCCATAATTTGCTGAATACTGAAAGTGAAAAATATTTATATTGGAACACTTTGGCACCATCAAAAAATTGGAAGTCAGGCCATTGTGAGACATCTGTATTTCTAAATCACATGCTTCTGTTGTTTCTTAAGTTTTCACTTTTAGACATTACCTATTATTATTTTTTTTTTTTTTTTGAAGAGAGAGTGAGAGGAGAGAGAGAGAGAGAATTTTTAACATTTATTTTTCAGTTCTCGGCGGACACAACATTTTTGTTGGTATGTGGTGCTGAGGATCGAACCCGGGCCGCATGCATGCCAGGCGAGCGCGCTACCGCTTGAGCCACATCCCCAGCCCCATAGACATTACCTATTATTTTCTCATTATAAAATTTTGGGGTTGGAGGAAGAGCTCAGTGGTAAGCTAAGCACAGGCCTTGGGCTGAATCCCCAGCGTTGGGAAATAAAAAAAGATTTTATTCTTTCATCCCACTACCACCATCCATGTGTACATTTTCTGTCACAACAGCCTTCTGATGTAGTTACATCGTAATTTTGGTTAGATTTATTCATTTGACAATAGTTACTGAGTACATTCTATGTTCTAGGCACTATTCTAGAGGCTGAGAGTGAAGCAATAGATAAAAGAAGAAATTGGGGACAGAGCTCAGTGGTAGAGTGCTGGTCTAGCATGCTCCACACCCTGGGTTCAATCCTCAGCAATGCAAAAACCAATAATAATCCTTTGCTCACAAAGCTTACATATTTAAAGGGCAAATGCCCAGTGTTTATGTCATCACTAAGAAGTTAACAGGCTGACACAAGCAGCATTATATTGTTGACCATCCCTGAAAGTCAGTTATCTGGTTATCATTTGGTCAGTAAGTATATTACTAATCTATCTACAAAAATCTCCCCCAGTCTAAGCACCTAAAGCTATACATATTCATCAAAATATTCCCTAATGGTGGGCACCTGTAATCCCAGGAGTTTGGGAGCCTGAGGCAGGAGGATCGTCAGTTCAAAGCCAGCCTCAGCAATTTAACAAGGCCCTCGGCAACTCAGTGAGAACCTCCCTGTCTCTAAATTAAATACAAAATAGGGCTGGGGGTCTGGCTCAGTGGTCAAGTGCTCCTGGGTTCAACTCCTGGTACCCCAAAAAAGCAAAATATTTCACTGTACCACACAGGCCTAAAATATAGTGTATTTTGTTATTATTCAGTTCTCAATATTCTTTGCTGACTATTGTCAGTTCCACTGATTCTGGAATGTTTGAAAGGTGTTTTAAATATTCTAGACACAGGAGACTAACCCAACCCCCACCCCCACCCCACCCCACCCTGCTTTGTGCTCTATTCCCATTTTCCTTTACCCTCTCTACCAAGTCCCTTTAGCAGATGCCCTGTTCTTGCCACTCCTCATCTCCATGTACCCTGGGACCTCCTTCTCCAAAGCTTGGATTTCAGCCCAGGATTGTCTCATTATTTTTTTTAAATTTACATAAATTAAACAAGTGGATTCTCTTATGGGTGCTGTGAATAAGATAAAATTCCACTTTTCCAAATATGCTAATATTAGAAACATAATATCAGTCGGTTTGGTAACATCTTTCTAGCCCTCTTTCTTTGTATTTATATTCATATCTATATACTTCCAGAAGACAGCATATTTTTAAAGGTTTTATTCATTTTATCATATCACCCAAAAACTTTCATACAGAGATGACTGCAAATTAAGACAGCATATTTTTAGCACATGGGGACTTCTTTTATGTAAATTGCATTGCACTGTATGTAATTTTTGTCACTTGCTTTTTGCCAGTTTTATCTTAGAAGGTTTTGACAGTTTGGGTACATGTACTTTTTTTTTTTAACATTTACTTTTTAGTTTTCAGGGGACACAACATCTTTGTTTGTATATGGTGCTGAGGATCGAACCTGCGCTGCAGGCATGCCAGGCAAGTGTGCTACCGCTTGAGCCACCTCCCCAGCCCTATACTTTGTTTTTAAAAATTGCTACACTACAGTACTTAATGTGGATATTCGTAGGTTTTTAAATTGTACCCAAGGTCTGGGGAACCTAGGGTCACTCTATCAATGAAGTAACTACATCCCTAATCCTTTTTTAAATTTTGAGACAGACTATCTCTAAATTGTCCTGGCTGGCTTTGGTGATCCTCCCACCTCAGGCTCCCAAATAGCTAGGATTACAAATAAGCACCACCTCACCCAAGCTATTCTAGGTTTTCTTTTTTTTTAAAGAAGCTACTCTATTGATGACATGTAGATTTCTTTCTTGCTTTTTTTTTTTTTTTTTTTTTTTTTTGGTGGTGGTGGGGGGTTACTGAACTCAGGGGCACTTGACCACTGAGCCACATCCCAAGCCCTATTTTGTATTTTATTTAGAGACAGGGTCTCACTGAGTTGCTTAGTGCACTTTTGCTGAGGCTGGCTTTGAACTCATGATCTTCCTGCCTCAGCCTCCTGAGCTGCTGGAATTCCAGGTCTGCATTATCATGCCTAGCTATATAAATTATTTTCAAAGCTTTGCCCTCTGGCCAATGTCTGTTGCTTGTACCTATGTAAGGACTTCTTTAGGGCACAACTAGAGAAAGGCATAGCAATTCTAGGTTGTAGGCTAACCGCAGAGCTAAGTACTCAGTAGATATTGCCAAATTGCCATCTAAAGTGGGACAGCTTGCACTCCCATCAGCAGTAATGGAGGGTACCCATTTTCCTACACCGGTAGCACTAATACTCCTACAAACTTCCCCATTTCGGGAGGGTGGCTTTTCACTCCTCAAGATCCCAGAGCTCCTCGCAGGCCCTGTTCTTATGAGTACTCTTTACACTTCAGAAACAGCAGGAACAGACAGGGTTTTTTCCTATTCTAATCACCAGCTTTCAAGAGTGTTATTGCCTCCTAATTCTCACCTTTGTCAGGAAACCCCTACAGGTGTGCTCTGAACCCAGACCTCACTATTTGATAGTTTCATTCCAAGCAATTGTCCCCTTTCTCTTTTCAACCATTAATCAATCTTTCTTTCTTTCTTTCTTTCTTTCTTTCTTTCTTTCTTTCTTTCTTTCTTTCTTTCTTTCTTTCTTTCTTTCTTTCTTTCTTTTTTCTGGATGATTCTTATCACCATATAAACATCTGGTATCAAAAGAATAGGGACAGGGCTGGGGATGTGGCTCAAGTGATATCGCGCTCGCCTGGTATGCGTGCGGCCCGGATTCGATCCTCAGCACCACATACCAACAAAGATATTATGTCCGCCGAGAACTAAAAAATAAATATTAAAAATTCTCTCTCTCTCTCCTCTCACTTAAAAAAAAAAAATAGGGACAGGGGATGTAGTTCAGTGGTAGGAGCACTTACCTAGTTAGCATGTGTGAAACCCAGGGTTCAACCCCCAACAGAGCAGGAAAAAGTTTGTTTGACCTTCACATCCTCCAATATCTTTGAATTTCTGGGCTCTGCTCACAGCATAATGGTCTACACTGACTTCTTTACCATTCATTCACCATGGCCTATGTCCATCCCCTCATCTCCAAACCTCTACCCATCAGTAACCAAAATTGCTTCAGCCAAATCTGATGGGCCCTTTCAGACTCCACCTCCCAGCCATATTCAACATGAATGACATTCTCTTCTAGAAATACCCCGTTCCTCACCTTCTGCTTCCAGGGTATTGCTCTAAATCCCTTGAGCTGGGTCCTCTTCTGAGCCCTGATGGTCCACTGGGTTGTTTTTTGTTCCCCAGCTATACTTATTAGTCTCATTTCATGGCATGGCTTTCAGTACAACTTCCACATTTTTATATCTCACCTTGACCTCCCTACCCTGCTGGATATTGACATTTTGGCATCTCCACTTAATGTGTCTGATGGGCTTCACAAAGATGGCATGTATGTGGGGCTGGGGTTGTAGCTCAGTGGTAGAGTGCTTGCCTAGCACGTGTGAGGCACTGGGTTCAATCCTCAGCACCACAGACAAATAAATAGATAAAATAAAGGCATTGTGTCCATCTACAACTAAAAAAAAAAAAAAAAAAAAAAAGTTGGCGTGTATAAAATAGTACTCTTAACAGTTTCTGTGGTACACAAAAATCCCAGCAACTCAGGAGGCTGAGACAGGAGGATCACAAGTTGGAGACCAGCCTCAGCAATTTAGTGGGACATTGTCTCAAAATAAAAGTGGGGCTGGGCATGGTGGCTCATGCTTGCCATCCCAGTGGCTCGGGAGGCTGGGGGGGCTGAAGCAAGAGTGAAGGCATTAAACAACTCAGTGAGACCCTGTCTCTAAATGAAATACAAAATAGGGCTGGGGGTGTGGCTTATTGGTCGAGTGAGTATCCCTGAGTTCAATTTCCAGTACCCTCCCCAAAAGGGGGGAGGGTAGGGGCTTAGGATGTGGCTCAGTGATAAAAACACCTCTGGGTTAAATCCCTAGTACCAAAATAAATAAAATAGTAGTTTTGATTCATCATTCCCTTCCTCCAAAATATCACATCTTTCCCCTAGTAGTCAATAGCACCATTACTCATCCAGTTGCTCAGATCAAAAACCTCGGATTCATCCCTAATTTCTCTTTTTCTTTTCGAGGTGCTGGGGATCAAATCCACAGCCTCATATATGAAAGTCAAATGCTGTTCTACTGAGCCATGTTCCCCAGCACCATCTTGTTTCTCTTTTGTGTTTCCCTACTCCACCTTCCAGATCTTTCCACTGCTAGTCAAATCCACCAAGTCTTGGCTCCACTTTCTTTGGATCAAACCCAGATATACTCTACCACTGAACTATATCCCCAGTTCTTTTTATTCTGTTTTTTTTGTTTTGTTTTGGTACTGGGGTTTGGGAATTGAACCCAGAGGCACTTAACCACTGAGCCACATCCCCAGTCCTTTTTATTTTTATTTTGAGACAGGGTCTCACTAAGTTGCTGGGGGCCTTGCTAAGGTGCTGAGGCTAGTCTCAAACTTTCCCTCCTCCTGCCTCAGCCTTCCAAGTTGCTGGGATTACAGGCATGGACCACCATGCCCACCTTTTTATTCTTTGAGATGGTCTTACATTATCACCCAGGCTGGTCTTGAACTAGCAATTCCCTGGCTTCAGCTTCCCAAGTACCCGGGAAAACAGGTATGTGCCACATCACCTGCTCCAGCCCCACTTTAATTATGCACAAACCCCATCGTTCTCATGCTGGTTCAAGTCACTGTCCTTTCTCTCTTGAGGATGGCAACAGTCTCCTAACTGTTCTCCCTCCTTCTGTTCCTGTCACTTCAAGTTTGTTAATTGCAAAGTCCAAGTCAGAGCATGCCATTCCCCTAATTAGAATCCTCCTTGGGGACTGAGGATGTAGCTGAGTGGTAGTGCACCTGCTTAGCATGCACAAGGCCCAGCATCCCTCCAGCATCCTTCCCCCTCCTCTCCAAAAATAAATAAGCTCTCCTTTGGTTTTTCAGTGTACTTAGAATAAAACTCACACTCCACATAGTTGGCAAGGTCTCCTATGAGGGGTTTTCAACCCTGGCTGCACATTAGAACTCCCAGACCTCACCCAAAGGAATTCAGATTTAATTGTCTGGGTTGAGGCTGGGGCACCCATATATTTTAAACCTTCTTACGTGATTTCAAGTAAGCCCTTCTTCTATAAGACACCTACCTGGCCCTTCTCTACCATTCCAAGCTGGCTTTGAACTACCCTTCTTTTTTCTAACTGCTGAAACCCTGACTTCCTTCCTGCTTTTTGAACATACCCAACTCATTTCCACTCAGGGTTTTTCTATACATTCTTCCCACTATCTAGAATACTGCTTTCTGTCTTAGAATAATGGGAAGAATGGATGATCTGAGCCAAGACCCTTATCAGAGACCTGTGCTTGTTCCCTTGGAGACTTTCCTAAGAGCCTTCACCCCCTCACCCACAAGAATTCCAAGTATCTAGAGCAGGAGCCACCCACTAATGTGATGCAGAAACATGAAATAATTCCACAGCCCACACACTCCCTTGCATTCCACCCCACATCCCACTCAACTACATTCCAACTCAAACAACACAACAGAGTTTGTTGGGGTGTGGGGAAAAAACTGTCCTCATTGACATTTTTTCTGAGAAAGGATATCAAAATGCTGAGTCCAGCTGACTGGGGCATTCATTTATTCACCTTGGTTTGTTTTGCCCTGGTGGGGATTGAACCCAGGGCCTCACACATGCTGGGCAAGTACTCTATCACTGAATGTTACCATCAGCTCCTTCTTAAATTTCTCATTTTGAGGCAGGGTCTGGCTAAATTGCCCAGGCTAGTCTGCAACTTTCAAACTTCCTGCCTTAGCCTCCAGATCCTCGGAGATTACAGGTGTGCACAACCACACTTGGCTTTGTTATAGTCTGTTAAGAAAGAGATCTGACAATGTAAAACATAATACTCTCTGACCTAGCAATCCTACTTGTAGAATTTACCCTGAAAAAATAAAAGCACAGATTCATAAATATAAACGACTTTGTTGTAATTTTGTTGGCAGTAATGAAGACTGGAAATCATCTGATTGTCTATGAAGTGAGGATAGTTGAACAAACTGGGAAATAACACCCTATGAAATATAAATTTGAGGACAGCCTGAGCAATTTAGCAAGACAGTCTCTCAAAATTTAAAAATTAAGTTTTTAATTAAATTTAATTGTTCTTAATCCAAATCTCTATCTACTGACTTGAAGATATATCCATGATGTATTTGGCAAGAAATGCTAGTTGTGGAGTGGAGAGCACTATTTTTATTTATTTATTGGTACTAGGGATTTACCCAGAGCTGCTTTACCACTGAGATATATCCTCAGTCCTTTTATTTTATTTTATTTTATTTTATTTATTTTGAGACAGGTTCTCACTAAGTTGCTAAAGATCTCACTAATTTGCTGAGGCTGGCCTTGAACTTGGTCCACAATGTGGACCTGACAGCTATGTGAACTTGCAATCCTCCTGTCTCAGCCTCAGGTACTGGGATTATAGGTGTGAGCCACCATGCCCAGCTATAATACCATTTTTAGAACAAACAAGGGAATTTTATATTTGTGTGTAAATGGGAGGGGGTGTCCATGGAAGAATATACACCAGACTGTTAACTCACTCAGGCACAGACAGGCAGTAGTTCATCCATCCACAGTTATTCTCTGTTTCTTTTGATCTGGTGTCTACCTCTCCTCCCATCCTGGCAGCTGAGCTCAGTGATTTATTTTTGTATTTTATTTAGAGACAGGGTCTTAGTGAGTTTATTTAGTGCCTTCCTTTTTGTGGAAGCTGGCTTTGAACTCACGATTCTCCTGTGTCAGCCTCCTGAGCCGCTGGGATTACAGGCTGTCAAAGTGTGCTGGCAGTTCTTGGCCTTCACCTGTTGCCTGGTGATGATGAACAGTGCCAGGAGTAGACCATCTTCCCAGCCCCTGTTGTCACCTCTGTTAACAAACCTAACACCGTTAAGGAAGCTTGGGTTTTTGGACCCAGAGTTGTAGAAATGAACACCAGAACCTGAAAGAATTTAAGCATAGGCAAGGATTTATTAGGGACTTTTGGTTGAGTCAGAAGGGAGGCAGCACACGAGGGACAGGAATCCCAGGCTGACTCATGCAAAGTGCATCTGTGGGGTAGACAGGGACTCTGGCTTTTGATGTATTCCATATAGATGGGTCCTTGGTTGAGCCTACACTCTTCATCCTTCTTTATGGGTCCCATGTCACATTACCATTTTAAGTCTCCACTTTAGGAGTATACTAATAAAGGTAACTGTGGGTTACTTTAGTAGCTATTCTCTGCATGAATTTGTTTCTAATTGTCTTTATCATCTGAGAAATTCTGATATTATTTTCTACTTTGTCTGGATTTAGCTGACATTTTCTGATGTTCAACTAAGTTCTGAGCTGACTCTCTCAAACTCTCATGCCTTGTCGTGTTATCCTTCAAGATGAGTTTACTGGGTCGAACCCAAGGTTGCTTAACCACTGAGCCACATCCCCAGCCTTTCTTTCTTTTCTTTCTTTCTTTTTTTTAAATCAAACAACAACTGTTTTTTAAAATATTTTATTTCTATGTGGTACTGAGGATCGAACCCAGTATCTCATGCATGCTAGGTGAGCACTCTATTACTGAGCCACAACCCCAGCCCAAATATTTTTTTTTTGGTACTGGAGATTGAACCCAGGGCCTTGTGCATGCAAGGCAAGCACTCTACCAACTGAGCTATGTTCCCAGCCCCCTTCCTTTTTTTTTTTTTTTTTTTAAGACAGGGTCTCATTGAGTCTGTGTCAGCCTCCCAAGATGCTGGGATTACAGGCGAGTGCCACCACACCTGGCTTATTTTTTACTTTGAGACAGTGTCTAAGTTGCTTAGGGCTTCACTAGTTGGCTGGCCTCAAACTAGTGATCTTCCTGATTCAACCTCCTGAGCCACTGGGATTATAGGAACGTGCCACTACATCCAGCTTGATTCTTTTTTTAGTAGTTTTTTATAATTATTATTTTTTTTATATCTCAACTGATTATGTAAAAGAACGAATCTAATAGAAGAGCTGTGCTGATTTTACAGATTGTTCTTTAATGGTATGGCATGAAACAAAATTGGGTGGTCTTAAATTAACTGATGCACCTACTGACCTCTAATACCCCTGCTAAATTGTTCAGGCTGGCCTCAAATTTATGATCCCCTTGCCTCACCTTCCAAAGTAATTGGGATTATAAGGATGAGCCACCTCACCTGGTGTGACTACAGTTTTAAATAGGTGGCCAGAGGAGGCCTCATTGAAAAGTTACATCTGAAAAAGGGCCTGAAGGGGGGCTGGGGATGTTGCTCAAGCGGTAGCGCGCTCGCCTGGCATGCGTGCAGCCCGGGTTGGATCCTCAGCACCACATACCAACAAAGATGTTGTGTCCGCCGAGAACTAAAAAATAAATATTAAAAATTCTCTCTCTACTTCTCTCTCTCTCACTCTCTCTTTAAAAAAAAAAAAAAGGCCGAAGGAGCCGGGCACAGGGCACAGGCCTGTTATCCCAGCAGCTGGGTAGGCTGAAGCAGGAGGATGGTGAGTTCAAAGCCACACTCAGCAATGGCCAGGCACTAAGCAACTCAGTGAGACTTTGTCTCTAAATAAAATACAAAATAGGGGATGTGGCTCAGTGGCCGAGTGCCCCTGAGTTCAATCCCCAGTATGGAAAAAAAAAAGGGGGGGCCTGAAGGAAGTAAGGGAAGGAAGACTACTCAGGTTGAAAATTTTTCTTGGCATTAAAATAAATAAATAAGGCAAAGTCCCATAACAAATAAGATAATTACACACAAAAGGACAAGTGTACAAAAGAGAAAGGGGAAGCCATGTCACTTGATGTACAAGTCTAAGAACTCTGAAAACAAAACAAAACAAAAGGTTAAAGCTGGTGAAATCCTTGCAGTGGAAAGACAGAAGCAGAACACCAAATGTTTGTATGTCTCCAGAGCAGAAAAGAAAGGAATAGATGAGACCACAGACCTCACAGGCCATGGTGAGGACTTGGGTTTTAATTAAGGAAACAGAGGCATTTTAAGGTTGTGAGCAGAGGAGTGATATTATTATTATTATTATTATTATTATTATTATTAATTTTATTGTGATGTTGGGAATCAAGCCCAGGGCCTCATGAATGCCAGGCAAGTACTTTACCCCTGAACCATATTCCCAGTCTACATTATTTATAGTTTAAAAGATCTCTCTGGCACTCTATTGAGAATAGACTGTAGAGAGGTGAGGGTAAAGGAGACCACTGGCAAAGCTACTTCAATAATCTAGGCAAGAAATGAGGTGAAGCAGGAGTAGTAGGAGCAGCAAATGAGAAGGAAACAGTGTCTATGTATTTTGGAGTAGAACCAAGCATTGGACATGAATTGTGATGAAAAGAGAAGAACCAAGAGCAACCCCAAGGCTTTTGAAAGATAGAGTTGCCATTTGCAGCAAAAAGAAATCATTGTATGGTCAGGTGTGGTGGCACAGGCCTGTAATTCCAGAGACTCAGGCTGAGATAGGAGGATCATGAGTTCAAAGCCAGCCTCAGCAAAGGCGAGGCAATAAACAGTGAGACCCTGTCTCTAATATAAAATACAAAATAGGGCTGGGGATGTGGCTCAGTAGTTAAGTGCCCTGATTTCAATCCTCAGTACCAAAAAAAAAAAAAAAGAAAGAAAGAAAGAAAGAAAAAAGAAAAGAAAAGAAAAAAGAAAGAAAGAAATCCTTAGGAAGGAATGAGGATTTGATGGGATGGAAGTGGTGAAGGAACCAGATCATAGGAAGGATAAAGATGGGGCTGGTCTCAGGCAGGCACAGGAATTCAAGTGCTTCCAAGATACATGCCTCTCCATCTTTTGTCTCTGGTTCTGGTTGTCACTTATCAGTCTCATTCTTTCCTGCAGTCTTCTCTTTCAGAGCTTCTACCTGGCGTGGAAGAGGTTCTGGGTTCTATCCCTTAGTGTAAAGGTGCAAGGGAGCACTGGGGAGGACTTTTATTGGTCATGCCTATGTTCTGTTCCCTTCTCTGAGACAATTTGCAGGTAGAAGTATTAAGTACTCTGATAAGCTTTGGGTCATGTGCCTATCCCTGGGCACAATAAAGGAGGCTGTCACCTCATTAATCCTCATAGAGTGATGAATAAAAACTACACTTACACATTGGTTAACTGAGCACTTACCCACTAAAACCTTCAAGATGCATCTAAAACATGTTCACTTGCACAATTGTACTGTATCACACTAGGCTGAGCCATCATCTTCTTATATTTGTAACCTTCTTTTTACTACCCTACCTGTCCCCGTTAGTCCCCTTGTAAACATTTCGTGCAACAGCCAATAATTCCCAAAAATGAATCCATCACATCATTCCCTTTCTGTGCTCAGCATCTCATTGTCAAGGGAGGTACTACTATCTTCTAAGGAATATACACCTAGCCCAAATATATATATATATATATATATATATATATATATATATATATATATATATATATATATATAGCCTTTTTAAGACTAGAGGGAGGGTTTTTATTAAGCAGCAGGTAAATAGAAGACAAAGACAACTGGTGATTGTGAGTTCTTCAGGCCTAGTGAAACAGTGAGCTACTCTCATCAGAGTTGGCTGCCTAAGATGCTGGCGAGACCTGAGGATGAGTACTGGGAAGTTCTGGCACTTGCACTTCTGAATGCAGGTGTGACACTGCCTCAGTATATCTCTGTGTCCATGATCAGATGACATCTTTGTACTTGGATCCAGAACTCATTTTTATGATGGCAAGCTTTAGTATGGTTTACAATTCCTTGGATTGTGTAAAGAGAAATGAACCACAACACAGGCTTGTAAGATACAGCCTCTTATAGGAAGACCTCAAGAAAACAACAAAAGGTGGGCTATAGGGGTAGGAAGAATAGTAGAATGAACTGGACATTATGACCCTATGTACATTTATGACTAAATGACCAGTGTGATTCTACGTCATGTACAACCAGAAGAATGAGAAGTTATACTCCATTTATGTATGACTTGTCAAAGTGCATTCTACTGTCATGTTATCTAATTAGAACAAATAAAGAAAACAATGAAAGGAATACAAGAACAGAATGAAGAAATTCAGGGGACTGCAAACTGCAAAGGGCAATGTTGATGCTGTCAAAAAAGCAGGAGTAAAGGTTCTATAGTGGGGACTGGGGATGTGGCTCAAGTGGTAGCGCGCTCGCCTGGCATGCGTGCGGCCTGGGTTCAATCCTCAGCACCACATACCAACAAAAATGTTGTGTCCGCCGAGAACTTAAAAATAAATATTAAAAATTCTCTCTCTCTCTCTCTCTCTCTGCCCGCTCTCACTCTCTCAAAAAAAAAAAAAATTTAAAAAAAAAAGATTCTATAGTGACATTATCTGAGGAGATTGTGTGAAATTTTCACAAAAGGATTAGTAAACCATAAAAAATATTTTTTTGAAAAAAGGAACATTCTTATCCATTATCAGCTAAGGAGTGTTAGTGAGATGTTTTTAATAAATACCAATGTCTCAGGGTCTTGGTTATATTTTCCAATGTCTGCTGTACCATTGCACTTGAAAGAAATCTCTGTTTCCTAACAGGAACTTCGGGGCCCCTCCCTGCATGAGGTAGCCTCTGCCTGTTTCTTCAGTTTGTGGTTCTAAATCCTCCCCCTCCCCCTTGATCTTTTTTTTTTTTTTTTTTTTTTGCCCAACTGTCTCCTGCCCACCTCATCCCCAGTTCCTTGAATATGTCAATCTTTTTTTTTTTCCCCCTGAGATTTAGCACAACTCTTGAGGTCTTGCTTAACTCCTTATCTAAACTAGTGCCTGTCCAATCATCACAACCCTACCCTTTATATCCTAAAAAGTACTTAGGGAGGGGTTTGGACGTGTATGTGTAGCTCAGTGTCAGAACATGCTTATCATGCACAAGGCTCTGAATTTGATCTCCGCACCAACAAAGCAAAATAAGTGCTTATCAGAATTTGTGATATTCTCGTTTGAATTTTACCTTGGGACAAAATCACACATCATCGTCCAGTGGGAGAGACAGAAAACACAGGAATGCCAAAAGTAGGGGAAAGCCCATGGGCCCCTGAATCGCTGTCCACAATGAGTTGCTCTGGGCAGTTCATCAGCTAGGTCTGTCAACCCAGGACAATAGAACCAATTATTCATACTCTGCTGAGAATTTGGTCAGGTGGGTACGATTCAATCCCTAGGATCCAAGCAGGATATACTATTTCCATTCCAAGGGTCTCGGGGAACCCCGAGTCTGGTCCTTAGTTGGTGAGTTTGCTAAGCAATAATTATAAACGGGACAATTATGGGCGGAAAGAGAGCTGCACTCCTTCAGGGCTCCGGTATTTCGGAACCTTAATCTTGAAGACCTGCCCCTTCAACTTTCTGAAAGGGCGGGGCAACGAGAGCAGCTGTCACCTCCTTCCCTACACCCGGCTGGCTCTCGTGTGTGTTCAGATGTTCAATAACAGCTCTTCTTCCGGGACTTCCTGGTCACCACAACCAATCAAAGTGTTCTTCCTGTCCAACCATTGTCAGTTTGGGGCCAATCGGCGCGGCTCTACCAACGCCCCTTAAAGGCGCCGCGGCTGCCTCCTAAGCCCCGGCGGACCAATTCCTCCGTTCCGGCCCCCACCCGCAGTATGGAGTCGTCTCGGGGGCGGCCCGGGTCGGAGGCTGACCTTCTAGCTCCAGCGGAACAGCAGGCCGCGATTTTCTGCGGTGGGCCGGGTGGAACGCCCTCTAAACCACCCTCAGGCCTGAGGGTGTCTGGGGAGGAAGAGGCCAAGAACGTTGGGGGCGCGAGCCGCCAACCCAGGTCGTCCCCGAAGACTTCGAGCAGCAGCATAGTCCGCCGGCTGGAACCGGAGGCTTGGAAAAACGAGCCCGGCCCCCGAGCGACGCGGCCTGGGAGCCGGAGCCGCCGCGGGGAGCCAGGTTCCGAGTACGACCCGAACCTGTCCTCCCGACACAAGGATCCTAAGCCGTCGGAGGACAAGCCTGCATCCGAGAGGATCGACCGTCGAGGGAGCCCGGGAGGCGTCGAAATGAATGTGGAACAGCCGCAGCAGGAAGAGGAAGACATTGACGAGGAGGCGGCAGCGGCCGGCAGGGCTAGCCGCTCGTTCTCCAGCCGCCTTCAGGACAGCCGCAGTCTGGACGGGCTCAGTGGGGCGTGCGGAGGCGCGGGGTCCGCAGGGGGTGCGGAGTCCGGCGCGGGCAGCGGACGCCGTGCCACTATTTCCAGTCCCCTGGAGCTCGAGGGCACTGTGAGCCGCCACGGAGACCTCACTCACTTTGTCGCCAACAACCTGCAACTCAAGATCCGTCTGAGTGGCGTCGCTCCGCCCCTTCCCCCTGCTCCAGTGCGTCCCTGCCTAGCACCGGCACCCACTCCTACCATCCCGCCCATCGACCCTGACGTGCTGCGGGATCTGGAACGGCTGAGTCGCGATCTGGGCAGCCGGGTGGACCGCCTGCTTCGCGGGCTGGGTGGTGCGGTGCAGGAGCTGACAGCGCTGAGCGTGGGCTGCATTCAGACCTACCGCGATGCGGTGGACTCCTTAGGCGAAGCCGTGGACATGAGTATTAAGGGCATGTACACCCTGCTGGCGCGATGCGAGGAGCTGGAGAGGGCTCTGCAGCCGGTTCAGGGGCTGGCGCGCCAAGTCCGAGACATCCGACGCACTCTGGAGGTGTTGGAGGCCCTGTGCAAGTGACCTGGAGAGATGAGAGGCGGGGCCTAGTCCTGGCAGGGCCCAGCTGGATCCTAAGGACTCTTCCAGGAGCCTTGGTGGGAACTGCCCGCTGTGGGAAGACCTGGGTGTTGGAGGTTCTTCCAAATGCGTTTAGCTGGCCCGTGCCCTCTCGAAGGGTCTTAGGGAGGTGTATATGGGGGAAGTTCTCCTGGTGGGATGGGATGTTGCCTTGCTTCTATTCAGTTGGCCATCTGTAGCTACCCTGTTCTTTCCAACTCTCCTCCCTAGCTAGAAAACCAAGCCTGGGAACCCAGAGTCTTAGTCTCGGTTTCAGAGTGGGAACATGAATCCCATACAAGATCACAAAAAGGGAACAGAGGAGACCCAGCCCCATTGTGGCCATCCTGACTCTGGTGGCCACATCTCAGGTTTCAGGGGCTTTGGGAGCTTGAGTGGCCCCTGGCCACACACCATGCAGGCAAGAATGGATACCTGCAGATGTTTAACCAGCTGCTTCTGCCCTTTGGTTCCCTACAAAACCACTTCCCCAGCCAGAACTGGGGTGGTGTGAAGAGGAATACATTGCATGGTGGAGGGTGAAGTGGGAGGTGTCTCACTGCTCTCAGGGTTCAGGTCCAATTGTTGCTGGTATTGAAGTCCACCTGTTGTGGAATGTTCTGATCCGTTTTGGCTTTCTGAGTTTTTGTGGAATTAAAGTGCTGCTGCTGCTAAGGCTGAGGCTGCATCTCTGTGGGGTGGCAGGATTCCATTATCCAAAGGAATGGGAATATGAGGGTCATGGAGCTACCCTTGGAGTGAGGGCTGAGAGTGGGGTGTGGGTCCCAGATTGGATAGGAAAGGATATGGGGGTTCCTGCTGTAGGCAGCAGATCTGCGGGGAAATGTGAAACAGATAATCACACACAGGGGGCCAGAGAATGCAAGCAAGATTCTCTTGAAGAGGGGAAGCAAATTATCTTCTTAGGTCTTAATGGACAGGCAGGGGCTGGCTGCTGGACATCTTGCCTGTGGAGTAACATGGGGAATACTTGACAGCTCTATTCCTGACCATTTGCCATACTCTGCTGATGGTGTCCAAATGTAATTATTTGAGACAACTTTGTCCCAATTCTTGGCAGTCTTCTGTTTACAGAACACAAACTAAGGTCGCCGTACACATTATAGGGATGAAATTTAGGTATCACAGAAAGAACTCACTTTCTCTGTATGTTCAAATTATCCATAATGAACTAAACTAGAGTAGGTTTTGGGTATGAAATAGTCCCAGGTCGACGATATCGCTTTCCTGGTTTACCATTTCCCTCTTAGAAAATATTAAGCACAAAACTTTAACCAGCTGGCCCGTACGGGGATCGAACCCGCGACCTTGGCGTTATTAGCACCACGCTCTAACCAACTGAGCTAACCGGCCACCTGACAAACATGCTAGAAAGTGAAGTTACATGAGAGTTATTACTGGTCATTTGTTCTAGGAAACTTTCAGGATGCAAAAAAGTTGACCAGCTGAGCACTTAGGCAAGTTAATAGCCAAACTGCAATACTGACAAACACAGGTGATACGACTACTGAAGCACCAGCTTCAGGATCAGGCATAAATGTGATGGGCACGAGGAGGAGCCCCAAAATAGGATTTGCCTGGTAGCGCCTAGGAGATTCCGCGAAGGGGTTCAATGAATACGGAGAGTTGGTCCATAAGGGACCGTAACTCTTGCAAGGTCTGATATTTGTTTTAAAATACAAGAAACTATGGAGGCACCGCTGGGATTCGAACCCAGGATCTCCTGTTTACTAGACAGGCGCTTTAACCAACTAAGCCACGGCGCCGGCCGAAGGTATGTATAACCTTACTTTCCTGGCCAGGTCAGTTCTGTACCAGGTAAATATAAGGGTTTAATAGTGCAAGAAATAGTAGTACAGAAGTTTCTCTGGGAAGAGAAAGAATGCAGGGGTGGTGCTGAAACATTGAATCTAAACCAATGAAAGAAGGTAAGAGAAATTCTTACCTACAGATTACAAAATGAAACGCAGACCTTGATAATCGCGAACCGACGAGGATGGGATTCGAACCCACGCGTGCAGAGCACAATGGATTAGCAGTCCATCGCCTTAACCACTCGGCCACCTCGTCTGCATAGGAAGTCGCTGTCTTCTTCTCACTGGGAACTGAACTCTCCTGTTCTTACTCCTGCAGCTGGATTATGGTTGTGTTACAAAGTAAACACATTTACAGGAATCCTGCCCATCCCTACTAACAGATTTCACAAAGACCCAGCCATACCCTCAGGTACGCGAGTGCTCACCTCTCTTCCTTCTAGGCTGAGTAGTCAAGAGCTGAATCTGTCTCCGGGAGCCCTCCTGTCACAGAATTTTCTGGATCGACTGCAAAAAAAATCCCAGCGAAATCACAAGGGTCCTTGGACGGGTTGGCCACGGAATTTCTCATCAGAAGCCTTCCCCTTCCTGCTCCTTTAAGAGATGTTTCTTCTCAGAGTACTGTAATTGGATCAAAATTGAAAGTAGGACTAAACCAAAGCAACTTTAGAAAAGACACTGACCCCGACGTGATTTGAACACGCAACCTTCTGATCTGGAGTCAGATGCGCTACCGTTGCGCCACGAGGCCGGTCGGCCACAACGCTGGACAGGTCCCTTCATGACCATTGTTCAGCTGGGCAGCCGGCAAATGGAGATTGATACACCGGAGTCGAAATGTTTTTACTGTGTTTCTGAAAACGACTGGAACAAAAAGCTTCTTGAGCAGAACCTCGCCGGCAGCACCCAACAGAGCAATAGACTCGGCCTCAAGACCGAGTCCGAGGTGAAGATCTCCGAGCTCATCAAATGGGATATCAGAGCTCACAGTCCAACGGGGACCGAACTAAGTAGAACAAATTAAAGGAACGAGATGGAGCCATGCCAGAAAAGGTGGGCGATCAGCTCCTTCAGCAAGACTCAGATTCCCCATTAACAGTGTTTGGAGGCTTCCAAAATACCAAGCCCAGTCCACGGGTTCAGAGATTTTAACTTAACTCATCCAGAAAAGAACCATGGTATTTATTTACTTTTGCAAAAATTGGTGCTCAAAATGTTTGAGGCATAGTTTATAATGAGAAGATCTTAAGTGTATATTTTGATAAATTCACCCATGCAACTCGCAATCCTTTTAAAATTGAGGGCATTTCCATCAGTGCAGAAGGTTATCCCATAAACGTTTCTTCTCAGTGGATCCTCAACCCTCCTTCCCAGGGAACCACTGTTCCGGTTTCCATCACCATAAACATTTGTATTTTTTTAAAGCTCCCCAAGTGAGACAGGGCTGAGAACTTCTAAAGAGGGATATCCCAAACTGGAAGAGACCCCATTTGCTTCCTGAAGGAAGAGTTCAACAGGCCAAATGGGGAAGGAGGTCATGCTGTATCTCACCTCTGCCCTTCTGACCCTCATTCCTGCACAGCAGCTCTCTAAAAAATTATCAAGGCCACAGAGGTGTCAACGCCCATAGATGCTTCCCCAGCCTGGCCTTACCTGATTTCCAACAACTTCTCTAAGAGAACACTTCTTTGATTGTCTTGGCACTGGGCTGTTGGTCTTGACCTCCCCAACCAGTCTCTCTTTTTCTGTTCTTAAGTCATTGTTTTTGTCAGGGTTTAGTCTTCTGTCCTCATGCTACAAATGTTCCCTGGCTTTTGCTGTCACCTCTATGTTCAGGGCTCTTGAATCCCACCCCCACCTCTGGATCCAAATGTCTAGTGCCTACTGGATACCTCCAGTTGATTGTGTCTTCTCGCCTTCTCAGTCCTTCTGCACTTCCTCTGAGTGGCCAATATGAGGCAGAAAAACTCATCTTTGACTCTTCCTTCTCCCACATATCCCATTTCTAGTCACCAAGTCCTGCCATTTCCTTAGTAATTCTCTTGTCAGTCCCCATTTCCCATTCCCATTGTCCCCTTGGCCAGTCTTGCTGGCTTATAGTTACACTCTCCTCTCTGACCACTTTGCCTCCAGAATAGTCAAAGATTATCATCTTTTTAAAATGCAAACATGGGGGTTGGGGTTGTAGCTCAGTGGTAAAGTGCTTGCCTAGCCCGTGTGTGGCACTGGATTCCAGCCTTAGCACCACATAAAAATAAATAAAATAAAGGCATTTTTGTCCCATCTACAACTTATAATTTTTTTTTTTTTAATGCAAACATGGTTCCGTCTCTCATTGGCTTAAAATCAGTCTCAGCTGGGGAGGTGGCACATGCTTGTAATCCCAACAATTTGGGAAGCTACAGCAGGGATGATTGCAAATTCAAAAACAGCCTGAGCAATTTAGGAACGCCCTAAGCAATTTAGTGAGACCCTATCTAAAAATAAAAAAGGGCTGTAATTGTGGCTCAGTGGTTAAGTCTTCCTGGGTTCAATCCCAGGTACAAAAAAAAAAAAATTAAAATTAAAATAAAAAAATAAATCAGAGTATCATAACCTTTGGGATTAAGTCTTACTTTCTTGTGTGGACCCACAGGGTCAAGCAACAGAGTGCTACTGTTTGGGCTCTGGAACCTGGATGTCAGGGCTTATACACAGGCTTTACTACTTGTAGCTGTGTAGTTTGTGCTGCTTTTTTAGCCTCCCTGTGTCTATCTAGAAAGTGGTAAGATTCAAATATATTGCTACTAGTCTATTTGCTACTCAGTATTCAGATCCTGGCTGGTAATAATTCTTCAATTATTATTGTTAGGAGTAGTAGTAATATCTAATCTTTGCTTTTTCAGCCACACATCCCTCACCTTCCATATTACAACTATACTGAATCTTTATATATATATATATATATATATATATATATATATATATATATATATATATATATTTAGTTGTCAATGGGCTTTTTTTTTTTCTTTTTACGTGTGGAACCCCAGTGCATCACACATGCGAGGCAGGCGCTCTACCACTGAGGTACAGCCCCAGCCCAAGTAATTAACTTTTGTAGGTTGATCTTACATCCGCTGACTTTTATATTCATTTATTTATTCCAGGAGCTTTTTGATAGGTTCTTTTGAATTTTTCACATGGACAATAAAAGTAAACCATAAAAGTTAAAAGTGGAGCTGGAGTTGTAGCTCAGTGGTAGAGCACATGCCCAGCACATGTGAGACACTGGGCTCCATCCTAGCAACACATAAAAACAAATAAATTGGGCTGGAGTTGTGGCTCAGTGGTAATGCAGTCCTCTGGCATGTGTGAGGCCTTGGGTTTGATCCTCAGCACCACATAAAAATAAATAAATAAAATAAAGGTATTGTGGCCAACTATAACTAAAAAATAAAATTAAAAAAAAAAAGTAACACAGAACCATTGAATCCAATGATATAAAAAGGTTTGTGGGTTTACTATCAGAACAATTATTTAAAGCAGTTGTTTTGATTGTTCATCCCTGTTAAAATAGACTTTAAGGATAAGACAAATCAAAAAATAACAACAGCTCTGTGACATACTCCTGTAATCCCAGTAACTGGGGAGGCTGAGGCAGAGGATCAAAATTCAAAGCCAGCCTCAGCAACAGTGAGGTTCTAAGCAATTCAGTGAGACCCTGTCTCTAAATAAAATACAAAATAGGGCTGGGATGTGGCTCAGTGGTTGAGTGTCCCTGAATTTAATCCCTAGTTAAAAAAAAAGAAAGAAAGAAAAGAAAGAATTGTAAGTATGAACTCAAGATGTGTTTTTCTCTCTAAAAAAGGATTAAAAAAGTATTTCTTAATGTTGTTTTTAAAAAAGGACCTAGAGACAACAAAGAGCACCCCTACTGAAAATGCTATTTCCTGTCCCTGAAATGAATCATTTCAGATGTGGGAAAGGTAAAGGGCTATAGATAGAATGTCTTGTCATACCAGATAGCAAGGAAACTATTGAACATGGTACTGTCAAGACAATAATTCAGGGACCTGCAACAGAGGACATTTTCAAGAAACTAAGAAACAAAGCAAAACAAAAAAAGGCAAACAACTCAGTTTAAAAATGGTCAGAGAGGTGGGGGTGAATTGGGGTTGGAGTTGTGGCTAAGTAGTAGAGCACTCTAGGGCTCGCCCAGGCACATAAAAATAAAGGTATTGTGTACAACTACAACTAAAAAATAAATAATTTTTAAAAAATGGTCAGAGGACTTGAATACACATTCCTCCAAAACCAACAACAACAAAAACCCCACAAATGACCAATAAGCACATGCAAAGATGCTCAACATCATCCATCACTAGTGAAATGAAAATTAAAACCACACTGTACAATATAACCAGGACTTGGTGGTTTAGGCCTTTAATCCCAGCTACTTGGGAGGCTGAGGCAGGCGATAGAAAGTTCAAGGTCAGCCTCAGCAATTTATCCAGACCCTGTCTCAAAATAAAAAACTAAGAACCTCTGGAGGTAGACTCAGTGATACAGCATCCCTGGGCTCAATTCCCAGTACAGTAAAAAACAAAAACAAAAACAAAAACACACAATGTGCTGGTTTACAGATGGTGCACTTCTGTAATCCCAGCTCCTGGGGAAACTGAGGCAGGAGGATTGTGAGTTTGAAGGTTCAACTTAATGAGACCCTGTCTTTAAAGAAAATAAAAAGAACTGGGAATGAAGCTCAGCACTAGAGCATTAGCATGCAAGAGAATTTTCAATTCCCAGTACTGAAAAAAAAAAAAAAAAAATAGGGGCTGGGGCTGGGGCTCAGTGGTAGAGCACTTGTCTGGCACCTGTAAGGCACTGGGTTCTATCTTCAGCAACACATAAAAAGTAAATAAATAGATAGATAAATAAATAAATAAACTCACAATGTTAGCACTTCACACCCACTAGGATGGCTAGAATTTAAGAAGGAAAGGAAGAAGAAAAAAGAAAGAAGGTAAGTCTTAATAAATATGTGGAGAAACTTAAACTTTCACATATTGCTGGTGGAAATGTAAAATGGTACAATCACTGTGGAAAACAATTTGCCAGTTACTCAAAAAGTTAAACTGAGTTGCCATGTGACCTAGAAATTCTACTCTGATGTTTATTCCTCAAAGAACTAAAAACAGGTACTCAAATACCTGTACATGATCACAGTAGCACTATTCACAGTAGCCTAAAGGCAAAAACAAATCCAACATCCAACTGATGAATGGCTTAAATAAATAAAGTGTGATCACATGCATGCATAGAATGTTATTCAGCCATCAAGAGGAATGAAATACTGACACACTATATGTACGAATCTTAAAAACAATACGCTGGGTGGTGTGCAGGGGCTCATGCCTGCAAGCCCATCTACTCCTATAGTCCCAGAGACTCCAGAGGCTAAGGCAGGAGGATCACAAGTTTGAGGACAGCCTGGGCAATTTAGTGAGATCCTGTCTCAAGATAAAAAAAATAAAAATGGGTAGGGGGGAAATTAAGGAATTTTGGATTGTACAGAGGGGAGTGAGGGGAGGGAAGCAGGCTATGGAGATGGGCTATGGAGATGGGAAGAGAGAGCAATGACGGACACGATTACCCTCTATACACATATGACTACACTGATTCCCCCTACTTCACTGTAATTTCTTAGCTCCAATCTGGTCTAAGCCTCAACCTGTCCTTTCTAGACAATTCTGGGTGTTTCTCATTCATCTTCTGCTTCAAATCTTAAAATATATTCTCCACTGGGTATGGTGGTGCATGTCTGTAATCCCAGCAACTCAGGAGGCTGAGACAAGAGGATCCTGAGTCCAAAGCCAGTCTCAGCAAAAGCAAGGCCCTAAGCAACTCAGTGAGACCCACGCACTAAATAAAATTCAAAAATAGAGCTGGGGATATGGCTCAGTGGTCTAGTGTCTCTGAGTTCAGATACCCAAAATAAAATAAAATAAAAAATAAATAAATAATTAAATTAAAATTAAAATTAAAAGGAGCTGGGATGTAGCTCAGTGTTTCAGAACCTCTGGGTTTTGTTCCTCTTTCATCACTAGGCTTCAGAAACTATGGTTTCCTTTCTGTTCAACAAACACACTTGGCTCATTCCCACCACCCTTGCACTTGTTCTTCTCTCTGATTAAAATGCTCTTTCCCCAGATATTCACATGGCTGGCTCTCTTCATTTTATTCAGGGACGTTGAAAAATCTTGCAAAAGCAAGTCCAAGATTTTCTTCACTCTTGCCCTATGACATAGCTTCCTTCCTTTGATAAGCTGTGACCAGGGGAGCTCAGCCTGGGTTTTTGATTCCTAGGAGAAAATGCATATATGTTTCTGACAAAGGAAAGAAAAACATAAACTCTTCAGTTTTTTAATCTTTTTTTATATCCTAAAAAACTTTGCATATTTGCTATACTGTTAATTTCTGTGTTGGAAGATAAGAGACATGCATGGCTCATTGTAAATTAGATGTATCAGTGTCACTCATTTTAGGAGTCAAATGTAAAAGAGAAAAGCAGTTTTGTCCACTGTACATGATGGTTTTGTTTGTCTTTCCTGAGATGGGAGTGATTTGAAATTATTTTCAGAACTTTTAATGAGTTCCACAGTCAAGAAGAGAAATTTCTTCACACACTGAAGTTGAAGAAACTGTGTGGGTAATATTCGATTTTCACAGTTTTTATTTTATAGGATTAAAGATAATTTTGGTGATCACACTGCCTCCATTATAAGGGAAAGCTTGTGCTGCCTTCTAAAGAGGCTTTAAATAATTTAAATATACAGGAATTTGGGGTAAGTTCAATGGAAGAGCACTTGCTTTGCATGCTTGAGGCCCTGGATTTTACCCTCAGTATTGCAAGGAAAAAAAGTTTCAATATTCAAGAGTTGAAAATATAGGGGCCCTCAATGCTAGAAATTATTCCTTTTGTTTTATAATGTTATTTCGTGTCTCAATAATGATATTACATAAGACTCAGAAGGGAGGCTGAAATGTACCTCAATGTTAGGTTACATCATGTGCAAGGCCTTAGATTTAATCCTCAACATCAAAGGGGGAAAAAAGAATAAAACATTTTTAAATTTTATTTTAAATTTATGTATTTATTTTTAGTACTGGGGATTGAACCAAGGATTGCTCTGCCACTGAGCTACATTTATTATTTTTTGAGACAAAGTCTCACTAAGTTGTCCAGGCTAGCTCCACACTTGGGATGCCCTGCCACAGCCTTCTGAGTTGCTGAGATTACATTTGTGAGCCACTGCACCCAACCTCAATTTTTTAGAAAAGTATTTCAATTTACAGAAAAACTGCAAAAATAATACAAAGATTTCCTTCACTCTTGCCCTATGACACAGCCTCCTTCCTTTGATAAACTGTGACTCGGGGAGCTCCCTCAGATCATGATTTTTTCATCATTGTCTTTCCATCTCATTATATTTTCTTCTGAGCCATTTGAGAGTAATTTTTTCTGAGCCCATTTGCTCCTTAAGTACTTTAGTGTTTATGTTCTAAAGCCAGTGCAATAATCAAAAATCAGGAAACTGGAACTGAGGGAGCTCAGTGATACTGTACTTGCTTAGCAAGGATACAAGAGGTACTGGGTTTGATCCTCAGCCCACAAAACAAATAAGTTGAGGAAAGTAACACTAATGCAATACTATCTTGTAAGCTACAAACCTTATTGAAAAATTGTCAATTGTTCCAATAGTGTCCTTTATAATAAAAGAGAAAAGTTTTTTTTCCCTAATTTAGGATTTCATGTTAAAGTTGTGATGTCAAATTTGATATTTCTTTTTAGATTCCCTTGACTTGGAAGAGCTCCTCAGTTTTTTCATTCATGACTTTGACCAAAAGGCTTTGATCTTTTTTCTTGGGGTACTGGGGGTTGAACTCAGGGGCACTCAATCACTGAGCCACATCCCAGCCCTCTTTTTGTATTTTATTTAGAGACAGGGTCTCTATGAGTTGCTTAGTGCCTCACTGCTGCTGAGACTTGGCTTTGAACTTGTGACCCTCCTGCCTCAGTCTCCTGAATTGCTGGGATTACAGGTCTATGTGTCCAGCAAAAGCTTTGATTTTTTTTAGACATTCTAATTTTTTTCACCCTTATTATTTCTTTGGGGTCTTGAGAGTCAGAAACACATTTCTTCTCATTTTTGGCCTGATTCCCTAAAACACAGTTTAAGGACAAATCTCCATTTTCAAAGAACCTTGCTTGGATCATATTATTCTAATATTTTTCTTTAACATTTTATTTATAGCACCTTTTACCTTGTGGGTTTGCTATTTGCATACATGTTTGTGGTTTACCTCCCTGCCTAGAATATAAACTAAATGAAAGTAGGAACTTTTGTCTTGTTTGCCAATGAACTTCAAGAGCCCAGCACAGTGCCTGGCACTTATTAGATAGTCAATAAATATTTGTTGAATAAATGAATCAGAATGTCTCTTGGGTTTGTCATTTAGTCTGGCTTTAAAGGCACTGAAAGGGAGTGGGGAGGTGAGCGATTGTTCTCCTGAAGTAGGCTCAGAGGTCCCTTAAGGATGAGACTCTAATGTGAACAAAGAACGTGGTGTGTCCCAATCCACGACTAAAACACCCAGGTCACCCCAGGTGAACTAGGCTTCACGAAATAATCACACAGAGATAGAAAAGTACCTTTTTCTTAGGGTCCTGTGATGGCTCCTCTGACCTTAGGGGTCCATGGAAAGAGCAAGAGGAGCGGGTGCTGAACACTTAATGGGGAAGAAGCCATTCAAATGAGGCAGGGGGTAGGATTACAAGGGAACTGGTGAGTGTAGCTCAACCCCTCTGGGTGTTGCCTACTCCTTGGGCCACGCTTTGTTATCCCTGCGAGGGAAAAGACCCCAGTCATGGCACTACCGCGCCAGAATACAGTGATCTTTCAGATGCCCCTGGTGCATCAGGATTTAAAGATGCCTGAGTTTGGAGTGGCTCCCCACAGTGGTGAGAACTTTCCAATCCGCAGGGATTCCCCTTGAGGCCCAAAGGTTACTCTGGTCGTCCTTAATAAGAGGTTCTTGGACTGTAGCTGGGCAACGCCGGGCATCCAGCACCTCCAAGCGACAATGAAATCCGAGTTGGGTCTGAAGTAGACTTCTATTCCCTTCCTCCACTCCCCCCACTCCCTTTTTGGTCCTGGTGATCCTCTCCGCTCCCGAAATTGGAACCTCATTCACACTCTAAATCCAGGATATTGGCTGTCTCCTGCATCTCGGCAAAAATCCTTCCTCAAACTAAGCCAAGTTATCTGGGTGAAAGCAGAGCCTTCTTTAAGGAAGGCTCAGGTCTGGGGTCATTGACAACGAAGAGCTCCATGATAACAGATGACTACCGGACAATCTAGGGACATCAGACTCCCCACGTTGAGTTTCCTTGCTTTCTCGAGCCC
Organism: Ictidomys tridecemlineatus; assembly: GCF_052094955.1. Classification (NCBI taxonomy): domain Eukaryota; kingdom Metazoa; phylum Chordata; class Mammalia; order Rodentia; family Sciuridae; genus Ictidomys; species Ictidomys tridecemlineatus. The sequence goes on along the minus strand of NC_135479.1, from coordinate 52,459,987 downwards.
AGGGCATTGGAAAGCCAAAGGGATGCAGATGAGGGAAGGGGAGAGTATCCATCTTTTGGCATGGTGGTATGGTAACCCAAGCCGGCGTGGAGGTGCAGCGGTCTCGGGCAACTCTTAGGCGAAGGTAAGGAGGCCGCACGGGTATCAGGATAGGCCGGCCGGGAGTTCCCGGGCGAGGTAAGGGCGGGTCTCCATTTGCCGGCCCTAACAGGACAAATTTGGTGTTGCGGCGCTTGCTACAGCGTCCACTCTTAGCCGCAGACTGCAAAACCGACGCCGGAGGGCAGCTGTAGCTGCGAACCACTGACATCCCGGTGCCCCTCCGCGGCACTTGAGTTTACTCCTATCGCGAGATTTTCGGAGAAAGGGGCGTGACGCCGGCCTACGCAGTTACCAAGACAACTGGGTGGCGCTAGAGCGCGCAGGATGTAGGCGTAAGCGGAGGTTTTGCCCGCTAGCAGAGACTCTAGGAGTGATCTTCTTTATACTCCCATTCTCTGAGGCCGTGTCCCTGTCCCCAAAGGCCATGGGTCGGATCTCGGGGCTCGTGCCCTCTCGCTTCCTGACACTTCTGGCGCATCTAGTGGTCGTCATCACCTTATTCTGGTCCCGGGTAAGACACACAGCTGCCCTCCCTCCTTTTGCCCCCTTTCCCCTCTCCGAGTTGCCTCACTCCAATCCTGCCTCACCCCTTTGGGGTCTTGCCCCTTTGTATCCTTCCATTCCCCGCAATCCACCCATCATTCATTTCTCTTCTTTTCTTCCCTGCTTCCCAGGACAGCAACATCCAAGCTTGCCTGCCTCTCAGTTTCACTCCTGAGGAATATGAGAAGCAAGACATTCAGTGAGCTCTTGGGGCCGGGTGGTTTGACCCGAGTTGGTGGGAATGAAAGGGTCTTGAAGAAGTCCAGAAGTTCTGAGCCAATCCCTTTTCTCTTTGCAGGCTGGTGATAGCACTGTCTGTCACCCTGGCCCTCTTTGCAGTGGAGCTGGCCGGTTTCTTCTCAGGAGTTTCCATGTTCAACAGCACTCAGGGTCTCATCTGTATCCTTTCTGCCTTCGGGATTTCCTTCATCTAACAAGTCCTTTCTAGCACAATGGTCCAAGCCAGCAAAAAGAATCCAGTTGAAATCTTCTAAGGCAGTGCAGGGGATTTAATACAATTTTCAAACATTTGTTGGGGCTGGAGTTGTGGGTCAGAGGTAGAGCACTCCCCTAGCGTGCATGAGGCATTGGGTTCAATCTTCAGCACCACATAAAAATAAAATAAAGATATTGTGTCCACCTATAACTAAAAAATAAATTATCAAAAAAATTTGTTAAGCCCTGTTATGCACTGGGCACTGAAGATTCCCACATGGAAGGAGGCAGACACACAGACATGCATCTGTAAGAGTGATAAACAATTCCAAAGGAGGGTGTAAAGATATAAAGCCAAGGAATTGAGGCACATGGATTAGGGAAGCTCTTACTTTTGAAATGTGGACCAGGAGGATGATGGCTCTGGAGGGTGATGCCAGCAGAGTGTGGACTGGGGTAGGTAGAGAACCTACCTACCTTACCTCACCTAAAGGGTCCAGGCTGATCCCTAGGTGTGCAATGGTGGCCACATCTGGCCAAGCTCAGCTCTGGCCTCTAGTCATATGACTGTCCTAAAACTCAGAGACAAGGCTGCTGACTGTGGTCCTTGCAATACGATGAGGAAAGAGAGAGATTAACTCTGGTTCAGGTGCCAGCCTCACTGACAGCCATTTCGGGTCCATCACTGCCTGTGGATCCAAAGACTTTCCTTGACTCTGGTGCATTTCCAAGCTATTGGGGCTCACTGTAGTGCATCTGTGGCTCTATCCTTCTTCATATTTGAGCGCTGGGAGTGTACCACATACTGGTACATTTTTGTCTTCTGCAGGTGTGATAGCATTCAATATTTGGGGAATGGGGGAAGAAGGATTACCCCCAATCTGAAGGTTTCCCCTATATAGGGCTTTCCTCATGTATGATATACCATATCCACTCAACATCTTGTAGTCTTTTGAAATTGCATCCCTCATTCTCATCCCACTTCCTTAGACCTAGGGGGTGGAGTTTCTGGTTTGAAGGGACCCTGAACTCATTTCTTACCTTCCACAGTGCCCTCCCAGCTATCACTGAAGTGGCTTTATTCGTCGCTGTCCTTGGTCTAAAAAAGAAACCTTTCTGATCACCTTCATGACGGGAAAGAAAGTAAGGACGAAGGATGATGGAGCGAGAAGCTGCTAACCGTTCCTGGAAGAAGGAAAGCATAGGCTTCAGTTTCTTCTCCCTCTCCTCTCAAACTATTTCTGGTAAAGGATGGCAGTGGAATAATTATCTCCCGAATACGAGATTAGCGTTTTCCTTAGTGCCTTGTAATAAAATATATTTTATAGTAACAGCAAGACTTATGCAATTTGCAGGAGACAATTGGGGTAGTTAAACTGCCGGAGAAAAGAAAGGCTGTTTCAGTCTTACAGACGGTAAGATAACTAGTATCGCTTCTACTTTGATTTTTACGGTAGATGTCAGGCGGAAGGAAGTGGGCGGGGATATGTAAATAATGATGCGCTCAGAGCTCGGTACACGTATGTGAGCAGAGCATTATGGGAGCAATTAATTTCTCCCTTTTTGGCGCGGAAGGAAAAAATTTACTTTAAAAGATTTTCGAATGAATTCGGCGTTAGCATTAAAAGACCCCTAAGTAGCTGAGTTGATCAGGTTAGCTTGTTATATACTCACCGTAGTTTACAGCGGAATGTATTCTACTGAGTACGGACAAGGCAACGGTACTTCGTATCGTCAGGTGGGATAATCCTTACCTGTTCCTCCTTTTGGAGGGCAGATAGAACATGATGATTGGAGTTCGCATGATACGTGATTAACGTCTCTGCGTAATCAGGACTTGCAACACCCTGATTGCTCCTATCTGATTCTTCCTGACGATCTGATACCTTTTAATTTCCAGTGACTGAGAGAGTAAACGTGGGTGTAAGTCATTTTCGAATGAGATGTTGTGTGAATTGGGCTGCTTTCTTATATTTTATGGTCATGTGCTAGGAAATTTGCTGTGTTTTTTTGTACGGTGCTGTTTATCACTTGTTCTATAAAGTTTCAGTCATACTTATTGTTGTAAGTGGTATGTTGTCAACCTTCAACATTAGAGGACTACTTGCTCAGGATGAAAGCCCGTTAGAAGTTGGAGTAACCACTCATGAACCTAGTGAAATCCTTATTAACTCTGTAGTCTGATGAGAACAGGCACACTCCTTCGTGCCTTTGCTGATAATAACATAGAAACACACAAATAAGTCAAATGTTCTGTCATGTCACAAAATGAATATTCTTAAATTCACTGTAGGTTGGGAAGGTTCTCTGTACACCTTTCAGTCCTGAATGGCAGAGACCGCACCATTAAAAAAAATAAGCAAAACTCATACAAGGAGATACTCTCTAATGATGTCTTACATACACATAACTTTTCTGTCTATCCTTATAGCAGGCCTTCATTCTTAGCATTCTTTCAATACTTACTTATTGAGCTCTTACTATATACAAAGTGATGCAACTAGGACTAAGGGAATAGATGTGAAAAAGACCCATACTCAGCTTTGACCATTACAAATCTTATGGCTAATACAGAAAAGAAACAATTTCTAGTTCACCCAGAGTGATTAATTCTACAAATTGTGAAAAGTCCTACAAAAGATAATTAAAGGTGCTATGGAGTAGAGATTAATTTGCCCAAGGTGTGGCAAAAAAGATTGCTTCTTAAACTCCTGGAGCTTAGCAGGAGCAAAGAGGGGAAGCCAGGAAGATGTGCCTTGCTGGTCATGGTTAATGCCTTGGTAGGAAAGATCTATTTCATCCCCTTACAGTCAGGCTGCCTCTGTTGGCCCCCAGTGGAGTGTTCCTACTGATTTAGGAAAGCTGATTATCAGCTTACCATTATTAAAGGTCATGTAAACTTACAATTAAATAACCTATAGTTAGACTGAAGCATAACTCAGTGGAAGAGTGCATACTCAGAGACCTTGAGGCCCTGGGTTCAACCCCTGGCATCAAAAAATTTTTTTAAATAAGTAAAAAAAGTAATATAAAAAGAGACAATAAGTACCAAGTGCTTTCTGCCTTGGTGATTTTATTGTTATACATTCATGTGATTATTTCTGTTTATTGTATCTGTATGGTAGAAATAATATATAGTGATGTTCTAGCATGCATCTGTTCCCAACTAATTTATTGACTTTTAACTGGTTTGAGATAGACATTAGCAGGAATTTTTACACTATGGAAACTGGCAAATGCTACAAATCAGGCTTTTTTATTTGTCTACATTTAAGAAAGTGATACAGAAAATGTTAATGGGGATTAAATTTAAAAGTGTTAAGTCTGCAATTGTTACATTGTGAATAGCACAATCCAGATATTCTTAGGATGTAAGGTGGGTGCTATGGCCACACCTGTAACCCTAGCAATTTGGGAGATTGAGGCAGGAGGATTGCAAATTCAAGCCAGCCTTGGGCAACTTAGTGAGACCCTGTCTCAAAAAAAAAAAAAATGGTGTGGGTGAGTGGTTGGGAAGGTAGCTTAGTGGTAGAGCACCCCTGTCTAATCCCTAGTATTGCAAATGTTCATAGGATTTGAAAACTATTATCTGATTTAACAAAGAAGTCACTCTAGTCATTGACAAACCAGTGGGGTTTCAACATGTATCTTTATTTTATGTTGGAACTATACTTGTAGTTAGGCTACAATTCCATTTAAAAAATCACAAATACAGGAATGGAATTTATAGTAAATAATATCATATATTTTACTATTATCTATAAATTTTGTGCTATAATCCAGTAAAATTTATTTTAAAAACTTGTCCATATACATAAATGCATATTTTAAAAAACAAACAAAAATGCAAACTCTTTGGGGGTAGAGTTGGTTGTTGAGCATTTACCAGACCATACCTGTTCTGCCATCCCAACAGACTGCTTAACATCAATGACTTCCTTGTTTGGGAAATGACCCAGGATCACTTCTTGGGCTTCAGTTTGACCTCTTTTCAAAATGTAGTATGTTGACTGCTCCCTTCTTCTTTTTTGTTACCAGGGATTGAACCCAGGGGTGCTTAACCACTGAACCACATCTCCAGCGCCCCCCTTTAATACCTTCATTTGTTTATTTATTTATTTTTATGTGGTGCTGAGGATCAAACCCAGTGCCTCATACATGCAAGGCTACCACTGAGCTATAACCCCAAACCCCAGCCCTTTTTATTGATTATTTTGAGATAAGATCTCACTAAAATGCTTAGGAACTACCCAAGTTGTTAAGACTGGCTTTGAACTTGCAATCCTCCTGCCTCAGCCTCCCAAACTATTGGGATTATAGGCATGCACCACCATGCCAGGCCTCCCAGCACCTAACTTCTTACCAGGCAGTAGGGGTGTAGTGTGGTGTACTACTGACATCTATCAAAGGGACCAAAGTGTCTCAGCTCAGTTCACCGAAGTATTTCATGGGATTGTTAAGAGATTAATTGAGATAATCCAGGAGTTAGGCTGGAGTGTTAGTAGGGTGTTGGACCTCTGATAACTGGTAGGTACCTGTTCCCTAAGTTGACTTAGATTCTGAGACTTTCCCATCATGGTGGATATCTGTTATTTTTGCCTGTTCAGTATCCATCCTTTTTACTGGTAATAGCATCTTTCTTTTCCTTTGGGAGGCCTTCCCCCATTCTTAGTCCTCAGGGTTAGTAAGAGGCTGACAGCCACTCCCTCCCATCCCTCTCTCTGCTTCAGGGGTGGCCTTGAGGTCCAAGCCTGGCCAATAAAAGCATTCCATTTTTTTAGCCACAGCTTTTGGTTCAGACATAAAGCCTGATAAACCAGGACTTTTAATTTAATTTAATTTTTTCTATCTGTCAGTACTGGGTGTTAAACCTAGGGGCACTCTATCACTGAGCCACATCCTCAACCATTTTTACTTTTTATTTTTGAGACAGGGTCTCACTAAATTGCCCAGGCTGGCCTCAAACTTGCAATCTTCCTTGCCTAAACTCCTGAGTTTCTGAGATTACAGATGTGTGCCACCATACCCAGCAAACCAGGAAAAGAGAAGCCTGGTCTCTGAGAAATAAAAGCCTGCTGTAAAATACAATGACTAATGCAGTGTAGTACTGTTGTATAATTAGATAGGCCAATGGAACACACCAGAGAGTTCAGAAATAGGCCTAAATACATAGAATTCAGTGGATGATAAAGACATCATTTTAAAACAAGCAGGGAACTTTTATATATACTCAGAAGAATTGAAAGCAGGGACTTGAACAGATTATTTGCACAAATATGTTTATAGCGACGTTATTATAAGACTTCAAAGCAGAAGCAATCCAAGTGTTCATCAATGGAGGAATAGATCAACAAAACGTGGTATGTACCTACAGTGGGATATTATTCAGCTTTAAAAGGAAGGAAATTCTATGGGATACAGGGGGTGGAGAGAGGGTAGACAAAGAGTACAGGGATAGATAGACAGTAGCAATAACTTATTTATTTATTTATTTTTGGTACCATGGATTGAACTCAGAGACACTCAACCACTAAGCCATATCCCCAGACCCCTTTTGTATTTTATTTAGAGAGAGGGTCTCACTGAATTGCTTAGGGCCTCACTAAATTGCTAAGGCTGGATTTGAACTTGTGATCCTCCTGCTTCAGCTGCTGGAATTATATGCATGTGCTGCCACACCCAGCCATAAGCAATAATTTCTAATGTTCCATAGCACAGTAGGATAATTGTGGTGAACAACAATGCATTGACTTTCTTTCTTTCTTCTTTTATAATATTTTTAGTTGCAGGTGGACATAATAACTGTATTTTATTTATGTGGTGCCAAGAATCAAACCCAGTGCCTCACACTTGCTAGGCAAGTGCTCTACCACTGAGCCACAACCCAGCCCTGCACTGACTTTCAAAACAGCTACTAGAGAGAATTTGGAATGTTCCCAACACAGACAGTAGAGCTGGGCACAGTGACACACGCCTGTAATCCCAGAGGCTCTGGAGGCTGAGGCAGGAGGATTAAAAGTTCAAAGCCAACCTCAGCAATTTAGCGAAACTCCTAAACAACTCAGTGAGACCTGTCTCTAAATAAAATACAGAAAAGGACTAGGGGTGTTGCTCAGTGGTTAAATGCCCCTAGGTTCAATATCAAGTACCAAAAAACAAAATGTCTAAAGCAATAGATATGCCAGTTACACTGATCTGCTTATTATACATTGTAAGCTTGTATTGTAATGTCATCCTGGATCCCATAAATATGTATAATTACTATGTGTCAATTAAAAATAAAAAAATATTTTTTAAAAAGGACCAGATGGGGGCTGGGGATGTGGCTCAAGCGGTAGCGGGCTCGCCTGGCATGCGTGCGGCCCGGGTTCAATCCTCAGCACCACATACAAATAAAGATGTTGTGTCCGCCAAAAACTAAAAAATAAATATTAAAAATTCTCTCTCTCTCGCTCTCTCTTTAAAAAATAAATAAATAAATCTCCAGGCATTCAGTAGTTAAAAAAAATAAAAAATAAAAAGGACCAGATGTAGTGGTGCATGCCTGTAATCCCAAGGATTTAGAAGGCTGAGGCAGGAGAACTGAAAGATCGAGACCATCCTCAGCAATTTAGCAAGGTCCTAAGCAACTTACAGAGACCCTGTCTCAAAAAAACAAAAACAAACAAACAAACGAAAAAAAAAACAACTCAGTGCCTCTGAGTTTAATCCCCAGTTACTGCCCACCTCTGCAAAAAAAAAAAAAAAAGGGAATTCTGATATATGCTACAGCGTAGGTGAACCTTGAGGACATTATGCTAAGTGAAATAAGCCAGTCACGAAAAGACAAATACTGTATGATCCCACTAGCATGAGGTACCTAGAGTAGTCAAATTCATAGAAACAGAATGGTGAATAGGGGAGATAAATAGTGTATAGAGTTTCAATTTTGCAAGATGAAAAGAGTTTTGGAGATTACACAAGAATATTAACATATGTATTGCTGAGCTGTGCACTTAAAAATGGTTAAGATGGTGAATGTTTTGTATTTTTACCACAATTTAAAAAAGAGATCATTTAAAAATAAGTCAGTGGGGAAAAAAGGATCAGTCAATGAAAGTTATTAGAACAACTGAATAGCCATCAGTTAGGGAATAATAAGGATCAATACCTTGCACCAGTATTATTTATAGATCAAAGATTGCAGTATGGTGTTAGGTTTGCAGCTCAGCAGTGAAGGATTTGCCTTGCATGTATGAGGCACTGATTCGATCCTTAGCACTATGTAAAAGATAAATAAAATAATAAAAGGTATTGTGTGTGTGTATAAAGATTGCAGTGTGAAAAATAAAAAGCAATCCAGATGCTTAAAATCCCAGTGACTCAGTGACTGGAGGCTGAGGCAGGAAAGTTACAATTCAGGGAGGCCCTAAGCAGTTTAGCAAGACCCTGTCTCAAAAAAAAAATCCTGGGGGGTGGTGGTGGGGTTCTGGCTCAGAAGTAGAACATTCTCCTAGCAAGTGTGGGACCCTGGGTTCAATCCTCAGCACCACAGAAAAATAAATAAATAAAATAAAGATATTTTGTTCAACTACAACTAAAAATAAATATTTAAAAAAAAAAGCTGGGGCTATAGCTCAGTGGACAAGCACCTCTGGGTTCAATCCCATGCCCCACTCCCGAAAAAAAAAGTAAATGGTACTCAGAGAAACCTTAGAATTTTTATCTTATTTTGGATAATTTTAGACCTATAAAAAAATTGCAAAAATAGTGCAACATGTAACTTCTTCACTCAGTTCCCCAAATGTTAACATCTTTCATAACTGTGATTTATTGGTGGAAACCAAGAAATTTGCCTTGATACCACACTATTAAATAATCTACAGTTTTTATTTGGATTTTTCTGTTTTTTTCCTTTAATGCTCTTTTTCTGGTTTCAGATCTAATCCTGAATCTCATTGCATTAGTTGTCATTTCAGATTATATTTTCCCAGTCTGAGACTGTTCCTCAGTCTGTGTGTGTATGTATGATTTCTTGAACATATTTGAAGAAAAATGGTAAGTTATTTCTCCTTCTCCTTCAGAAACCGTCCCTCCATTTGGATTTGTTCAATGCTTTCTCATGAATATACTGAGATTATGCATTTGGATTTGTTGTGTGCTTTCTCATGAGTAGAAATGGGGCATTTTTTGGCAAAAATACATAGAAGTAATGTGCCCTCCAAGAGAATTTTTAAAAATAAATTTGGGATGGGGAAGATATTTTTATATATGATAACAAAACACAAAGTGTGGGCTGGGGATTTAGCTTAGTTGGTAGAGAGCCTGCCTCACATGTACAAGGCCCTGGGTTCAATCCCCAGCACTGCAAATAAATAAACCACAGAATCCATAAAAGGAAAATACTGGTATATTTAAAAGTATATTAAAAGTGTGGAAAGTTGGGGTTGTGGCTCAGTAGTAGAGTGCTTGCCTAGCATGTATGAGGTACTTGGTTTAACTTTCAGCATCACATATAAATAAATGAATAAAATAAAGGTCCATCAACATTTAAAAATATATATTTTTTAAAGAAATGTGGGATCTGGGTACAGTGGGGCATGCCTTTAATCTCAGTGACTGGGGAGCCTCTGAGGCAGGGGGATCCTAAGTTTGAGGTTCGTCTTAACAAATTAGTGAGTCCTTAAGCAACTTGTTAAAACCCTGTCTCAAAAAAAGTTAAAATAAATATAGAAGACTGGAGATATGGCTCAGCCCCCCTGGGTTCAATCCCCAGTACCAAAATTAATTAATTAATTTAATTAATTGGGGACTGTGAGTGTAGCTCAGTGATAAAAGTATGAACTTAGCATGCATAAAACCCTGTGATCAATTCTCAGGAAGGAAAAAAATATATATATATATATAAGAAAAGCCTGAACAATCCAATAAAAATGTACAAAAATTTTCACAGACATTTCACAGATAAGAAAATACAAAGGGGGGCTGAAGTTGTGACTCAATGGTAGAGCACTTGTCTAGCTCCCATGAGGTGCTGGGTTTGATCCTCAGCACCATATAAAAATAAATAAATAAATAAATAAAAATCGTGTCCATCCACATTAATATTAAAAAAAAAAGAAAAGAAAAGAAAAGAAAATACAAAGAGCAAGGTGTGGTGGCGCACACCCGTAATCCCAGCAGCTTGGGAGGCTCAGGCAGGAGCATCACAAGTTCAAAGCCAGCCTCAACAATTTAAGCAACTCACTGAGACTGTCTCTAAATAATACACAAAAGTGGGTAGGGGATGTGGCTTAGTGAATGCCCCTGAGTTCAGTCCCCGGTACCCCCTCCCCTCGAAAAAAAGAAAATACAAAGAACTGTCACACATGAAAAGATGCCTTACATTCACAATATGAGAAATACAAGTCATGTCTAATTTTGTGTGTGTGTGTGTGTATGTGTGTATGATGTAAAAATTTCATAGGTAAACAGGCCTCACCTGTTTGTTGGTGGAACTAAAAATTGGTAACACATTCATAGAGAGCGATTTGGCAAAGTCCATCAAAATCAAATCAGTCAAAATTACTAACACCCATATCTTTTGACTTAGGATTTTCATGTCTAGGAATTAACCCAACATTTTCACAGGGGTGAAATGGAAATGTGTAGATTAATCTTTGCCTTCACTTGTGTTGGCAAAAGGTTAGAAACATCCTAAATGAGTGTCTACAGGAGATTTGTTGAATTATGATACATCCGTGCCATGGAATACTATGCATCCAGAAACTAATTTGTGCACTGTGATGTAAAACTCTCCAAGATATATTAAGTAATAAAAGCAAGGTGCAGGGCTGGGGTTGTGGTTCAGTGGCAGTGCACTTGCTTAGCATGTGTGAGGCACTGGGTTCGATCCTCAGCACCACATAAAAATAAATAATTAAAATAAAGGCATTTTGTCCTTCTACAACTACACACACACACACACACACAAAAAAAAAAAAAAAAAAACAAGGTGCAGCTGAGAGTGAGGGCTACCTGGGCAGATTAGCCAGATCCTGTCTCAAAATCAAATGATCAAATGTTAGCTGGGAATGGTGGCTCACACCTGTAATCCCAGTGGCTCAGGAAGCTGAAGCGGAAGGGTCACAATTTCCAGGCCAGCCTCAGCAATTTAGTGAGACCCTGAGTTAGTGAGAGCCTGTCTCAAAATGAAGCAGAAGGATCGAAAGTTCAAAGCTAGCCTCAGCAATTTAAAAAGGCCCTAAGCAAATTAGTGAGACCCTGTCTCAAAATAAAAAATAAAATGGGCTGGTAAAGTGCCCCTGGGTTCCATCCCCAATACAAAAACAAAAACAAAAATCAAATGTTAAAAGGGATTGGGGACGTAGCATATAGCTCAGTGGTAGAGCATTTGCCTAGCATGTCTGAAGTCCTGGTTTCAATCTTCAGTACAGAAAAACAAAGTATTGTAGGGACAGATGAGGCAAGACACTGAAGATAGCAGGAAATAGTTTTATTTGGCTGCAGCCCGGCTCAGAGGGCCCCAGCTTTTACTGTAATCAATCAATCCCCTGAACTCCAAGTTCAGGTAGTTTCAGAATTTTATACCTAGAATGTAAGGGGAGGGGCTCAGAAGTTCAAAGTCTGCAGAAGTGCACATAAAAGAAGATTTCTTTCACTGTTCTGGGCAAGTTAACCCTTCAAGGACAACACCTGAGAAGGGGAGAGCTTTTTCTCCCCTTTCTTTCCTCCCCCTGCCAGCTGTTACCATGGAGCCCAACTAGTAACTTCTCTTATCTTAGAAACATAGACATTTCTGTGAACATCTCATGCTCAAGGCCAGAGGCCTTGTTTATATATCTCTACAATCTAGTATACTGGATAAATGTTTGTGAAAAACTTCTAAGGGAGTGTCCAGCACCTGGAGTGGCGGTTTCTTCAGGCTAGTGGCCAAATAAAATAGGGCAACATGAAAATAGGAAGTTTATCTACATTGAACTCTTTTGTAGAGACTCTTTCACTGACAGTCCTAAAATCAGCCATGGTGAACATTTCTGAAGAAGCCCAGTTAAGATTTTTGTGGAGGAGGGGGTACCACTACAAAAAAGAAAGGTACAAGGAGTCAGCTGACATTAGTATTAAAAGGTGGAAGCTAGGGGCTGGGGATGTGGCTCAAGCGGTAGTGCGCTGGCATGCGTGTGGCCCAGGTTCGATTCTCAGCACCACATACAAACAAAGATGTTGTGTCCCCCAATAACTAAAATAAATAAATAAATATTTTTTTTAAAAAAAGGTGGAAGCTAGGGCTTGGGGCTATGGCTCAGTGGTAGAGCGCTTGCTTAGCACACGTGAAGCACATAAAAATAAATAAATAAAATAAAAGTATTGTGTCCATCTATAACTAATAATACTTTTCACTTTTTGAAAAAGTGGAAATTATAAATATGATTGTATATACCAAGAACATTTTTGGTTGGGCACAGTGGTGCACACCTGTAATCCTAGTAACCTGGGAAACATCACAAACTCAAGGCCAGTTTCAGCAACTAGAGACCCTGTCTTAAACAAAACCAGGGGCTGGGGTGTAGCTCAGTTGGTAGAGTGCTTGTCTTAGAAACTTATATAAGACTCTGGGTTCAATCCCTAGCACCAAAAAAACCCCACAAAACAACAGTGAAATTCCTGGAAGGAGGCACAAGCGATGAGAGAACTGGTTGTTGTGAGGAAAAAGATATTGCTGGGATACAGGAGAAGACTTCTTCTGTTTTGAACTATATGCCTTTTTTTTTTGGTGGTGGTGGATTGGAACCCAGGGCGTCCAGCATGTTAGGCAAGTGCTCTACCAGTGAGCTGCATCCCCCAACCCCCTATATGCTCTTTTGAACTTTTGAACATAACTTGTTTTTATTTTTAAAAAAATATACAAACAAGCTGCAACATTTTTATCAAATGTGAGACTGCAGCTGCTTATGTTGCCTATCTAGAAATGAAGCTAAGTCACAGGAAAGCAGAGCTCAGGAACAGAGAAACATCTTTGATGACATCATTCCAGTACCCAGATCCTACTGTTTCTAGTTATGAGAGCAGCCACCACCAGATTCTACTCTTTCCTTCCTTCCTTCCTTCCTCCCTCCATCCCACCCACCCATCCACCCTCTCTTCCTTCCTTCCTTTTTCTTTTCCCATTTTGGGGCTGAGGATGGAACTCAGGGTCTTGTGCATGCTAGGCAAGCAGTCTACTATTGAACTACACTCCTAGCCCCAGATTCCACTTTTTATTATTTTTAAGTGCAAAAAGAAAAAAAAATTGCTACCAGAGATTGAACGCAGGGGTGCTTAATCACTGAGCCACATCCCCAGTCCTTTTTATTTTTTTTAGCGGGTACTGGGGATTGAACTCAGGGGCACTCAACCACAGAGCCACATCCCCAGCCCTACTTTTTTTTTTTTTTTTTTTTTTTTTTTGTACTAGGGATTGAACCTAGGGGCGCTTAACCACTGAGCCACATTCCCAGCCCTTTTTTGTATTTTACTGAGGCTAGCTTTGAACTCAGGATCCTCCTGCCTTAGCCTCCCAAGCTGCTGGGATTATAGGTGTGCACCACCATGCCCAGCTCAGATTCTACTTTTAGTTTTAACAATGTTTGAGTCATGATCATTAAGTCCATCACAACAAGGGCCACACAGTTGTTACTGGCACTTATCTGATACTTGTGCAGGGGGAACCACACAGATTAATATAATTCCATTTTATGTGTGTATGTTATGGTTTAATACAAAGATTAAACCTATAATTGGAAAATTAAACAAAACAAAACAAACAAACCAGAACCCTAAGGTACAAATCAATATGCATAGTCTGTTAGCATTTTTATTTATTATTGTTATTATTTTGGTATTGGGGATTAAATTCAGGGGCATTCAACCACTGGATCACATCCAGTTCCAGAGGCAGGGTCTCACTGAGTTGCTTAGCACCTCGATAAGTTGCTGAGGCTGGCTTTGAACTCATGATCCTCCTACCTCAGCCTCTCAAACTGCTGGAATTTACAGGCACCACTGTGCCCAGTTTACCATTTGTATTTATAAAAAGAGGAACCCCTGCCTGTAATCCCAGCAACTCAGGAGGTTGAGACAGGAAGATGGAAAGTTCAAAGTTAGCCTCCAGCCTCAGCAATTTAGAGAGGCCCTTAAAATATCAAATAGAAAGCCTGGGGATGTAGCTTGGTGGTAAAAGGTCCCTGTGTTTAATCCTCAGTCCAAAATAAATAAATAAATGAAGATTAATAGAACAAATAAAGAGGAGGGAAAGAAATATCTAGGTATATACTGTGTCTGCAACAACTATCCCCTGAGGATTTACACACCTTTAGACAGCAGCTGTTTAGGGTGGGCCTGGGATGGCTCAGATCTTCTGATGGTTCACTACCTTCTTTGTATATTTTGGATTTTTCAATATGGTTGAGTTACCTATTTTAAAAAACTGATATTGAAATTTTTAAATATAATTATCAGAGAGAAGATATTGCAATCTGGATTGAGCAAAATAGATAAATGAACAAAAAGCTTTTATTTAGTTTTTCAAAAACAAGGACATCCAAAATCTTCTAGAAAGTAAAACAAAAGGATGTGGTGGCCAAGGGAACTTCACTGTTATGCTTAATGTCACATTATCTGTGTGATGAAAAACGAATCCACTCTGGGTTCCATCCCTAGTACCCAGGGCTTAAGGTACTCGGTAGAATTGAGCGCTCCTGGCAATTCACCTAAAGCATCTGACCCAGGAGCCTTTGGAGCTTCCCTCCCCTCCTGGAGCTGGGAGCTTGACAGGGTGTCCCCTGGAAACATCAGGGCCAGAGGGCACCCTAGAGGTTACAGGATTTCTGCTGATCTCAGACGGCTCGCCTCCCAGCCTGGGTCCCAACCACAATTCTTCTGTTCTTAATTAAAAGACCTTTGCTGTACAAGCTGCGTGGAGGGACACAAGAGGTCCCTGAAATTAATTACTAGTTTGGTCAGGTTTGACTCATGAGGATAGAGAAGTTTATGAGTAAGTGTAGCAATGGCACAGCCCCCTTCCACCTCAACTTCGAAACCAGCAGTTATTTCAAGAGGGAAAAACGGTGCGATCTCTATGTCGCCCACGTCGGAATCCCAGGAAAGTTCTCCTTAGAAATGATTCTGCAATCTGCATTAGGGGTAAAATTGGGAGTTCATAACCCACTTCAATCTAATGTATGAAATATGATATGTCAAGAGCTTTGTAATGTTGTGAACAACCAATAAAAATAAAAAAGAAAAAAGAAAAAAGAAATGAACAAGAACGTCAGGCCCCCAGCCCACATCCTTAGAAGGATCCTTAGGGGCGGGGCCTAGAAATCCAGCCTTCAATCCCCCAGTAGGGAAATGTGGAAACCACCATCTCAGTTTTGCAAATACTTTATTTATTTATTTTTATAATCGACTCCCTCTTTCGTGGGTCTCCATTCTAACTGCTTGCAGAAAACATTCTCTTATTCATTTCCAGGTGAATTCGGTCATCCTACCTCATTCCTCCCGCCGCCCACCACCGATCTAATTTTGGAGTTTCTTGGCATCACAGCCTAGGTCGGGTGTGTTGGGGAGGGGTTGTGCAGTGAGTCCTCACTCTGAGGTCAGTCCTCCTGGGTTCCCCATCTCCATGGCTCATATGTGCTCTCATTTCTACTCTGCTGCTGCTGCTTCCCCCCACCCCCATCCACATTGCAAAAGCAATGTATTAGCTTTCTAAGCCACAAACAATGGGCTCTCCCCAAATTTATGTGGGCTTCTGTCTTCCACATCCCCTGTACTTGGCCAGGGAAAATGGGGATCACCCCATTTCCTTGAACTAGTATTCAACATTATGCCAGGTCCTG
The DNA here is from genome assembly GCF_052094955.1 of Ictidomys tridecemlineatus. NCBI lineage: Eukaryota > Metazoa > Chordata > Mammalia > Rodentia > Sciuridae > Ictidomys > Ictidomys tridecemlineatus. The sequence goes on along the minus strand of NC_135479.1, from coordinate 52,444,049 downwards.
CACTAGGCTGTCCCCAGCTAGTGCAGGGTGTTGGGGAAGGTAGAGGGCTCTGCCTGTTTGTACCTACCTCCTCCTAACTCTCTCTGTCTTATACCCACACTTTGAAGCTTTTGAACTTGAAAGTCTAGAATTTGGCATCTTTATTCTCTGACTAGAAAGGAAAGTGGTCTCAGGGACAAGAAAAAAAAGCTATTTTTTTACAGCAAGATCTGAGACCCCATGGAAGATGCTCCTTTCTTTCTTTCACATAAGCTGAGACAGCCCAAAATTATGTCAGTGCAAAAGGACCACGGACATGGCTGCTCCTGGGAGGCAGAAGGAGCAGACCGCATTTTAGATTTGGCTGAGCCCCGGCACCCAGCACATACACTAGCTGCTCACTCACCTCCCCCAGACAGCTGGGAAATGACACCTCTGGTGACAGAGCCAGTCCCTGGGCTTCTGCTGGGAGGGGGTGGGGCACTGCAGTGGAAGAAGAGCACAGATTCTGAAGCCCTGGAAAGCCTGGGTGGGGGAGGGAAGAAGCCAGCTCCTGTTTGGCTCAGAGATCAAGGCCACCAATCTTCCTCCCCAAGACTCCAGGGATGTAGTGAGTACCCCCCAACGCAGGGACACTAGGCCTCCTCCAAAATGCCTCCTTCACCCTGGCTTTGACCCACCAGTAACTCACTGGTTAAATCTTCTTTGAGAAGCTGGATGGGAGTATTACAGCTGCTGGGTCAGTTTAGAGGACCCAGATGGATGTCAGGGATGGACTAGGCCTGAAATAATCTCTTCCCATTACCCAGGTCAAATCATTGAACAAAGTTGATGTCTACACACATAGTTGCTCCAGAGAGAGGATGTCCAAGGTCACATCTGTGATTGGAATCCCCATGTAAAGTAGGATGTATAATCAGAGTATTGCAGGTGTTGCCCTTGCCCTCTCCTGCCTGGACAGTCTGGGAAAGAACTATGTGTTGGCTAGCCTGCAACCACTATGTGAAGCAGCCCTACGGGGCAGTCTCTGCCCTCCTCTCTGGATTCTTTAGCTTGCTGTACCTCAGTTACGTTTGCTCCAGCTTTGCTTACAGAATACCCTGGGTCTGAACTTTAACTTTGAGGATCCGCAGCTTTCACGGGCCTGCAGGCTCTCCTAGGAATTGGTTGGGGATAGGGTTTTAGTTCATACCCCTTAGTGGCCGAGTATCCCATATCTCCCTTGAGACATCTACTTGTCCTATGATGGGGTAGGATCAACTCCCACCACTCCACTCTACCCCAGCAACAGGGTCTCAGCTACACACATTTCCGGGCCACCTGCACTGGCCCTTTCTTATTTCCCATCCTCAGCCTATTCCAGGTGCTTGAAGTTGGTTACCAGGTGTTGGGAGACTTTGTGCTGTGAAGGGTGCATGCAGACTGGTTTACTGGATTCGCAGATGAGGGACGAAGTAGTTTAGGTGGAGGAGTGGGACCTATAGTATGTGAGGAGTGTGGTATGCCATACATAAGACACAGGTGGCAGAGGGCTTGGGAGCGGTTGAACTAGTGGTTAGACAAGGTGTGGCGGTGGGTTTAGGGGAGCCGCAACAGTCACCTGGGGGCTCTCGAGGGTGCTGAGGCAGGTGCGGGAGCCCCAGCAACACAAGACCCCCGCCCGCCGCGCCCTGCTCCGCCCCGCCCCCGCTCCCGATGTGTCTCCAGCCTAGCCCCGCCCCCTCCCGCAGTGCCCGGATGCGGGTGACGCGCGGCCGCCATCTTCCCGTCCCGGGCAGCCAGCGCCAGTCCGAGCCAGCGCGAGCCGCTGCCGCTGCTGCTGCTGCTGCTGCTGCTGCCATCACTGCCGCTGCCAAGTCCTCCGCCCGCTGCCCCCGCCATGTGAGTCGGCCGCCCGCCGCCCGCACCGCGCTGCCCGTGCCGGCCGCTGCCTTTGGAAACCGGCCGCGGGGAGTGCCGGGGTCCCACCCGCACCCTCCGCGCCCGGGGGCCCGGCTGGCTCCATGACTGCGCGCGGGCGGCCGGGGAGACAAGCGTCCCCGGCAGGCCCGCGCGGGCGATGGCCGCGGGAGGCAGCGGATCCCGCGTCCTCCCGCCTTGCCCCACCCCTGTCACCACGGCCTTCAGTCATTTCTGGTGGACCCCGGACTGTGACCGTGAGGTCGCCCTCATGTGACGGGCGGGGAAACTGAGGCCCGGAAGGGGGAGGGGGGGCTCGTTCAAGGTCACGCAGCTCTTCCGCGGCAGGGCGGGATAGAGACCGGTGATCCCATCGGGTGGCCTTCCTTCCGAAAAGGAGGACTGGAGGGACGATCCGTGGACAGGTGGATGGGCGGAGCCCTGACCGTCGTGCTAGCGGCCTCAGGCCCTGGGTCTTAATCCGTTCCTGCTCCTCAGGTCGGCTACTGCTGCCACCGCCCCCCCTGCGGCTCCAGCTGGGGAGGGTGGACCCCCTGCGCCCCCTCCAAACCTCACCAGTAACAGGAGACTGCAGCAGACCCAGGCCCAGGTGGATGAGGTGAGTGTGGGGGACGGGTGTCAAAGACAGTGGGTGAGACTGGGATTGGCAAACAGTTGTGGAGGGCCAATCTTGGTTTGAAAGCGATGACAGTCTATGGCCTGTGGTTTTTGAGTCAAAGACATACCATGCCCCATCCCTATCTCCCTGTCAGCACACACTTGGAAGGGTGCTAGCCTGGGGTGTGCCTGCCTGGGCAGGTGTGCTCTGATGATGGATAGCCTGCTTGAGGCTCCATAGATATAGGGTGTTGCTTTGACAGCTGAGATGTCTCTGGCTACCAGCACACCCCTGATGTATGCTCCTTGCATGTCCCCAGGTGTGCTAGGCATGTTCTGTGTGTGTCCTTGGCATGTTAGCCTGGCAGCATCGGGGTGCATGTACCATGTGTGGCACAGTGGGCATATGTTCGAGGAATGCCCTCGTTCAGGGGGGACTTGGCACACTCCTTGCCTCGTGGACCCCTCCCCCAGGTGGTGGACATTATGAGGGTGAATGTGGACAAGGTCCTGGAGCGGGACCAGAAGCTATCGGAACTGGATGACCGTGCAGATGCACTCCAGGCAGGGGCCTCCCAGTTTGAAACAAGTGCAGCCAAGCTCAAGCGCAAATACTGGTGGAAAAACCTCAAGGTAAACGAGGGGCAGGTAGGAGGACTGGGTATATGGGGGTATCATGGTTTATCTTACTGACATCCCTTCTTACCCCCAGATGATGATAATCTTGGGAGTGATTTGCGCCATCATCCTCATCATCATCATCGGTGAGTGGGGCAGGAGTGGCCAGGGCCCTTTCTCTGGAGAGATTTCCCCTGTGGATTCTGGGTTTTGAAGGTCATTAACCTAGTTTTGACTTTTCAACAAAAGACATATGTAGCTGCTAATTGCAGTTCTGGTTCATCTAGAGCTGAAAACCTTTGTGTTGTTTAGCCTTCACTTTGCCTGGATACGGGCAATTTCTAGTATGATTTTGAAAATAGGAAATCCGGTGGGTCCCCAGTATTCTATTGAGGACCCTTTGGGCCTAAGAGCCCAGTCTGGGAACTCTAGAACTGGGGAGAAGGAGATGGGAAAGGCCCAGAGACTTAAGATATGACCAGGAAGCCAGCTACCCCACTGTTTGAGAGCTTGTAATTTCAGAGGCCCACAGAATTAGGGGTCTTTGATTCTAAGACCATGCTATAGAGTTAAAGGGACTTTGGAACCCACCATCCAGAGCTTTTGCTTTATAGATGGAGATACTGAGGCCAAGAGAGGGGAAGGGACACCAAGCAGCTGGGGAGTGGAGTGGGGAGGATTGGAACAGGGCCAGGCCTGACACACTGCTTTCTTTCTCTTTCTCCCCTCTCCCTCTTCCTCCTTCTCTTACCCTCTCTCCACAGTTTACTTCAGCACTTAAATCCCTGAGGAGTCTGCCCTGCCTAGAGAAGGGCCTCTCCCCCACCCCCAGCCGTTCCTTCACCTCTCAGCCATATCTTTCAGCACCCTTCCCCTGGATCCGTGTGTGTGTGTCCGTGTGTGTGCCCCCTTGTAAATAGCCAGCTGTTATTTATACATATATAATATTATATATATTTGGTCTGTTTGTAGTTTTATTACTAGAAGATTTTTCCGGTTGTCCTTAATACCCCTTCCTGAGGTTCCCATCTCCGCTCTCTTCCTCTTCCCTTTCTTCCTGAACAGTCCCAAGTCCCTACATTTGCATCTGCTATGCAATAGTCCCTCTCTCCTTCTCCTTCCCTTGGATTTAACTGACCCTCTCCCCTCACCAGTCCCCCATGCAACACCCCAAAAGATAAAAAAGTACCTGTCCAATCCTCCCTAGGTGCATCTTTGCACCCTTTGGGAGGTTCTGAGACTGGCCCTACTTGGTCCTAAGAATCCCAAGGTCTTCTGGGAGCTTCCAGCATGTTACTTAGCATATCATTTGCATACTGACATCTCTTTAGGTTTCCTTCCATTTTTCTTCTCTCAACCTGTGTTTCTTTTTTACTGAGGAGTTAGTCCCCATTGGTCCTTGTATCACACTTTCATTTGCACGACATTACATGCAGGTGGTGGGGAGTCTGGGCTTTTGGGGAACCAGGCGGCCCTGGTCCCCAGTATTGCCCCCTCCTAGCCCCCTCTAGTCCAGTTTGCCTTCCCTATCCTAATTTTCCAATCCTCTTGTACCCTCCTCTCCCTCCCCCCAGCTGGTGTGTAAGTGTCTTGGAGTTCAGTGTGTTATGATGGACCAATAACTCTGCCACTTGGGGTCTCTCCCTACATTCCTGCTCCCCAATTTTCACGTGGGGCACGCAACTGACATTCCCAGGGGTCTCCCTCCTTCCCATCTGCCTGATCTGCCTCCTCCTCCCACCAGGAGAGTTGGGGGTTGGCAACAATCTGATCTCTTTTGGGAGGAGTGGCTACCAGTGTGTGTGGGGGGGTCATCACTGCCTTGGGGAGGAGTGGGACAGGGCAGAGAATCCCCCCAAATCCTGCCTGAAATCTCTGGCCTCATCCCTGCTGGAGGTTGGACTGAAACCTTCCTCCCCTGTTTGGGGGGTGTTGCCCCCATCACTGCCCAGCTCCTCTGACTGCCCCCCTGTATTCAGGGTGGGGGTATTAGTCACTGCCAATGTATGTATGGGACTTGCTGGATGATGGGGAATCCTTGCCCTTTTCTGGTGCTGTTGAGCCCCAGAGAGAGCTATCCCCTCATTGGGTGAAGTGATAGAGGATGGGTCTAATGTCTTTTTAAATGGCACAATTTTAGGGGTCTGAGGGTGCAGTCCCTTAGCCTGCCACTGGAGGGGGCCCCCAAACTCCCCATGCCCCCACCACCACTCCAGGTTTTCTGTGTGGAGGGGGAGCAGGGAGATCTAAATTGTGGTGTGAAAGGGTAGGAGAGATGCTGGGGGTGGGGGTGCTGTGTTCTAGACCCCCCATATTATCCCAGTGTCCCCTGCCTTCCCTCTTCCCCCATCCCGTGCCCCCAATTCTGTGGCGCATCCAGATTGTGAAAATGTACAATAAATGTGTAATGAGTAACCAGGTAGTGTCTGTATTTTTGTGTGTGTGTGTGTGTGTGTTGTTGTTTTTTTTTTTTTTTTCTCTCTCTCTGCTAAGGATTGAACCTAGGGCCTAGCACATGCTAGGCAAGTGCTCCAGTACTGAGCTGCATCTCCAGCCCTTTTTATTTTATTTCCAGACAGTCTGGGTAAATCACCCAGGCTGGCTTTGAACTCAAGGTCCCCTGTTGCAGATTCCGCAGATTCCCACAGACTCCGGAGTTACTGGGATTAATCCTTTGTTAACAAGTGAGAAGGATGTTGGATCTACAGGTGTAACTGGAAGCAGCTGGGCTTTGCAGGAGGCCCTGATCTTTAGCAATGCAAATTGTGATTCCTAAGGTGGCCAACAGAGGGGCATCAGGAATTGGTAATGGCTGCTGAACTTTTAAGTTCTGGGGTTCCCAGCTTACCCCTTCCCTTGCCTGGGGCGTGCTTTTGATGTTGGACTCCTTTGCCCTCTCCTAGATGTACTCTGTAGTTGCTCTCAGTGGTTATTCATTCCTAGGTCTGGAGTAGATGGTCATGTCGTGAATCATCTCTTTCCCCTTTGTGCTCAGCAGTATACCAGTGTCAAAGGGATTAATAAATACTTGATTTTGTCTGGTACTAGATATTGAACCCAGGGGTGCTTTACCACAGAGCTGCATTTCAGCCTTTTTTATATTTTGCAGGGACAAGGGATTAAACCCAGGGGTACTTAACCACTGAGTAACTCCAGCCCTTTATCTTATTTTGACACAGGTTCTTGCTAAATTGCTTAGGGCCTAAATTGCAAGGCTGGCCTTGAACTTTCAGTCCTCCTGCTTTAACCTGAGTTGCTGGGATTACAGACATGCCAGTACTCCCTGCTTTAGTTTTTTGAAACAGGGTCTAAATTGCTTAGGACCTCACTAAATTGGTGAGGCTAGTCTTGAACTTTGGATCTACTGCCTGAGCCTCCTAATGCTAAATACTTGTTGAATCAGCTCAGGAAGACCCAGATTTATGACACACAGCAAACTGTAGTATTGACACAGTACATATACATAGTATTGACATACTACATACAATAGATGATGTATAGCTCTTGAGCAATATTCCCAGCTCTTTTTTATTTTGAGATATGTTGTTGATAAATTTCTTTTTTTTAATATATATTTTTTAGTTATACATGGACACAATATCTTTATTTTGTTTATTTATTTTTATGTGGTGTTGAGGCTCAAACCCAGTACCTCACATGTGAGGGTCAAGCACTCTGCCACTGAGCCACACTCCAGCCCCTGTTGTCGATAAATTTCTGAGGCTGGCTTTAAATGATTCTCCTACCTCCTTAACTGCTGGGATTATAGGCATGGGCCACCATATCTGGCTCATGGATGCTTTTAAAGCCTCATGATCTACTGGCTGAGCTAGCTGGCCATCTTTAGAGCTGCTTTCAAAAACAGATTTTTAGAAGACACAAATTGGTGTGAATATACTTTATATACGACCAGATATATGAAAAATTGTGCTGTATATGTGTAATAAGAATTGTAATGCATTCTGTCATTTATTTTAAAAAACCAATAAAAATAGATTTTTAGGCCCTTTCTCTAGAGATTTTCATTATGTGTTTTCTTTTAATAATTTGTTTTTTAATTTCTTATTTGTTGATGGACCTTTACTTTTGTTTATTTGTATGCGGTGCTGAGAATTGAACCCAGTGCCTCAGGCATGCTAGGCAACTGCGCTACCGCTGAGCCACAACCCCAGCCCCTAGGTAGTTTTTAAAAAAATATGTATATATTTATTTTTTCCTGTACTGGGGAATGAACCCAGGGATGCTTACCCAGTGAGCCATGTCCCCAGCCCTATTATATTTTTTAATTTAGAGATAAGAGTCTCACTGAGTTGCTAAGTGCCTCGCTAATCTGCTGAGGTTGGCTTTGAACTGGTGATCCTCCTGCTTCAACCTCCCAAATTGTTGGGGTTACAAGTGTATACCACTGTGCTTGTTTGATAAGGTGGTTCTAAGAGGCTCAGGTAATTCTTGTAACTAGGTATACAGTCTACCTAAACTTCCACCTTACAATATGCTAAGATTTTGTGTATGTTAAAAGCATCTCCTTTGACCCAGTCATCCCATTCTTTGGTATATGCCCAAAGAAGTTTAAATCGGCATACTACAGTGAAGCAGCCACATCCATGTTTATAGCAGCTCAACACACAATAGCTATGCTTTGGAACCAACCTAGGTGCCCTTCAAAAGATGAACGGATAAGAAAATGTATATATACACAATAGAATATTACTCAGCCGTAAAGAAGAATGAAATTATGTATTTGCCAATAAATGGTTGGAACCAGAGACTATCATGTTAAGTGAAATAAGCCAATCCCTCCCCCCAAAAAGCTGAATGTTCTCTCTTGATATGTGGTTTCTAACATAACAATGGTGCGATAAGGTGGAGAATAGAAGTTCATTGGATTAGACAAAAGAGAATGAAGGGAAGAGAGGGAAAATGGGAATAGGAAAAAAAATAGAAGTAATCAGACATAGCTTTCTTAGGTTCATATATGACTACACAACCAGTGAGACTTCATATAATGTGCAATTACAAGAATGGGATTCTAATTACAATAAGTTATACTCCACGTATGTATGTCAAAACACTCTACTGTCATATATATAAAGAACAACAAAAGTCCTCCTGAATCCCTTGTAGATTTGTTTCCCTGGGCCCTAGAATATTCTTTCTTTGTGATTTCAGGGGCCTGACTTCAAATTTTAGCTCCACTGTTGGCTATCCTATTACTTCGTACAGATTATGTAATCTCTGAATCAGTCTTATTTGTGAGGAAGTGGGTAGCAAGTGTATTGGCCTCCTTGGTGTTTTTGAGAAGCGCTTGGCCTGGCTCACAGAAAATAATCGAGGCATCTGTAATGTTATTCGTTATCACCATGATGCAGCGGTGAGATCTAAAGACTGCTTCATCCTAGGGCTCGCGTCTTCCAATTTTGGGTAGTACCAGGGACATAGAGCCGCAGCTAAGCCCCAGTCACGCCAGGGCCTCTGTACAAACTGTCCCACCTACGCCATCACCGCTTACATCTGCGCCTGCGTGCAGGTCACGCTCGATGCGCCTGCGCACACAGTCTTGGGTAAATGTCGTCAAGGAAAATCCCCAGTTTCTGGGTAAACAAGTTGCCGCGTGAGATCTCCAGCACGTGTCACCTACATCTCCACGACCTCAGCCTATGAGAAAGTTTGGAGGGCCGGACTGGCGTTTGCGTCAACCGATATGGGTAGGTCGCGGGTTGTTGTTACAGCCAATAGAAATTCCGGAAACGGATGGAGGTGTGGCTTCCGGTCAGTCTCCCAATCAACGCACAGAGGCTGTCCCTCCCGCACGTGGATCTATCACTACCGGTTGTCACGCTGACCAATGGGAAGACGACGGCGGCTGAAAATTCCAATGGAGGCTTTGCGAGGGCGGGGCGGCTGCACGCGGCGCGGGGCATGGGTCGGTGTCTCTGAGCCAATAAGATGGGGAGGGCGTGGTATCCCTGGCGGTGGGAGGGCCTGGTGAAGCCAGTGTAATCGCTACCTCACGTCCCACTGGTGAAGAAATTTGGATTCTGCGTGCGCTTCGAGCGGTGAGTACCCCGGGGGTGGAGAGAAATGAGGAACAGACTATATGTGTTTTTCTGGAATGGTGTGTTCGGTCAGAAGGGGTATAGTGGAGTGGAGGGATCTTGCAAATGCATGACTGTCGCTCTGGGAGGTCTTATGGTTGTGGACAATAGAGACCGCGAACTCGGCTTAGGACATGGGTGGGAGTTACTAACATCAGTTCCCTCCACCACCCTAGGGTACCTAGACTCGACTGTCAGGGAAGGGTGCCCAGAAGCTCTCAGCGACTCGATGGAAAGGAAGCCCCTTTTCCGGGGGAGGTATGGGGATGGTACCCCTGAGAATTGATGGGGAATGTTCCAGTGCATGACTGCGGTTTGGATAGGTGCCTTCAGCACTTGAAAGAGGCAGAGAAGAGGTTTTGAGGCTGGAGGGAGGTCCTGATAGGGCGGATGGGAGGGTACCCAAGGGCTGGCCTGGGATTTGAGAAAGGGTGCTGTGCTGATTAGTGTGACCTAGAGCCAGTCTCATCATACAGTGGTTGTCTTTCTCATGTGTCGAGGGGAGAATTTGGGTGTAGGAGCCATCCCTGGGAACAGAGGTGGGGCAGCAATTGTTGGGTTATGAGAGGAGGACAAATTAGGGGTTTGTGCAGATTGGCTGTACGTGCACAGATCCTCCTGAGCCGCCTGAAGTGGGGAGGCACCAAGAGCTTGCTCTAGTTAGTGTCTGTACAAATAACAAGGCCTATGGTAATGTGGCCTGGAGTAAGGTGGAAAAATGAGGAAGTGAGGTTCCTAGGAAACCTTTGAGGGGAGACTACTGGCTTGATCTCAGCATGGGAAAATGGGATACAAAAAGTGTGTGGGGAGTGTAAACAATGTTTGGCGATTGAACCTAAGGGGAAGAAGGGGTTAGATGGAATCTGTGTTCCAGGCACCAAACTTAGCTGGATATTTGAGAGGCCCAGGTTTGTCATTTTTTGCTGGAATGCAGCTTAGAGGTTGAATAACACCTCACAGGTTCAGAGGGTAAGACGTCAGAAAGACCAGCCATCATTTAGAGCTCAGACTTGAACCCTGAGCTGAGACCGGGCTGGGAATGTGGCTCAAGCGGTAGCGCGCTCACCTAACATGCGTATGGCCCGGGTTCGATCCTCAGCACCACATACCAACAAAGATGTTGTGTCCTCTGAGAACTAAAAATAAATATTAAAAAAAATTCTCTCTCACTCTTTCTTTAAAAAAAAAAAAAAGAGGCTGAGACCATGTTATAAGGCAGAAAATTAGACAAGTTTAATAAATTCTTAGTGGTCCCCCCATAAAAATGGAGGTAATAATGCCTATTTTTTTTTACAAGACTTTAATAAAAAAACTCAACAAAAATATATAACCAAGCATTTTATATAATGCATAATAATACCTATTTCACAGGGTTTTTTTTGGGGGGATTAAATGAGATTAATGCATGTATAGTGCTCAGTACAAGGCCTGGGTCATTTTTTTTTTTTTTAATATAGCTTAAAAAATGGCTGTAGGGTGACAAAACAACTGTGACAGGGTGAGATTTATGTGAATGTTGTGACTGGGAATTATTCTCATGTTTTTCTGCAAGTTTTGATGACTCCCCATTTCCCTTCTTCCTGGTTCTTCTGGTCTTCAGGCACCAGCCCAAATTTCTTCATTCCTCCCTGTCCTTCTTCCAAGATCCAGGCCCCAGACTGGGCTACTTGCTCTGTCCCAGTTTGATTTCCTCATCCTAGACCCATTCACCTCCTTGCCCCTCCTCCCTCTCCTTCTCCCCGCCCCCTACCCTGCTGCCATAGTAACAAGAGATTCGGGCTCCGAAGGGGACCTCTGGGAGGGAGCAAAGGTGCGTCTTCTCTCGCAGAACTTGGGCCTCCACTTCTCCGCCCTGGCTCTTTGGTACTGGGCCAGCAGCAGCGTGTAGTTTGGGAGAGGGGGAAAGCCAGTGCCAGGAGCTGTTAGGAGCGAGCTGAGGGGCCAGCAGATGCGAGTTCCAAAAGGAGAGCCAGGCGTGGGGGCGGGGAAGGGGGACCCCCTCCTCCTAAAGCTCTCTCCAGGAATCCCTGGCTTTGGGACAGGACCGCTGTCGTTGGGTTGGGGGAGGCGTCCAGGCTGAGTGTATGTCCTGGGCCAACAGCCAAGAGAACACGATGTTCCCAAGTGCGCTAGCCGCCGCCCTCTTGGGCTGGCCGCCTCCCAAACCGCTGCCTTTCCAGCCTCCCTGCCCCACATTCCCCAGCTGCTTCGCCCCGCCCCCTTCCTCCGCTTTGACGTCACCGCTGTCTCCCGCCCCCTCTTCTCCATTGACGGCAGCAGAGCCTGGTTGCTGTGGGGACCGCGAGGCAGGACAACCGGGGCCTTGGGAGCAGGTGGGGGCTGCTGGAGCGCTGGATCCTTTCGTCTATGCAAAATACAGATGTGGAGGTGGAGGTGGGCGAGCAAGAACTGCCTGGGTCAGGGGAGATCATACCTAAATCCCTGAAGAGAGCTGGAGAGGGAGAAAATTGTTTTCATAGAAGAGGATCTGAAAATGAGACAAGGGCAGGGACACAGTAGGGGCGGGTATGTTGGGGGGAGGCAGGACCATTTTCAAGAAGAGGAGGCTGAGAATCCAGGATCCTGTATCCTTTGTTTTCTGTGTTTTCCTGTCTTGGTTTTTCTGGGTTATTTTATAACAGCCCTGTGTCCCAGCTTTCCCTCTAGAGGCCTTGCCCTCACCCCTCAATGGGAAACACCATTGTTAAGAAAAGCTTAGGCCACGTGACAGGGAGGGGTGTGCATCCACAGCTGATTATGTCAGTAGTTGCGTGGGGGCCTCTTCACTTGCTACCCACGTTTCCAGGGAGTCCTAAGAGGGACTACTCATCACAGTGCTGGATGGAGGGGCTGTGTAAGAACAGCTTTCCTGGACCCAGACTGGCACTTTATTTCCCCAATCAAGTCCCTGTTCTCTTTTTTAGCACTCAGTACTCTGCTCTTTCCTTCTTTAAAAAAAAAAAAAAAAAAAAAAGTAGCTCCACTTCTCAGGTTCCTTCACCACCTCCCACATTTATATCCTTAGAAACAAAAATTATATTTATTGATCACCTACCATGTGTCAAATCCTTTCCTGGGTGATGGAGGATACAGCAATTGAGATGGATGAGATCCCTGTTAGGCTCCTGTATCTTGGCTTTCTCTTTTTCAAGTAGTGGGGATATGAATTGATTGCCACCCCACCTTTCTCTGTCGAGGGCTCTAGCTATTCTCTTTTAACCTCTACTCCCCCTTCATCTCTCTGTTGCCCTGGCTTCCTGGCCCCCCACTTTGGGGGCAGCCCTAAATGTGGGTGGCTGTATCCTCTGAAGAAGCACTAGTCACCATGTAGGCTGCCTGGAGACCTTTTCTCTGATTGGTTATGAAAACACCTGCCATTGTTTCCATTCACAATTCCTATTGGCTCTGGCTGCCCCTAGCGTTGTTGGCATCCTCCCTCCACCCACTCATCCCCCAGTCACACGTGGACCCTCAATTGACCTCCTCCCAGGATTTGGATTGTCAGAGGAAGGGGTTGGTTCATTATGTATGATGACAAGATTGAGGAGGAGAACCCAGGAAAGGCCAAGCGGGGTTTCTCTCTCCCCTTCCTCTCAGGGTCCAGCCAGCTCATCTAGCTTCATTCAGGTCCCAGGGTCTACATTCTCATCTCGGGGCAGGCCAAGATATTTTGCTGGTTAATCCAGCAAAAGTAGACATCTCTTGAGTACCTACCTACTGTGGCTTGGAGGCATTTTCCCTGAAGAGAGACAGCTTACTTCCTCTTATTTCCTTCCTTTATTCACTGTGCAAAGCGTTCTGCATCCATTGGCTGGGCCGTGTCTGGGGCCCTTCAGCCCAGCTCCAGCACCCAGGTCCACGTGCGCCGGTGTGTGTGACACAGCCCTGACCTCAGTGGGGGCCAGTAGCCAATCAGGGGCCGGGAAGAGATACCCAGCCAATCGGGGGTGGGGCCGACAGCTCTGCGGGCAGGGGGCCAATGAGGGGCAGTGCCTGGCATTATGCAACCCGCCTCCTAGCCTAGCGGAGGTTCTACTCCGCAGAGGGCTGAAACAGCAGCGGGCAGGCAGCTGGAAGGCGCTCGCACCGCCAGGTAGGAATCTCCGTCGTCGCCACCCTGGCTAGTCTCTGTTCTCTGGCTAGTCTCTGTTCTCGAGTCAGGCCGCCGCCACTTCCAATCTGATAGGACACTCAACCCGGGCACTCAGCACAACAGCAGTCCACTCTCCTTGTGGCTGTTCGCTGGGACCTAGGTGCTCCTCTCAACCCTACACCGGGTGTCCACACTCCTGACCCTTTCATATTATCTCCACCTTTGCTCCCCGGTCCCAGCCACCCCAACCCCACAACAGAACCTCAGTGGGCATGTCCCATGTCTCCTTTCTTATCATACAGGGCTCCCCAGGTTTGCCTTGGCCCCAGGACCTCTTCAGGCTTTTGGAGCTCTTTGCCCTCCCCCTTCCAATCCCTGGCCTCGAGCCGGCCGTGATGTCAGCCCGCTTCAGGCTGGAACATCCCGTTCCCGGTGCTAGTTCCTGCTGTTAGCCAAAGCCTTCCCTTTTCTTCTGGCGCTCAGAAAATGCTCGGGATGGGGGTGTGGTTGGACGGGGAGCCTTGGAAGAACTATCTGTTGGCTGTTTAGCGTCCCCTGCTCCAGGCTTGGAATGCAGGGAGGGGGAGGGGCGGTTGGAAAAGTAGGGAACTGAGGGGAGAGGATTCCTGGGTCCTTGATAATGGCAGGTGCCGGCTTCAGTCCGGCGGTCCGGAGGGGGGTCAGGAGCCAGAGAAAGAAAGGATGTACCGTAGTGACCATAGTGACTGGGATTCAGGCGCTAGCCAGGTTGGTGGGCTTTTTCGCAAAGGGGCGGAGGCGGTTGTGTTCGATTCTAGGGAGGCCTGGACCAGCCCCTGGAATCTCTCTAGGCCATTCCTGTTCATCGGGCTATCCGGGGACTTGGGTTATTTTAGGGTGGGCGACCCCCGGCTGTGACCACCAGTGGGGGAGTGGGTCGTTCCCTCACTTCTGCGGGGGGATATGGGGGAGGGTCGCCCCTCCCTCGCTCCCTTGGTCCCTCCAGCAACCGCTGAGCTCAGCGGCTGACGTCGGTTTCCCTGGCGACCGAGGCGGCGGAAGCGCGTGGTGGGGCCGTGCACTTCGGTGCGCATGTGCAGCGGGAGTAGTGCCGCCCCCGGATAAAATTAGCCCGGAAGCCTAAATTTAGGAGGCGTTCGGCTCGTTTTCTAGCTCTGCGGTCTTGGAGTCCCAGACCGACTTGGAACTTGATGGGAACTTGGGAATGGGAAAGGTCCAGGTATTGGTCCATAGCCATAGGTCTGTCTAGTCGACTGCTCAGGCTCTGTTTACCCACGCCATAATGGCTAGGGAAGTGGAGCGTAGTCTTGACTCTTTCCACCTGTAGCACCCGTATGGGGATAGGAAACAGAAATATCTTGCCCGCCCCCATTGGGAGCCCCAGGCAGGGGAGGGTCGCATAATGTCAGAATTCTATGATGTTAATAGTCCAGCTTTCTCCAAACCTTTCTTCCGGTTCTTCCCCTTCAGGTACTGGCTGTGAACGAACTTCTCAAACTTCAGAAACACTTCTTCCACCTCACTCACAAGCCAGGCCTCAAGGCCACCTTGTTCAACCGTTGTGGCCTCTGCACCTTCCCTGTTCTCCTGTCCTTCCCATGGCCCAGACATGAGTGATCCCCTAGAAGAGGCTGATGGGGGAAGGGACCCCAGGCCCGGCGAATCCTTTCGTCCTGGGGGAGTCCCATCCCCTGGACCCCCACAGCACCGGCCTTGCCCAGGCCCCAATCTGGCTGATGACACTGATGCCAATAGCAATGGCTCAAGTGGCAATGAGTCCAATGGGCATGAATCCAGGGGTGCATCTCAACGGAGTTCACATAGCTCCTCCTCTGGCAATGGCAAGGACTCGGCCCTTCTGGAGACCACTGAGAGCAGCAAGAGGTATGTATGTATTTTTGTGTGCTGCAAAATCTGGGAGTATTTTGTGAATGAACTGAGGTAGGTAATAAAGGCTTCATGCTGCTACTAGTCACCTGCCCCTCATTTGGGGCTGTTGCTTCTCCTCCAGCACAAACTCTCAGAGCCCATCCCCACCCAGCAGTTCCATTGCCTACAGCCTCCTGAGTGCCAGCTCAGAGCAGGACAACCCATCTACCAGTGGCTGCAGGTTTGTGAGGGTGAAGGCTGGGGGAGAGATCTGGAGGCCTGGGCCACACTCTTGGACTAATTTCTTTCCCACTCCTTTCCCATGGGCCCTGCAGCAGTGAACAGTCAGCTCGGGCAAGGACTCAGAAGGAACTCATGACTGCACTTCGGGAGCTCAAGCTTCGACTACCACCAGAGCGTCGGGGCAAAGGCCGTTCTGGGACCCTGGCCACACTACAGTATGCACTGGCTTGTGTCAAGCAGGTGCAGGGTGAGTGATGTTTCTTAGGAGGAAATGCCAGGGCTTAGGTCATTGTGGAGGATCAGTCTTCTTACTGAACCACACATGTGCTTTCACCTTGCAGCCAACCAGGAATACTACCAGCAGTGGAGTCTGGAGGAGGGTGAGCCATGTGCCATGGACATATCCACTTACACCCTGGAGGAGCTGGAGCACATCACATCTGAGTATACACTTCGCAACCAGGTCTGTAGTAGCCTAACTCCTCTATCCAATACACTCCCATCCCACTCCCACAGCTCCTAATCCGTTCTTATTCTCACCCTCCTGCTAGGATACCTTCTCGGTGGCTGTCTCCTTCCTGACAGGCCGAATTGTATACATTTCGGAGCAGGCAGGAGTTCTGCTGCGTTGCAAGCGGGATGTATTTCGGGGTGCCCGCTTCTCAGAGCTCCTGGCTCCCCAGGATGTGGGTGTCTTCTATGGCTCCACGGCCCCATCTCGTCTACCCACTTGGGGCACTGGGGCCTCTGCAGGTGAGGTGCCCATGTGCTTGTGGGGAGGGATGAGCAGCCCCAGGATGCTTTTGCTGGGAGGGTCAGGGGACCCAAGCTTTCCCATGATGGGTTCTTCTTAGCCCAGGTAAGAGATAGGAAATGTGCTCAGTGCTTTTCTCATCTGTCCCAGGTTCAGGCGTCAAGGATTTTACCCAGGAGAAGTCTGTTTTCTGCCGTATCAGGTAGGTGTGGCAAGTAGTAGTAGGCTTCTCTTTCCTAATCCTCCCCATATCTTTGCTGTGTGGGCCATGACTTTGAGGGGCCAGTGACTTTCCATTGCAAGTCCCTAACACTTTTCTCTACTTTGCTAGAGGAGGTCCTGACAGAGATCCAGGGCCTCGGTATCAACCATTCCGCCTAACTCCATATGTGACCAAGATCCGGGTCTCAGATGGGGCCCCTGCGCAGCCGTGCTGCTTGCTCATTGCAGAACGCATCCACTCGGGTTATGAAGGTAGGTGGGCCAGGTCCCTAGCCTGGTGGGGAGTAGGAGGAAGGGTTTTTCTCTAGGCTGTGGGTAGGATACAGGATGTAGGACTGGGAGGGCACCAGCCAGGTCTTTAGAAATTTGGAACAGAAGGTGGTGTTATTAGGAGAGGGGTTGACTCTTTTTTGGGTGTTGGGTTGGATAAGGGCTTTGAGCTGGGGCAGAGTGAAGAAGCTTTGGTGGTTTTCAGTGTTATTACTAGTACAAGGCACAAGAATGGCCCAGAGCCTTTTAATGGGCCATAGCCCCTGGAGCTAACTGCCAGGAGGCCATCCTGGCCCCAGGTAGAGAGGAGGGCTGAGGAGCTGGACCATTCTGGATGAAGCCCAACTGCAACACATTCTGTGCCACAGCTCCCCGTATCCCCCCTGACAAGAGGATTTTCACCACACGTCACACACCAAGCTGCCTCTTCCAGGACGTGGATGAAAGGTAGGGTCAGCACCTAGATGGAAGGGTGTGGCTAGGTCTGAGGTCATAGCTATTCTGACACCTCTTCCCATTGCAGGGCTGCTCCGCTGCTGGGCTACCTACCCCAGGACCTCCTGGGGGCCCCAGTGCTTTTGTTCCTGCATCCCGAGGACAGACCACTCATGCTGGCCATCCATAAGAAGAGTAAGTTTTTCTCAGCGTGTTCTCCTCTCCTGGCTATCTCTTGGGCTTTTTCACTGCTCTCATGGTGGTATCTCATGGATGCCTTGGTCTCTTGGATCTCCAGTGGGGTGGCCCATTACCTTGCTCATCTCTCCCTCCCACTAACCACCCCACCTCATTTGTCACTCCCATTAGTCCTACAGCTGGCAGGCCAACCCTTTGACCACTCCCCTATTCGCTTCTGTGCCCGTAATGGGGAGTACGTCACCATGGACACCAGCTGGGCTGGCTTCGTGCACCCCTGGAGCCGTAAGGTGGCCTTTGTGTTGGGCCGCCACAAAGTACGCACGTGAGTGGGTCATTGAGATAACTTTGGCGGTGGGGAAGTGTGGGAGGAGGCAGGGCTGAAGACTGGACTGGGGACACACGTCTGGACTCAACTTTCTGAATTCCTCAGGGGACCCCTGAATGAGGATGTGTTCACTCCTCCGGCTCCCAGTCCAACTCTGTCCCTGGACTCTGATATCCAGGAGCTCTCAGAGCAGATCCATCGGCTACTGTTGCAGGTAAGAGCTGAAGAGAGGGGCTTGAGAGGCATGAAGAGGGTGGGAAGCAGACCATAGATATCTAACCTGTCCTTCTCTCTGCCATAGCCTGTGCACAGCTCCAGCCCCACAGGACTCTGTGGAGTTGGCCCCTTGATGTCCCCAGGCCCTCTCCACAGCCCTGGCTCTTCCAGTGATAGCAATGGCGGTGATGCTGAGGGGCCTGGACCACCTGTTCCAGTGAGTGACCATCTCCAGTTCACCTAATTGCCTGATCTCCTGTCCTTGGAGTCAGCATTGCCGTATCCAGAGCTTTCCCTTATGCCCTACTCCCTCTTGCTTCCTTCCTTTCTTTGTCTGTTCGTGTCCAGGCCTCATGCTTTTTTCACTGACACCTTTTATTTTATTTCATCCTTGGTTTTTGGCACTAGGTAGGTACCCTAGTATGCCCACTGCTCTGCTATGCCCACAGGTGACTTTCCAGCAGATCTGTAAGGATGTGCATCTGGTGAAGCACCAGGGGCAGCAGCTTTTCATTGAGTCCCGGGCCCGGCCTCTACCCCAGCCTCGCCTCCCTGGTGAGTTGGTGGTACTATGGGTAGGGGTGAGGAGTGAGACCTGAGGATCCCCTCTCCCTCACCACAGACCCGTTTACCTTTTTCTCTCCTTGTGCCAGCTACAGGCACATTCAAGACCAAGGCCCTTCCTTGCCAGACCCCAGACCCAGAGCTGGAGGCAGCCCCTGCTCTGACCCAGGCTCCACCACCCTTGGTCCCTGAGGAGGCTGAGAGGAAAGAAGCCTCCAGCTGTTCCTATCAGCAGATCAACTGCCTAGACAGCATCCTCAGGTAAGGCCTGTCTGGCACCTTCCCCCTCAGCCCTTGGTCTGCCCCACCCAGGCCTTGCCCTGATGTCCCTCCTGCATCCATCCACAGGTACCTGGAAAGCTGCAACATCCCCAGCACAACCAAGCGTAAATGCGCTTCCTCCTCCTCCTATACTGCCTCCTCAGCCTCTGATGATGACAAGCAGAGGACAGTCCCCATAGGGGCCAAGAAAGGTAATGACCCAGTACATGCCCAGCTCCCATTGCCCTGTCGTGGCCCAGTGGTCCTGGGTCTCTACACTTCTGCCTTGGGGGCCCCCACCTCGCTCTGCCCTACCCTGCCCTCTTCCTTTGCCTCCTGATCTTCAAACTCCTCCTTATTGTCCCTCTGTCTCCCTCCTCCCTGGGAACCCCTCTTCTGACCTCCCAGTGGGGTGGGGGTGGTAACCAGTGCCATCTCTCTGCACAGATCCATCATCAGCAGTGCTGTCTGGGGAGGGGGCCGCTCCACGGAAGGAGCCAGTGGTGGGAAGCACCTTGAGCCCGCTCGCCCTGGCCAATAAGGCGGAGAGCGTGGTGTCCGTGACCAGTCAGTGTAGCTTCAGCTCCACCATCGTCCATGTGGGAGACAAGAAGCCCCCGGAGTCGGGTATGGGCGTGGAGTGAGGGGGGCATTGCCTGGGCTCCACTTGATCCCCCACCCCGTTTCCCACTTCCTTTTCCCTGCCCTTCTCCCTCCATTCCCAGTGGAGAGAAGAAGGCCTCCCTCTTAGCTTGGGGCTCCTGCTGCTTATTTTCCACCAGCCCCCTGCTACTTCCCCTCCCTTATTCTGCTTTCTTTTTTTTACTGTCAGTTGAAATAAAAATATGGAATGTGGAAGGGGGTTTAGCCTCAGGGTACTGACCACAGAGGTCTGAGGCAAGGAATGTTGAAGTTCCCTAAAGGGCCTTTAAGTATTGACTTTAAAAATGTATGAAGAAAGGGCAAGGGGTGGGTTTCATTTCCACCAAGCTGTGATGATGTCATCCCTAGGGGTTCCTGGCACAGTAGTGGCCACTGGAAGGGATTGAATATCTCTCTGTCCTGGAACAACTTTGCATGGAGAGGTTGGCCTTTGGCCAGCCCTCAGCCGAGAGATGGCCAGGAGATGCACATGGGCCCAGGCTTGGCTAGGGTAGAAGGCCGGGGTGGGTGGGGTCATTGCACAGGGAGGGTGTGATGTGGATGTGTTGCCCCCTGAGATGGTTCTGATGTCCCTTCTCCATCTCACTTTCCTTAGACATCATCATGATGGAGGAACTGCCTGGCCTAGCTCCAGGCCCAACCCCCAGCCCGGCCCCCAGCCCCACAGTAGCCCCTGACCCAGCCCCAGATGCCTACCGCCCAGTGGGCCTGACCAAGGCCGTGCTGTCCCTGCACACACAGAAGGAAGAGCAAGCCTTCCTCAACCGCTTCCGAGACCTTGGCAGGCTGCGTGGACTTGACAACTCTTCCACGGCCCCCTCGGCCCCTGGCGAGCGAGGTAGTCACCTGGGGCTTCCCTGAGCTGCCCTCAGCCCAGACTAGGGCCAGACGGTTGCATGGTGGGCATTGAGGGAGATGTGCCTGCTCCAGGGACCCAGGCTGGTGCTGCCTTCACCACCAGGGCCCTGTCTAGGGACAGGCCCCTCGCTAGCCTCTCCCCCTTAGGCTGGGGTTCCGGGCTGCAGCCAGAGGAGGGCAACCTGGGGGGCTGGCACTGAGACAGGAGGGCAGAGGTGCTCTGTTCCAGGTAAGCTACTTTAGGCCTAACCTGGGGGCAGGGGCAGGAAGTATGCTCACCTAGGTCTCAGATGTTGCTGATCAAGAGATCTGCGTAGACTCTGGGCCAACTCCCAGTGGGGTTGGAGCTTCAAGGGCAGATGAAGGGCAGCCCTTCCAGGGGCCTGAGGGAGGTCCTGTGCAGATGGATACAGGACTGAGGGCTCAGTCCTGGGGTTTCCCACCCATCTCTTCACTCCACTGCAAGCCAGACAGCACAGCCTCAACTGGCAGGAGGAGGACCTAGGCTGGCAATGCCTGCGGGATTTTGGCAAATGGACTGGAGCTGCCTTCCTTTTCGTCTGTGGACCTACTCTGCCTCCTCCCATCTGCCAGTGTGCCTCTGTCCTTTGCACATCCCCATCTTGACCCCTCATGTAACCTTGCCTTTCCCTGGCTCCTTTCTCAATAAACCCCCCTCTCCCTGGCTCCTGTGATTCTTCCCTGAAGGTGCCCCTACCTCCTGAGTCCCTTCTGTTCTGTCATGCCTGAGAAGCTCTTTCTGGGGCCTTTCCCTGCCCTCTCCCTGATCAATGTGTCAGGGCAGTGGGAGTGGCAGGGGCACTAACTGCCAGGCTGAGGCACTCACTAACCCTAGTCTTTCCCCACAGGCTGCCACCATGGCCCAGCACCCCCCAGCCGCCGACACCACTGCCGATCCAAAGCCAAGCGCTCACGCCACCACCAGACCCCACGGGCCGAAGCCCCCTGCTATGTCTCCCACCCCTCACCTGTGCCCCCCTCTGGCCCCTGGCCCCCTCCTCCAGCCACCACTCCCTTCCCAGCAGTGGTCCAGCCTTACCCACTCCCAGTGTTCTCCCCACGGGAAAGTCCCCAGCCTATTCCTCCTGCTCCCACATCTGTGCCCTCTGCCACTTTCCCTACCCCCTTAGTAACTCCAATGGTGGCCTTGGTGCTCCCTAACTATCTGTTCCCGACTACATCTAGCTATCCCTTTGGGGTACCTCAGACACCAGCTGAGGGGCCTCCTACCCCTGCCTCCCACTCACCCTCCCCATCCCTGCCCCCACTTCCTCCCAGTCCCCCACGCCGCCCAGACTCCCCACTGTTCAACTCAAGATGCAGTTCCCCACTCCAGCTCAATCTGCTGCAACTTGAGGAGCCCCCCCGTCCTGAGGGGGGCACTGTTGCAGGGGGTCCTGGGAGCAGTGCTGGGCTCCCACCTCCTAGTGAGGAGGCCGCTGAGCCTGAAGCCAGATTGGTGAGCTTTCACCCCATATGCCCTGCTACCAGTCCCCGACCCTTAGCCCTTGCCCCTCTTCCCCCTGGTGCTACTTCCTGCCCTAGTGGGCTGGTGTCTCGGCTTCTTGGAGATGGGAGACGGGTAGGAAATCCTAGCTGAATTTCTGAATGAGGCAGAAATGGGCTGCCACCCCCATGAAGGGACAGTCTTGTCTCTCTGACAGGTGGTGAGGACATCTCAATAAGTGCTGAAAGGGCATTTGCCACTTGGAAAGGGTCTGGTGTCACATCCCTACTCTTTGTTAGCTTTCCTGTCTCAGTTTGGCCCTGTGTCATGGAATGGGGAGCAGAACTCTTGGTTGGATGTTCCTCCTCTGGCCCCTCCAGTAGAAGCAGTTGAAGGGAAGCCCAGGTGCTAACCCCTTAACCCCTCCTTCAGGTGGAGGTAACTGAATCCTCCAATCAGGATGCACTCTCTGGCTCCAGTGATCTGTTGGAACTGCTACTGCAAGAGGACTCGCGTTCTGGTACAGGCTCTGCAGCCTCAGGCTCCCTTGGCTCTGGCTTGGGCTCTGGATCAGGTTCAGGCTCCCATGAGGGTGGCAGCACCTCAGCCAGCATCACCCGTGAGTGCCCACCTTCCAACACCTCTGGGATTAGGACAGTAACTGGGGAGTTGGTAAACCAGGTCTCATCTAGGCTGAGCTTGCCAAGGACAGTGGGCTGAGTGTGTGACCTTTGAGGGTGGTATGATGAGACCCTGGGTTGGACATGATGACTAGACTGGCTCCACTGGCCTGCCCCCTACCCCATAGGCAGCAGTCAGAGCAGCCACACAAGCAAGTACTTCGGCAGCATTGACTCTTCGGAAGCTGAAGCTGGAGCTGCTCAGGCCAGGGCTGAGCCTGGGGACCAGGTCATTAAGTATGTGCTCCAGGATCCCATCTGGCTGCTTATGGCCAATGCTGACCAACGTGTTATGATGACCTACCAGGTGCCCTCCAGGTGAGTTTCAGAGGCCACTTCAGCATCCCTCTCAGAGGTAATAGAGAGACTGGCTTTCCTTCATTGCCCAGAAAACTTGGGGTTCCCTTTCCTGGAATGGCTCCGACTTGGATGTTCCCATACTACCCTCAGTCCCTTCTTTCAACCTGAGAGCAGGTTGACTGAACTTGGAAGGTACCTGTGGTTCAGGAGAGGAGCAGAAGACTGTGGGTGGGGGCTTTGGTAGAGGAAAAACATCAACTGGTCCTGGCCTGGATCCCAGCGTCTGCCTTCTGAAACCTTTCCTTGTGCAGGGACATGGCATCTGTGCTAAAGCAGGACCGAGAGCGGCTCCGAGCCATGCAGAAGCAGCAGCCTCGGTTCTCAGAGGACCAGCGGCGGGAACTGGGTGCTGTGCACTCCTGGGTCCGCAAGGGACAGTTGCCTCGGGCCCTTGATGTGATGGTGAGAGAAAAAAAAATGAGCTCATGTTCAAGGGATAGAGGCTAAGGGCTATCCTTAGTGTCCTTGGATCATTGATTCTGAAGGATGTTAATCCCACTAAATTTGCTGCCAAGTTATATGGTATTAGACCACATGAGCTTTTGCAGAACCTTTCTGAACCCCTCCCATGCTAACGTACATTGTAACTGTCCCATGGGGAGTCTGGGTGGAGTGCAAAAGGCATTTTCCAAGCTTGTTGGATCCCAGGTGCATCCCAGGACTGGTTTCTTGGGAGCACCTTTTGGGAAGTACCATAGGGTTGAGTGGGAAATTGGGCTGTTGATTAGCAGTGAGGACTCTGCTTAACTCACTTATCCCTTTCTCCTTCCAAGGCCTGTGTGGACTGTGGTAGCAGCTCCCAAGACCCTGGCCACTCTGATGACCCACTTTTCTCGGAGCTGGATGGACTGGGGCTGGAGCCCATGGAGGAGGGTGGAGGCGAGGGTGGCAGCAGTGGTGGTGGTGGTGATGGTGATGGTGGCATTGGTGAGGGTGGCGAGGAGGCCCAGGCCCAAGTTGAGGCCAAGGTCTCAAGCTCTCAGGACTCTGCCATGGAGGAGGAGGAACAAGGTGGGAGCTCGTCCAGTCCAGCCTTATGTGCAGCAGAAAATGGCACCAGCTAAACTCCATTTTGGGGCCACTTCCTGGAGTCCATGCAAGGCATCCTTCTTCAATGTTACAATTCTCAGAACTCAGATGTGGCTGGACCAACCAATAGAAAACTGCCCCAGCTTCTCCCACTTTAGGGAGTGGGACCCCCATCACCAGCCTGGGATCCAAAGGCTGCCTCTGGCTTCTTAGTGAACAGAGGGTGGAACTTTTCAGGCCAGCCAAGAGGAGGGTCACCTCCCACCCCTGGTGGAGGCCCTTCTGGATAAGGTTGCTGACCCGCTGCTGAAATGGGCTCGCCAAATCCCAGCTGAGCCTGAGTCCCAGTCCCGAGGTTTGGGGCTGCACTTATTTATTGGGGGAGACAGCTCTCTCTCCCACCTCCTCCCTAAGTGGGGGGAGGGGAGCCTGGGGCCCAAGGAGGACCCAGGGGTTTGAACCCCTAGCTGCTCCAGGGTGGGGGAGGTTGGTGGACCATGGAGTCCCTGGTGCTGCCCCTCAGGTGGGACCCAGGCGTTCTCAGCTCTACCCTCTACCAATGGCATTTGTGTTTTTGATATTGTGTCTGTTATTATTTTTTTAATACAAAAAGAAAGAAAACAAAAACCCAGGACTTTGTGAAATGAAGTTTGGGGTTTGGGTGAGGGGAGGAATGTGTCTGCTTCCAGGAGGGTTGCAGTGAGGGTGGCCACTTCCATCTCACGCCACTGTATGAACCTGTTCCTCTCTCCTGCACATACCTTCATTTGAAAGGCCCTACTGAGACAGCTAAATCTGCACCTAACTCAGAACTCTCCACTCACCTCTACCATTACTTACGCTGGGTTTGTCCTGGAAGGGGGCGGGGAGAGAGATGTAAAAGGACCTGGGCAAGCTTCAACCATGGGTCATGGTGTTAGGGGCAGGAGGAATCGCTCTTAACTCCGCGGTGTCCTGAGGCAGTAGAGAGTTTAACTTTTAGTATCTTGGTCATCACACAGGAGATTAGATAACTAAGGCACATGGTGTAAGGTACCCATTCAAGGAGGGTGGAGCGGGGCTCAACCTGAAAAAGAAATCACTGGAATTCCATTAAAGTAGGGAGTGGTTCACCACGTGCTGGAGTCCACTAACACCTGATCTATCACGAGGCATGACCCATGTTCTGGGTGGCGCCGTGGCTTAGCTGGTTAAAGCGCCTGTCTAGTAAACAGGAGATCCTGGGTTCGAATCCCAGCGGTGCCTGACCTATGAGTGCGTGGTATATTATTGCTGCGATGATAATGAATAACCCCGGTCTTGCAAACACCTTTCTGTCAAGAGATTCTTCTTCTTACCAAGTCTTTGGGATTCTGTTCCCGTGCACTTTTAGTGTGTATTTAGAGGCTAAAACACTCTTCGCCTTCGAAATCCATAATCCCGTGGCCCTCTCGTCCCATTATCTTCCCCCAAGGACGTGGGGCACAACTCTGACTTGGGCTTGTTTTGTTGAGGACATAACTGGCTGCAGGAGGGGAGGCAGGTCAAGGGAAGCTACCGCTGCAACCCCTATGGTAACTTGGTCAAGGCGGGAATCTGCTCCTCAGCCTGGGCGCACGCGCGCAGTCATCTCCAGCCAGAGGGACTGGGCAGGCAGGAGGCGGGCACGTTGATAGGCAGCTATAGTTGCGCAGGGCCGAGGCCGCACGCGGCTGTGATGGCCGAGTGGTTAAGGCGTTGGACTCGAAATCCAATGGGGTCTCCCCGCGCAGGTTCGAATCCTGCTCACAGCGTTGGTAGTTTTGGCAGTGGGTATAGCCTCCTCTAAAGGAGGTAACTAGTTTGTTTTCTAGGCCTTTCCTTCCCTTGAAGAAGGTTCCCAAAGTCTTGAGAAGATCACAGGTAATCAACCCCGGACCAGCCTGCCAGCGCCCTCTTCCGAGGCTCAGCCTCCTACCGACCTGCAAAAGCCTTTTTATGGACTATTTCGATTCATAATTCAATTTTCGATTTCTTGGCTGCTACTAAGCAATTAGATTACATTTCCCTAATCCTTTCAGCCTCCTTCTGATCTATACGACTATTTCATTTCTTCTCTCACTACAGCCCACGATTCTCTTCGTCTCTCTTCGGCTTTAGCTCCCGTGTCACTGAGAAGATAAAGCATTCTGAACAATTTCCCACGGACATCCTCAACCCCGCTACTTACCTACCCACTTGCCTAAGCCTGACCACAGACTTCCTTTCCCTCTCGGACCTGGAGAAGAATCCTTCCACTGAACTATGGAACCTCTAGACCTATTAGATTTCCCATCCTCTTGGGCCCACTCAAGAACATTGTTTTTTTTTTCCCTATACCATCAAATTTCCCTCTCTCCTGGATTTTCCTACCAGACATTGTAATTTCTCTCATTTAGAACAAGCAAGACAACAAAAACCATCTACTGAGACTTAAACGTGTCCCCCAGAAGTGCACGTGTTGGGACCTCAGTCCCCAATTTCACATGTTGATTGGAGGTGGGGTCTTTGGGAGGTAATTAGGATTAGAGAAGGTCATGAGATTGGGGTCCCAACAGTGACATTAGTAGCTTTATAAAAAAAGGAAGAGAACCATCGCGGCCTAGGAGCACACTTGCTCACTTGCTGTCTCACCATATAATGGCCCTCATCAGATTGCCCAGCAGATGCCAATGCCACACTCTTGCACTTCCCAGCCTCCAAAACCATGAGCTAAATAAAACTTTATAAATTATCCAGTCCGTGTTATTGAAGGATAGTAACAGAAAACAGACTCTATCTTGTCGCCACACGCTCCTCCAACTACCACTTAATTTCTCTGCTCCTCTCTGCAACAAGCATAATAAGATATACTGTCTCCAGCCTTCCATTCTACTGTGAGCCCTCTCCAACCAGGTGTTCTTTCCTACACCAAGGCTTCCCTGGTTAGTGTTACTTACCAAATGACCATCACATTGCTAAATCCATCCATCTCTAAACTAGTTAGCAACACTTGATACAGATGCCTCTCTCTTTTCTTGGGGTGCTAGGAACTGAAGCCAGCCCTTGCACACACTAGGGGAGTGCTAAAGCAACAGCCCCAGTCCTCTCTTTTAGTAATACCCTCTTCTCTGGCCTTGTAGGCCGCCACACCCCTCTGACATTCCTTCTTCACTAGCAGCTTGATCACAGCCTCCTTTGCTGGTTTCTAGTCATCTGCATCTGTAAATGTTTGATTCCAAGGCTCAATCTTTCAACTGCATCTTTTCTCTACCTGTACTCACTACCTTGATGATCTCCAGGCCTGTGGCTAAATCATCCCACATTTGCATCTCTAGCTCCAGAACGCTCCCCTGACTTACAGATGCTCTGTCCCATATACTTAGATATCTAGTAGGAACCACAAATTTAAAATGTGTAAATTCCACTCCTGGCCTTCTCCCCAAAAGCTGCTTCATCCGTAGTAGTCTTTCCATTTGAAATTCCAATCCCTCCACTGGTTAGACTAAAATCTCCATAATCATCCGATTTCTTCTTTTTCTCACACTCCACATTTAATCAGTTTTCAGTTTCTTTTCAAAATGTGTCAAAAATCTGACTACTTGTCACTACATTCACCACTCTGCCCTGGTCCAAATCATTCTCCATTCTCACTTAGATTATTGCAAGATCAGCTAAATTATTTTCTGATTTCCATTCTTATCCCTAGTTACATGATGGTGTGTTTGTAACACATTAGGCAGAGAGGTTGATCCTTATAAAAAATAAATAAGATTCTGTCATTCCTCTCCTAACTTCCCAATGGTGATGTCAATGTGAATTAATGGTTTTAATGTGCACATAGATATAGAAATAAATACACACACACACACACACACACACACACAAACACACACACACATATTCACACGTTCCCTAGCTCTGAACACTGAATGAGTCTAGAAGCAATCATACACCAGTAGCAATGAGCACACCAAGAGCCTCCATCTTAGCTACCAAATACTGTTCTCTACTAAAATGAATTTGGAGAAAAGGTTGATTCCAGCCCTGGGTCTGGAGAATTATAAGATTATTTTGAAACATTTTGTTGCAACAGAAAGCAAAGAAGTGCTCAAAGAATAAATATCAAAAAGATACAGTATCAAGGGGCTAAAGCAGGCTGGGTCCCACCTGAAATCCCAGGAATTTCAGCAATCCCAGTGACTGGGAAGTTTGAGGCAGGAGAATAACAAGTTCATAGGCCAGCCTGAGCAATTTAGCAAGACTCTTAGCAACTTAAACCCTTTCTCAAAATAAAAAATAAAGTGGTCTGTGGATATAGTTCAGGGGTATAGTGTCCCTGGTTTCAATCTCCAGCACTAAAAAAAGAAAAGAAAAAATGTTAGGGTTCTTTTGTAGAAGGGGACTCTTCACAGCTTCTGCCCCTTGTCTGCCTGGGTCTCCTCTCTTAGTTTTTTTATTTGTTTTGGTACTGGGGGTTGAAAGCAGGGTGCTGCACCAATGAGCTATATCCCCCAGCCCTCTCTCTTTCTTTCCCTCCCTTCCTTCCTTCCTTTCTTCCTTCCTTCCTTCCTTCCTTCCTTCCTTCCTTCCTTCCTTTCTTTCTGGTACCAAAGATCAAACCCAGTGCCTCAGAAATGTAGGCAAGCTCTCTACCACTGAGCTACAACTACTGTACGATCCCTGGTGCTTTTACTTTTCATTTTGAGACAGGGTCTCTCTGAGTTGCCCAGAGTAGCCCAGAATTTACAATTCTCCTTTCTCAGCCTCCAGAGTAACTGGGATCACATGTAAACCCACCACACCCAGCTCTCCTCTTAGGTTTGACTCCTAAGGTAAGTAGAGAGTGACAGGACATCAAAAGTTTGCCTGGTGGGCTTTGAAATCTCTCTGGATTCAGCCCTTGGCTCAGGACACTAGTCCTTCTACTTCCCAGTCCCTACCCTCCAGACTCTCCTACCCAGGATCCAGGGGGTCCTAGGAAACTAGCCTTCCCTTTGAAGAACTGAAGAGGGAGGAGCAGAGCCCTGAAACCCAGGCTTGAGGAGAAGCACAGTAGGAGAGGGGAAGCTAGATCACTTCACCAGCTGTCTCTGTTCCTTCCCACCCTCTGCTGCCCCATCGCATGTGGGACTCCAGCTCTCTTCCCCAAGCCCCAGTGTAGCCCACTGTTGGAGGGCAGCCAGGGAAAGACCACTGTGTTTACAGACTTAGGCCCTTGCTAACAGAGCCATTAAAACCCACTTGGAAACACACCCTCCCCAACAGACACTCTCACACACATACATGCTGGGGACAGGAATAGGGGGCATCCTCAGAGGCCATGTCTGGACCTTACCCAGTCCATTCAACTCATTTCACCCTGCAGCAGCTCTAGGGTTTTTTTTTTTTTTTTTTTTTTTTTTTTTTTTTTTTTTTTTTTTTAGAGAGAGAGGAGAGAGAGAGAGAGAGAGAGAGAGAGAGAGAGAGAGAGAGAGAGAGAGAGAGAGAGAGAATTTTTTTAATATTTATTTTTTAGTTCTCGGAGGACACAATATCTTTGTTGGTATGTGGTGCTGAGGATCGAACCCTGGCCGCACGCATGCCAGGCGAGCACGCTACCGCTTGAGCCACATCCCCAGCCCAGCTCTAGGTTTTTAAAGATTTTTTTTTTTTTTTTTTTTTAGTTTTAGATGAACACAATACCTTTAATTATTTATTTTTTATTTTATTTTTTAAAGAGAACGAAAGAGAATTTTTAACTTTTATTTTTTAGTTTTTGGTGGACACAACATCCATTGTTTGTATGTGGTGCTGAGGATGGAACCCATGCCTCACATGTCTTGGCAAGTGCTCTACCACTGAGCTACAACCCCAGTTCCAGCTCTAGATTTTGAGGGCCTGAAATTTGCATAATAATAATAATAATAATGTATAAAAAGTAGCATTTAGAATAAAAAAGAGCACAACAAGCTACCAATTTAAAAGGCTAATAAATAGCTGGGAAATGGTGTGCTCCTGTCATCCCAGCTACTTGGAAGACTAAGGTGGTAGAATCGCTTGGACCCAAGAGTTAAAGATCAGCCTGGGCAATATACCAAGGCCCAGTATCAAAAATAATAATGAGCTGGGTGCAGTGACACATGCTTGTAATTTCAGCAGCTCAGGAGGCTGAGGCAGGAAGATCGAGAATTCAAAGCCATAGGGCCAAGGGGTGGGAGAGGAAGGGAGAGAATGGGGATTAGAAATGATGGTGGGATGTGATGAACATCATTATCCAAAGTACATGTACGAAGACAGAAATTGGTGTGAATATACTTTATATACAACCAAAGGTATGAAAAATTGTGTTCTATATGTATAATATGAATTATAATGCATTCTGCTATCATATGTTAAAAAAATAATAAATAAAAAGAATTCAAAGCCAGCCTTAGCAATTTAGCAAGACCCTAAGAACCTCCCTGTCTCAAAATAAATTATAAAAAAGGGCTGGGGATATGGCTTAGTGGTTAAGCACCCTGGGTTCAATCCCTGGTTATAACAACAACAACAACAACAACAACAACAATAGCAACAACAGCAAGGTGTGGTGATGCATGCCTATAACCTCAGCAACTTGGGAGGCTGAGGTAGGAAGATGGCAAGTTTGAAGACAGCTTGGGCAACTTTGCAAGACCCTGTCTCAAAATAAAAGATAAAAAGGGCTGGGGATGTAGCTTAGGGGTAAATTGTCCCTGGGTATGATGCCCAGTACCACATAAAAAAAAAAAAGATAATAAATTAAAAATAAAAGCTGACAAATTCTACAAAGTCCAGAAAAACAACTTACTTGTATTAATTAACTGTACCTCTATACTTTCCAAAGACTAGCTACTGCCTCTATGTATTTCAAATCTTGCTACTCCTCTAACTATCCAGGTACTTAGAGTGCTAAGAACTCTTTCATATCACATGTACCCAATGGCCCTGCACCCCACAGGCACAGATGACAGGAATATTCTGGAAGCCATTTCTACACCAGAGGTCTAGGCTAAAATAACAATGTGAGAATAACTACAAATCACAGAAACATAACCCAGGAAACTGCAAATCTGATGTTTGCCCACCTTATCTTCTCCATAACCAAAACTCCAAAATGTACACAGACACTCCAACACAATGGAGAGGATGCAATGGAGGGGCAGCTGGAGTAGAAAAAAGATTGGTCTTTACCACTTGCACTTAAAATATATGTTTGCAAAAATTTACAGAAGCCTATGACCTGGTGGACAGCTTGCTGGAGTGCTCCCAGAGTCTGTGTAAGTGAGCAATCCTGGATTTCATTAGTTTCATGGTGAATGGCATGTGCACTTGAAATTCTTGGTTGTATATTGCAAAGCAGTTGTCAGCCTGCTTAGAAAGCCATAGTCTCCTAAAGGGCTTGGAAGCTTATTTTTCTGCTTTTCAAAACGAGAATTTCATAACTTTTTTTTCTCAAACAATCTGTAGCACTTTGGATGCTGATGGGAATAATGCCGACCCCAGGGTTGTGAGTAGACCCAGTGGGGGTGGAGAAATCAGCCTGGGTAGCAGGGAAGACCCCCTCCCATAGTGAGGTGGGGGAGAGAGAGTATGGCAAATAGAAGAACAAGGGATCCAGTTAGGATGCCTTTTTTTTTTTTTTTCCCATTAGGGGGGTCTCATGTTGCCCAAGCTGCCCAAGAACTAGAGTACCTGGAACTATATATAGGCCTGCACAATTACAATCAGTTCAAAACAATTTTTTTAGTTGTCGTTGGACACAATATTTTTATTTTATTTACTTATTTTTATGTGATGCTGAGGATTGAACCCAGTGCCTCCCACGAGCTAGGCAAGCACTCTACT
Organism: Ictidomys tridecemlineatus; assembly: GCF_052094955.1. Taxonomy (NCBI): domain Eukaryota; kingdom Metazoa; phylum Chordata; class Mammalia; order Rodentia; family Sciuridae; genus Ictidomys; species Ictidomys tridecemlineatus. The sequence continues at coordinate 52,412,505 of NC_135479.1, read as the reverse complement.
ATTAAGCCACAACCCCAGCCCTCAAAAATGATCTTTTAAACATAAGTCGGAGAATATGCCTGTCCTGATGAAGATTCTCCACTGGCTCCCCATTGCACTTAGACTAAAACCCAAACCCTCTGGGAGCCTCCAAAATTCTGTTTGCTGGGCCATGCCTGACCCTCCCATATTATTTCTGCCACTCCCAAATTTTCTTTCCTAGGTTCTTTGGCCCTCTTTCTCTAGCTGCCTCGATCACAACACTTTCCTATCACAGGGACTTCGTATTTGCTGTTCCTTTTGCCTGGATTCATGGCCGGGTCAAATTATCACCTCTTCATAGAGGCTGTCTCTGACCACCTGTACAAAACTTAGCACCGCACTCTCATTACCAAAAATCGTCCTCCACTCCCCACAACTTTATAACCATCTGAATTATATTTTCTTCCTTCTTGATCATTTTCTCTCTCCTTGTCCCCCACTATAATGCAAGCCTCAGGGGAGCCCAGATCCAGTGGGCTCCCAATGCCCAACATAAGAGGCACTGTATAAATACAGGCTGAGTGAATGAATTATAGCAGCTGCGCTTATAGACATACAAATGCTCAGATTGTTTTACAGTTCCCTCCTGGGGCCACTGTCACAGCTCAGTGCTGAGAAGACAGTGTTGCTAGTTACTGACACCATCTAGACGGAGACTCAGACCTCTGCTTAGATGAAATATGCTGAAAGAGACAGGAGACAGAAAGCAGAGAAAAGAAACGGACCGAGAGAGACTGAGATAGACAAAGACCCGACCCAGACTCAAAGAACAGGAAACCTGGGCCCACAGAAGCCCCAGCAGCCGTGGGAGACACTGTCAGGAGGAGGGACGTGGAGGGAGGCGGCGGAAGGCGCTGGAAGGCGGGACGCGCTGGAATCGAGCGGAAAGCTAGCTCGGCTAGTCCCGGAGACCCGGGCCGCCCCTGGCCCGGCTCCCAAGTGGCCGCGGCAGGTGGCCGTGCGCCCGCCAGCCCGCCTGCTGGCGCGACGCGTGCGGGATCAAAGCAGCCGGGAAGGGGCGGGGCGGGGGGGTGTCAGGAACCTGGAGGTGCGAGCGAGCGAGCTTCCCGGGCCACCGCGGGAGCGTGGGAGCGCAGAGTCCCGGGAGGCTACAGAGATCTGGAGAGACGACGAGACATCCCGAAGAGACCCAGAGACAGGACGAGAGAATCCCAGAAACCCGAGAGAGACAGACACAGAGGCAGAGACCGGAGAGACCACGGAAGAACCCAAGAAATCGCTAAGAAACCTGAAAGAACGTGAGAGATCCAGAAATAGAGTCACCAAGAGGCACTCGGAGACCCGAAAGACAGCAAGAAAATTAAAAAAAAAAAAAAAAAAGGCTCGACTTCCCAGGGACACGGGAAAAGGAAGCATGTTTTAAAGAACAGGAAATAAAGCGAAAGGAAGAGAAGTGGGAAGAGGAGGAGGGCGGGGAGACCTCGTCCCCCCCGCCCCCCCCCCGCCCCCCCGCCGAGGGCCGCTTGGACCCCCGGGGTGGGGATCCGAGGGCCGGGTCCTTTCTCAGGGTCACGCCTGTGGAAGTGCAGGCCAGGGGAGGAGAAAGGGGTGTGGAGGCAGCAGGATCCCCAGTTGAGAGAAGGGAAGTATGAGGACGTGCGGAATTTGGGTCTAGAGAGTCAGAGGCTGCATTTAAATGTTCGGTAGAAAAGTTTAAAGAAATATGTTTTTTAGAGATATCATCAAATACATTCTTCCTTCCCCTTCGGAGACAGAGGAAAAGGAAAAAAGGAAACACTATGTATTGTGCTTTTTAGAAATATCAAATATCATCCTTCAGAGACAGAAGAAGGAAAATAAGTGCTATGCATTGGCCGGGAATCGAACCCGGGCCTCCCGCGTGGCAGGCGAGAATTCTACCACTGAACCACCAATGCAGACAGGAAAGCAGCTTGCGATCATCTTATTTGAGCTTGGAAAGATTGATGCAACTGTAAGCCCTGGGCTCATGGAAGGAGAGGCCCCTAATGGTTAACGTGGGTGGAACGCCAGGTCATTCTTCCTCCCGCCTGGATCCGGCCACCCGGCCATAAAACCAGTCCATATGGCCAGGGGCGGCCCCACACCCGGGTGCGAACAGCCCAGGGCCCCGAGCCTCGCGTGCAGGTGAGAAAAACTCAACCCGAGCCCAGGTTCCCAAGGAGGGGGGCGGCGGGGGCGGATGGGGCCATACATCTGCTTTCCCATTTGGCCCAGGTAGGGGGTTGTGGGGTGTACTGGGAGGTGGGGAGCCCTGATTCCAAATGGAAGCCCCCTTCTCAAGGTCTTGGCCCGTTCAGACTAGGACTTTGGTAAGACAGGCTCCGCGAAAATACCAAGATGTGGAGGGGCGCTGGAAAGGTTTGGAGGCAGCTCCACTTGTCTCTGATTCCACAGCTATCTTCCATCTCTATCAGTAACCCTGTCTTTCTGTGTCCTTGTCACTGTCACTCTTGTGATGGCTCATCAAATTTTTGATTTTTCTTCTCAGGTATTTCGTCCTGAAATCTCCAAGTGTTCACCGATCTTTCTGCAGAGGGTCATGTTCTTGGTTTGAGGTAGGTGTTGATTCTCTTTTTGTATCCTTTTCTTTCTTTTTTAGGAAAACTTCCTGCTCCCCTATAGTCAGGAGGGTCCTCCAGAAGCAGGCAACTCAGGCACACTTGTGTAAGGTGTCCGGGCAGTGAATTTAGTTTTAAACCAAATACTTGTAAGTGGAAAGATCTTAACTCCTCTCCATACTTTAAAGATTAAATTCTTTAAATAATAGATTTAACACTTTAAAGACTAGATTCTTCTTCTTTGAAGTCCATCTTCAGTCAAGGTATTTTTTCTCAGAGTACCTACTTCACTTTGTTTCTATAATGGCTGCTTTTCCACTAGATCTGCGGGATAAACTAGGCCTCTTGTTATATGAACTGTCCAAACCTAGATTAGTAGCCCTTGTGCACAATGAGGGCGCAAGATATTGGATAAGTGAATGTAATTGATTTAGAACAGAGCGCTTTTTCCACTCCCAGGCAGAGGCCCAGCACAGTTGGGTTGCTCTATGTATGAAGCAGGAAAGGTACTTGGGGGGGGGGGGAAGGTGTATAATATTCAGTTTGGAGGCTGAGAAGTGCTTTTATTTCAGTGCTAGTGGGGGTACAATGAGCCTACAGAAAGGCTGCAATTCTAGGAGAACTCCGAATTTCATCCTTAAGTGAGGTCTGTCCTTAATTACTTAAAACTCCCTCTACCCCTAATAGCCTCCTCCTTTCAGCTGGGTCCCGCCTCTTTATACAGCCTTATGGTCCTTATACCAGCCGGTGCCTCATTCCCCCATCACTTCCCACACTCCCAGGCCAGTTCCCCTCCCCCTTTCACTCCTAGTCTTTCCGGGAGCCTCGTGCCGGGGTCTTTCCCGGGTGGGATCTAGGTGCTGAAGGGGGCGGGGCCGTATTCTATCCCTCCTACCCGGGCGCTGCGGGATATAAGGATCCAGACAAGCAAAGACCCGGTCCGCGCCAGGGTCCGGAGGAGCAATGGTCACCCGGGATCGAGCAGAGAATAGGGACGGGCCCAAGGTGAGAGGCGGGAGGGGTGGGAGCAGAGGTCCTTGGTCTGGCCGGGGGAACCTGGGCACTGAAACAGTGGGTCGGTGGTGAGGCCGGGACATAGGGCTGAAATAGGAGAGGTGTCCAGGGGACCCAGGGACCCAGGAACTGGAAAGGAAGCTGCAAAGTGTGAAGGAGGTAGTGTCTGAGTAGGACCTGCGTGGGCGGCGGAAGGAGAGTTTTTGGGGTCTGGGTAACCTGGTCATTCAGCACCTTATGGCCTAAGGGAGTGGGAGGGGGCCAGATTTTCAATAAAACCAAGAGGATATAGTCAAGGGCTAAGGGTAGGAACAAAAAGAGAAGAGGATGGGCATTCTCCACTTAGGCCGCGAGCCAGGACTGTCTCAAGGCGGTCTTGGAGAGAAAGCCCTGGGTTTTTGTTCCAGAGGTTCGAGATCCGGTTGAAGATTTTAGGGTGAGCAAGTGGAGAAGGGTGACGGCCTAGACGGGTTTGAGGGAGAGGAGGAGGCGCGGTCGCGCTAGGTGTCTCCCTTTCTACACTCAGGGCCGCCAGCTCTGAGCCCCGCACCGTGCGGCCCACTTGCCTGGGCGCAAAGAGGGTCTCCAAAGTTCTCCACTGAGACAGAGACCGCACGAGATCGAGACGTAGAGAGAAAAGAGGAGAGACACAGAGAGGGGAGGAGGGAGGACGAGACTGAGAGGAGAATGCAGAAGATCCGGGAGAGAGAGGAGGCGAGCTACAGAAGCGGATCCTAGGGGCGTCGGGGTGGGGGCGGGGGGAGCGGAGGTGGAACGAATGGGCTCCGCCCTAGTCAATCTGGGATCCTGGGCAAGGGGTGGGAGGGGGCTCTCCCAGCGGCGGGATCCAGACGCCGGTGCGGCTGCGCTGAGTCTTGGTCCGGTGGGCCCGCTCTCCCTTTCCCGCTGGTCGCAGATGCTCAAGCCGCTTGTGGAGAAGCGGCGCCGGGACCGCATCAACCGCAGCCTGGAAGAGCTGAGGCTGCTACTGCTGGAGCGGACCCGGGACCAGGTCAGTCCCTCCACCAGTCCCGGACCCCCAAGCAACCCATTCCCGCGTCCCAGGGATTCCCACTGGGGTTGCGGGGGGGGGGGGCGCATAGGCTGGAATGGTGACCCTGGCCCCAAGACATCCTGACCCGAGCCCGGTCTTTGGAATCCTATCCCAGACACCCCCCACCCCCCACCCCGCCTCTCATTCTCAGAGGGCAATCTTCTTCGCCACCCCTCGGGTCTGTAAGTTTCCTTTCAAGTTCTGTGAATTTCGCTCCCAGGGTGGGTCAGTTTCACCTTCGGGTTTCTAAATGTCCCCTTTCCAAACATTCCCCAAATCAGCCAGCGTCAGTTCTACCGGTGGTTTTCACTCGCTGGGTTGCTCTTTCAAATCTCCTCACATATTGGGTATTGGTTCCATCCCCTGGGGCTGGACAGTTTCGTCTCAGGGTGGGACAGGACCATTCGTGGTCATCTCACTCCACATTCGGTCGCGCGTTCTATGGGCAGCGCGCAATTGCGTTCCGGGGGCACCCCCAGCTCCCGTATCCGCCCCTCCCTTCTTCCCCCTGCCACTTTCCCCCTCTCTCCCCACCCCTTTCTGTCTCTGCGCCCTCCCCTCCCGTCTGTAGAACCTCCGGAACCCGAAGCTGGAGAAAGCGGAAATACTGGAGTTCGCCGTGGGCTACTTGAGGGAGCGAAGCCGGGTGGAGTCCCCGGGTACAGCGCCGGGGTCGGGTAGCTGAGGGAGGGAGGGAGGACCTTTGGAGGCTCGGGACGGGGAAGCTGGGGAGGGCCCTGCGGTGGACGGTGGGCTTGGGGAGTGGCAGACTCTACTCCTAGGCGAGGTTAATAACACCCGCGCGTGTCTGTCTCTGTGTCTCTGTCATTTTCTCCCTCTGTACATCCATCTGGCTTCCTGTCTCTATGCGCCCGTCTGATCTCGGTATCTCTGCGCCCGCCCCTTCCCTCACCCCTGCTGGGCCCCTGCCCTGCCCGCCTGTCCTCCCGCCGGCCGCACCCGCCTCTGCGGCTCCAGGGATTCCCCGGTCCCCAGCCCAGGACGCCGAGGCGCTCGCCAGCTGCTACTTGTCCGGTTTCCGCGAGTGCCTGCTCCGCTTGGCGGCCTTTGCGCACGATGCCAGCCCGGCCGCCCGAGCCCAGCTCTTCTCCGCGCTGCACGGCTACCTGCGTCCCAAACCGCCCCGGCCCGAGACCGTAGATCCCAGGCCTCCAGCGCCGCGCCCACCGCAGGACCCCGCCGCACCAGCCCTTGGCCTGGCGCTACACCAGCGCCCCCCAGTGCACCAGGGCCCCCCTAGCCCGCGCTGCGCCTGGTCCCCATCCCTCTGCTCCCCCCGCGCCTGGGATTCCGGCGCGCCGGCGCCCCTCACCGGACTTCTGCCGCCGCCACCACCGCCTTACAAACAAGACGGGGCGCCCAAAGCCCCGCCACTCCCGCCGCCCGCTTTCTGGAGACCTTGGCCCTGAGCTTTTGGGGGTGGGGTGGGGGCGGGGGCTGGGGGAGGGGTAGAGACTCCAGCCGGAGGGCAGCAGAGGGACCCGGGCATCCGGGCGAGGTGTTGGGGAGGGCGGCGGGGCGCGCGGGCTCAGCGCGCGGGTGAAATGTGGTCTATATTAGAGTATCTATATAAATATATATTTCCCTGGTTCCTGTCCCTTTCCCTGCCCCCAACCCCGCGTCTAGGATTGTACCTTTCTAACCCCAGCCCAGCCCCAGCCCCTTCCCGAGTCCCTAGTGCATGGAATAAAATGATTATTAAATCCCGGTGTGTCCCGGAGCCGGGGGCCTGCCTTTATCTCGGCGTCCACGCCCACTTTCCCTTCCCTTCTGTTTCCCACCCCCAGTCCTACTCTCCAAGGCCCAAGCTCCGGGGTAGACAGGTAAGTAAAGAAGAGAGCAGAGCGGATACTGAGGTTGGAGCTGAGACCAAGACGAAAATGCAGATAGGGCAGGGGGAAAAGGTCGGACAGAGAGAAAAGAACAAACCTTGAAATAAAACCGACTCTGGTGGGATTCGAACCCACAACCTTTGAATCGCTCTTTCGTCACTAGAAGTCCAATGCGCTATCCATTGCGCCACAGAGCCACCTGGCGGGCGGTGGCGTCTCGTAGCTTACGGGTAGTAGCATGGGGGAAGGGGCAGAATGACAATGTTGTTGATAGGAAATTGGGCGGGGCGTGTTAGGAGCCTATGGTTAGGATCTCCGAGGCCAGCCGGGGAAAAGTATGTTGCTCAAGCACGTGCGCCAGGTGGGAGTGAGGGCGCACAAGTGTTCCAGAAACAGAGAGGGAAAGCCAACAAACAGGAGCGAGCAAACAAGTGCAGAGCTTCGGCTGCCGGCTTGGAAAGTGCTTCCAGCTCAGGTGCAGTCCAGTCCCACGTAGCCCCACTAAATAAACGTGTTTTGCTATACATTTCTGAGTCCCTGTCTTTTGGTTTGTATTGCCATTGTCACGATGCAGTTCAGAGGCTCGACGGTTCCCTGTTCTTGAGTTTTAAATGTGAAAAGGGAAACTAGTCAATTTAACGTTATCGTCTCCAGCCCCATTTTCCTTCTGCTCTCTTAGGAGGACAACGAAGACAACAAACTCCCATGCAGGTAGCGTGGCCGAGCGGTCTAAGGCGCTGGATTTAGGCTCCAGTCTCTTCGGAGGCGTGGGTTCGAATCCCACCGCTGCCAGGCCAGAGTTTTTCCCTTGAGCTTTATTCTCGTGAATGAGTGCCAAGAGCACACCAGTGGTGTGTAATTTTACAATGACCATCGAGGTGTTTTAACTGCTGACTGTTCTCTTTGGTTTCCGAAGCCGATAGTGGATATACATCCATACCCCAAGCCAAGATCTGACAGAAACTGTTTGTGTAAACCTGTATTTTATAGTTGGTCTTCATTTTGACATCGTCCCCAAGTATAACTATCTCAAGATTAATACGACTTCCAAAATATCTCAATATCCAGTAAGTTATCCTTGGATGTCTGTTATAGTGGCTGCAACTATCCTGTTTGAAGACTTCAGAGAAAGATCTTAAGTAGCTTCTCTCGGGTCGCACTAGAATGTCACTTACAAAATCAGCAAATAATACATCGGATGTAGTGGTATCAAACTTAAGAAAAGTTAAGGTTCCACCGAGATTTGAACTCGGATCGCTGGATTCAGAGTCCAGAGTGCTAACCATTACACCATGGAACCCCTCTTTTGGGCTCTTCTTCGAAGATTATATACATTACTTAACACCCTATTTTGTCATTTACGGAAGCCCGAACAACCGCTCCCGGTTACTGAGCATCTGAAATATTAATAAATATGTACTGTCAATGTCTAACGCTTAAGGCTGTACGAAAAAAGAAAAAATTTATTAAAAATGCATATTAAAATAAGAATCGGGAGATGGGGTTAAGTAAATATACTATTAAGATACTTCACCCTATTCTTTTTACTCTTTTTGATGTGGTTACTAAAAAATTTAAATATATGTTTGCGTAGCTTTTGCTACCTTCCCTCGGTCATTCGTTCGACTTTCTTGAAAATAAATCCCTGACCCACCTAACACCATTTCCTCTTAAAAGAAGGTACTGTATTTTCCTTTTTATCATGCTTTTGTTCAAAGGAGAACTGTTAATATATTAGCTGTATTCGAAAACAAACCTCACAGATGGGGGGAAAATAAATTTCAGACGCCCGAACAGGGACTTGAACCCTGGACCCTCAGATTAAAAGTCTGATGCTCTACCGACTGAGCTATCCGGGCTCTTGTGAGCAGTGCTTTCTCTTATCTACAAGAGGTTTCTGATACGAAAGCGCAGGCTTGTAGAACGGTTTAAGAACTGTGTGCTTTTAGGCAAAGGACCCTGACACCCACTTGGAGAAAATGGTTGCGGCGCACCAGCTGCTAATTGAACTTTTTTCACTTTCCTTCTTTAGAACGCTGTGAAGGCTGAAACTCCAGCAGGAGCTTCGCGGAGTCTGAAACCTTAGATGCCCGAACTGGCCGCGCGGGGCCGCTGCGGGCTACAGCCTTTCCTTCCCAAAAGGTTCCTCTCTGGCCCCTGTGACCTGCATCCTGGAAATCTCGGGCTCTCGGGCTCCCAGGCTCCCGCCCACCGGCGGCAATCTGAGGGCGAACCAGGAGCGAAAAGAATGCCACTTGAGCTCTTTAGATGCTGTGCCCTAGGACTCTATTTTATTCTCTCCATCGGCCCTTTTCCAAGGGAGAAACTGAGATCGGGTGTGCCAAAGGCTGGAGATAGGGCTGAGTGTGCGGAGAGTTGGAGAGCTTTTACTGACCTCCCCGTGGTGTACTGTGCTGGGATGAGTATGCGTCCCACCTGCAAGTGGCTATAGTCACGTGTGACTTATGACCGTAAGCGGCTCACCTGTGAATAGTGAGTGATTCACATAGATGATTCACGTGTAGGAATTCGGATCCTCTGTGCTCAGTTTTGTCTGGGAGATAGGAGAAAAGGGTCTTGGAGAAAATTGAGGAGCGGGTATATAAAGGCCTCAGGGATCAGTCAAGTCTCCTGAGTCCCAGGAGAAGAGCAATGTTCCAATGATACAGGCATCATCTCCTCCCTAACTTTGTTCCTCCCTCCCCAGTGGACCCAGGCTTCTGATATTCATCTGGGTGAGCCAGCCAGAGGGACCGGCTGTGCAAGCAAACAAATATTGGGGTGCAAGTCTGTGGGCGGGGAGAGGAAGTCCAATCCATCAGCCAGAATCTTCGGTGAGAGAGGAAAGCAGGTGCATCCCAGAGAGAGCTGGGACCTTCCTCAGGCCTATCCTTCCCTAGCCCCTAGCCCTCAGCATCCCACCCTGCCGCGACTGTTGGTCACCTCCTCCAGGCCATTTGCTGCTGTGTCCAGCGTTGCCTGGGCCATTCTTCCTTTCCTCCCACCATGGCAGTGTACCGCCTGTGTGTGACCACTGGTCCCTATCTGAAGGCAGGTACACTGGATAACATCTCTGCCACACTGGTGGGCACGTGTGGTGAGAGTCCGAAGCAGCGGCTGGATCGAGTGGGCAGGGACTTCGCCTCTGGATCGGTAAGTACAAAGGAGAAAGAGAAAAACCTCTGAGGGGAAGGGCCCCGCAGGCACCCTGAAGAAGGGGAGGGGATGGTTATCCCTGCTGGACTCTCCTGTTTTTGCTGAACTCGGGATGCTCGCCCTGACCTCTTTTCTGGGATGATAAACCTTACCTAGGCACTACGGTACAGAGGAAGGAGTACAGGCAGAGGTTTCCTGGCTCCTCCCATAATGGACAGTGGGCTTTGGGCAAGTCTCTTTCCCTCTCTGAGCCAGTTTTCCCTTCTCTAGAGCAGATCGCCTGCCTTCATCAGTCTCAAGGTTATTTGCTAGTGGCCTACGTTAGTGTGTCCCACCAACCAAGGTGGCTAGGGAAATCCAGTGCCAACTCTTCTCACACATTCCCTGCTTCTACCTGGATGAGGGGCTGCATTTTTCTCATTCACAAAGGAACTGCGTGGGTCAGCAGCAGCTCAGGTTTATAAGTTGGCATAAGCCGAGATGTGGATGCACCTTGCAGAGTGCAAGGTTGGCCTTACCAGTTACCTGCCTTTCACCAGCTTGCTCCCTTGGTCACTCCAGGTACAGAAGTACAAGGTGCGCTGCCCATCAGAGTTGGGCGAGATCTTGCTGCTGCGCCTTCACAAGGAGCGCTACGCTTTCTTCCGCAAGGACTCCTGGTACTGCAGCCGCATCTGTGTCACTGCCCCAGATGGTACCATTGTCCACTTCCCCTGTTATCAGTGGATTGAGGGCTACTGCACCATGGAACTGCGGCCAGGAACAGGTGGGCCAGAGAGTAGGGCTGCTCTGTACTCCAGAAAGCATCTTTTGGGATTAAGGGTGGTGGCTCCCTGTGTGCAGGATGTATGACATAGGGATGGGATTAGGAACTGTGCTTCCACGAAGATGTTTTCTGAAAAATGTGCTATTAATACTCTGAAATGCAAAGTCTTTCTGGGCAATATTTACTCCAGGCACACACAGACATACACTCTTACACACACACACACACACACACACACACACACACACACACACACACACACCCCTAAGCAATTTGTGTTCCACAGCCTCCATCTGCACTCTTAGATAATTCATCTGGAACCCAGAAGGAACTATCAAGCTAATTAGATTTCAATAGGTGGAGAAGCCCTGAATGTATAGACTGTAGCTGGAGAGTCCCAGTCCCCCATTTTTAGCTTTTCTAGAGTGAATGAATGAAATCCCTGAGAGGTGAGTTTGAATCCCTTGTTGAATTTGTGGGGTCTTTTCAAGGATATTGGGCTTGAGTCCCTCTTGACTCCAGAGCTGGCATCTCCACAGAGGAAACAGCAGGCTTGCTCTGTTTGTTGAGATGAGTGTCAAGGATGAGTGATGATATTCCAGGTCAAGGGTAGTTGAATGAACATGGCCTCATATACTTCACTATGAAATGCCATTCTTCCGTACAGTGCATCCATTAATCCACAAATATATTTGTTTATTAGTTGTTTCCCAAGTGCCTGTTATATGCATGGTGACTGAGGCCATGCCAGATGCTGTGAATACAAAAAAATGAATAGAGTGTGACCTGCCTTCAAAGAGACAACAGTCTAGAGATGATTTTTTTTTTAAAGGAAAAAGTTAGAAAAGTGTTATAATTTGGGGATGTAGTTGACTCAAATCCCTGATGAGTGCATGAAGAACATGGGAGCATTCCCCACTTAATGCACATGAAGATGGCTGTGAGATTGGTCTCAAGTGTTAGGAGGTGCAGGCTATGTTTGTAGGAGGAGGTGTTATTTGAAAAGAGACTTATAAGAAGAATAATTTTCATTCCCTGCAGCAAAAACTATTTGTCAAGACTCTCTTCCCCTTCTTCTGGATCACAGGAAACAGGAGCTCCAAGCCCGACAAGAATGCTACCGGTGAGGGTGGGCTAATTTGACTTTTTTGCCCGTCTGTATTCTGACTTCAGTTTTAATCAGATCGTTCCTAACTCTGACATGGGTTTTAACCTCAGGGGCCCAATTCTGATCAGGACCTCATTTAAATCTAACCCCAAGCCAGGCAAAGTGGCACTGGCTTATAATCCCAGCAATTACAGAAGCGGAGGCAGGAGGATTGCAAATTTGAGGCCAGCCTGAGCAAATTAGGGAAACAATGTCTCAAAAAAAAATAAAAATAAAGGACTTGGAATGTAGCCCAGTGGTAGAGCATGTGTTGAGCATGCTTGAGGCCCTGGGTTCAATCCCTAGCATTGGAAAAAAAAAAAAAATCCTATCCGGATCTGAAGCCCAGTGCCTTCATTGAGAAATTTCCAATTCTCTGTTGCTTGCCCCCAAAGTGAGTGGTTTCTGGAGTTTTAATCTGAAGTCATATTTTTAAAAACTCAAGCTTCTGTTTATCCCAAGTTTGATCTGCCACTTCTGGTCTTTCTCTGGGCAGCTGGAAGATCTATGCCCCTGGCTTCCCCCGAATGGTGGATGTCAGCAGCTTTGAGGAGATGGAGTCAGACAAGAAGTTTGCCTTAACCAAAACGACACCTTATGTAGAGCAGGAAGACAGGTGAGGGCCAGGGCTTGGGAAGGAGGTGGAGGGGTATGAAGTTGGGAGTATGGGGGCCGAGTGGCCTAGAAGGAGGAGTCTATAACAAATACAGTTTAATTCAAGTATCAGGAGCAGAGGGGGACCAGGGATGGGCCTGAGGGGTCTAGTAGAGAGGGCAAGGGAGGAGCCAGGAGTGAGGGGAGATGTGAGGTTAGGACTGAGTGAGGAAATTAAAGGGAATGGGTTACAAGTTCTACTGATTGGTTTCTGTCCTTCCTCCTCCCACCATCTCTTCACAGTCCTGGGAACCGTTACCTGCCTGGCTTCCCCATGAAAATTGACATCCCATCCCTGCTGCACATGGAGCCCAATATTCGATACTCAGCCACCAAGACCACCTCACTGATCTTCAATATCATCCCTGCGTGAGGCCACCGCCCTCTCTGCACTCCTGCTTGCTGTCCCTTCTGACCCACCCCTTTGATGCACATCTTGCATCTTTGCCCCAATACCTCTCCCTGCCCTCCATTTTCATCTCCCGCTGATCCCAGGCTCCCCCTACCTGTTCCCCACCTCCCTTTTCCTTATTTCTCAGTCTCCCCACTCTTTGCCACCTCTACCGCTCTCAGAGCACCTACTCTGAGTGTAGACTGAGGAATACTGGTGAGACCACTGAGCAGGACCCAGTCCTTAAGCTCTAAGTAGGTGGAGCCAGACCACCTCCAGCTCAGAACCCATAACCAACACTTTCTAGTTATGTGTCCTTGATTTCCACTTTAGTCTCTAAAGAATCTCCTCACTTGTAAAATGACAATAATGCTGGATGTGGTGACACACACCTGTAATCCCAGCTACTTGGGATGCTGAAGCTGGAGGATCATTTTTTCAAGGCCTCCTGGGATTGTGTCCTTACTGAGACACTTACTGAGATTGTGTTTCAAAATAAAATGAGAAAGGGCTGAGGACAGAACTCAGGCAGTAGAACACTTGCCTAGTATGTGCAAGGCCCTGGCTTCCATACCCAGGACCACAGGGGAGAAAATATTATCCCTACCTCATAGATTTTGAGGAGCATTAAGTAAGACATCCAGCATATAATAATCTCTCAATAGATTTTCCTTAGTAGTAGTATTCAGAGACAGCCTTTGGAGGGAGGAACTCACAGGGTCACTAAGGAGGCATTCATGCAGTTAATTAGCCATCAAAGGAGTCAGCAGTTTAAGTCAATAGCTGGAACTCTAAGTGTGATATGGCTGGAATCCAGTTAACCCTCTGGGTTCCTGGAGAGGAGAGGGGTCAGCTGAGTCTAGGCAGTTCCTTTTGGGAAAAGAGGTGGGATTGAAGCAGGCTGGGGAGAGAGATGAGGGGAGAATAGGTGGATCCTGCCAAACCTAGTTTGGGGACAATAAGCCAACAGCTTTGGCAGGAACTGGAGACTTAGCTGGTCACCTATGCAGGGGCTGTATGTGGCCTTCCAGAAAAGGCCAGGACAAGGAGCTGGGCCTCCATCTCTTGAACCTCTGTGTCCAGGATGATTCTTTATAAAAGCAATAGATGGAAGGGAGTGCAGAGGCGGGGGAGTGGACACTTTGGAGTGTGTGCAATGCTTGAAGTGTGTAGGCAGTGTGTCCTGACTTGGCCTTCAGGACAAGAACACCTTGAGAGTCCCAGTTAGGACTAGGGACCAGAGGAGCATCTGAGAAGGCAGAAAGAGTCCTTTTGTTGGTTCTCAGATATGCAGGTTTAGGCAGAAAAGGGTACAGGAATCCACTGGAAACACCATTCTGGGGCTCAGAGAAGGGTCAGAGGGACAAGGGAGCTTATGTTTTGCTCCATCCAGGAGTTTACAGGGAATTGAGCATGGGGTGACTTCAGAGTGTTGTGAAAGAAATTTGTGGCAGGCCCTAAGAAAGGAAAGATCTCTCTCTCTCTCTCTCTCTCTCTCTCTCTCTCTTCCTCCTTCTCTTTCTCGCTCTCTTTCTCTCCCTCCCTCCCTCTCTCCCTCTCTCCCTCTCTCCCTCCCTCCCTCCCTCCTTCCCTCTCTCCTTCCCCTTTATTTGCCTCCTTAGCCTCTACTTTCATGATTATCTTCCTGCCAGTTTTTTTCATCTTCTGGGTTTTGATTGGCAGGCTTTGAGCAAATATTTGTGGGATGAATGAGCAAGTGCTTAATGAGTCCAGGTGGTTATGAATCCCTCCTTCTCCTCTGCCTTCCCCAGTTGCTCATACTCTTTAGGGCACATTAATGTCCTTTTGTGGGCTAACTTATTGACTGATTGCCACATGCTAACCAGTTCCATGCTCCATTCCCTTTATTTTGGTTCAGTCCACTTGATGAGTGCTTATTAGAAGCTGGATATCTTGGGGCATACAGACTGAGTCTTGCCCTAAGACGCTCACAGTCTAATGGGGGTGAGATATATATCCCATCCCCTGACACACACTATGTTGATAATGAATGCAGGAGATAGTGGGTGTTTCGTGCAAGATCCAAGGCATATTTTGGGGAAGCTGAGTCAGGTAAGACTTCATAAGAACTTCACATCAGAGATGCACCTAGCAGAACAGATAGATCTCATAGTAGGTAGAGATGCAGGATATGGCTTTTTAGGAGAGGCCCAGCTTGAATGAAGCTCAGAGGCAGGGGAATTTAATCTCAAGCATTTCCCCCCCTGATTGTAAAATAATGTTTACTGTAAAAAAGAATTTAAACAGTATACACATTTACACAAAGTCCTCTCAGCTTGCCAATTCCACTTTTACTAGTCCATTGCAGAATGTTCATCTTTGAGCCAGGTGTGGTAGTCCATGCCTATAGTCCCAGATACTCAGGAGGCTGAGGCCAGAGGATCACGTAAGCTCAGGAGCTCAAGGCCTTGGCTGGCCTTGTCTAGTGCACAGAAAAAGCTGGAAAGGTTGATTGAAACTGACTGATGGGGAACTTCATGGACTACTCAGGCTTGACACTTGGAGCTTTGTTCTGTTGGCAGAGGGGGGCCAGTGAGGGTCTTGGACAAGATGGAAGGTTAAATAAAGTAGGCCAAAGTACCAGTGAGCATGACTTCTCTGTATCTGGGGCGAGGGCAACACTTTTGCATCCCTGCCAGGGATGTTTGCTTTTGAACCAGGTACCCCCCCAGGCTACAGAGCCTCACTGACACCTAGACTTTTTCCTCTCAAGCAGATTGTTAAGCACTTTCTACTCTGGGAAATGACTTTGTCAGTTCTCTCCAGGCAGGAACCCGGTGGCCCCCAACAGACCCCAGGCCTCACTCTCACCTTCCCCATCCTTAAGGTCCTTGGGCATGAAGATTCGAGGGCTACTGGACCGCAAGGGCTCCTGGAAAAAGCTGGATGACATCCACAAAATCTTCTGGTGCCACAAGACCTTCACCTCAGGTGTGCAGAGCTAGGCAGGGGATGCCCACCCTTCAATTTACCTCCCATTCAGACCTCTTCCTCCCCTTCCTGGGACACAGTCCTCTCCCAGTTCTCCCAGGGAGACTGCTGGATTCAAGTGGGAGAAACTCCTGGTTCCACTGATGGTATCCTCCAGATTCTCTTCTGAGGAGATAAGAATAGGGAAGTGAGAATAGAGGGACACTGTCTTCCCCAAATAGGTTCATGGTCATTTAGGAGTTCTGATCTTGATCAGGGGCACATAGTTCACTTCCTTACTCCTGCTACCAGGTGTTCTGAGCTTTGGGTTCAGAAAGTCTTAGGTTCAAATCCCTGCTCTACCATTCAAGTGGACAAGTCACTCCATCCCTCTGACCCTCTGTATCTAGCATTCAATTGAAGATGTAATTGTACCTACCTCATAGAGTCGCTGGAAGAAAAACCTAAGAATGAGCCAGGGCTGGGCAGGACCAGAACCTAGGGAAGTTGTTTTGAGACCTACTGGTCCCTTCTCTTGCTCCCCTAGAGTATGTCACAGAGCACTGGTGTGAGGACAACTTCTTCGGGTACCAGTACCTGAATGGCGTCAATCCTGTCATGCTCCATTGCCTTTCCAGCTTGCCCAGCAAGCTGCCAGTCACCAATGACATGGTGGCCCCCTTGCTGGGACCAGGCACCTGCCTGCAAACAGAGTTAGAGGTTGGTGAGGAACTTAGCAGTGGGCCTAATAAGTGGGACATGGGTGGGTTGCCATGATGGACAAAGGGTGTGTGTGTGGAGGGTAAGGTTGGGATGGCCTAGGCCTGTGAGCCTCAGCTTCTGCACAGCCCTGGGCCCTGCCCATTGTTCAAACAGAGCATATATGGACAAGAGCCAGATGGGCTTGGGATGGTTTGAGGACTGTTGGGGAACTCCAAGATCCCTGGTGTGAGAGAAAGCTGCTTTAGGACAGGTCAATGGCAGGGCCAACAGAGGTAGTTAAAATAATTATGAAGGACTAGGAGGTTCGAGAATGTAGGAGTAACAATGATTCAGTCTTTCTAGGGCAGCCAAGCCCTCAGGAATTGTCCAGAAGGTTAGAGACGACGTTGGTTATTTATTTATTTATTTTGAGTGTTGATTTGCTGTTATTGGATACACAGAGGTCAGACCTCAGAAGGGAATTACATCTGAGTTGAGAGAGTAGAAGGACCAGGTATGGTGGGGAGGAGGAGAGGATATTGGCTTGTCCAAGTCGAGAGGCCAGGTGAGAGATTGCTCAAAGACAGACTCATCTCGACCTCATTCCGAACATTCTGGGAAGGGTGCGGTACCCAGTTTAGGGCTACCCACTTGGCCGTAAGTGCAGGCACCAAGAATTACTGAGGCTGGAAATGGGGACATCAGCTCCTCCTTGAGGTGGGCAGAGAATGGAGAGGGAAGATGAGCACTGGTGGGGAGGATATGCTAAACCTTTGTGCGCCTTCTCCAGAGGGGGAACATCTTCCTAGCGGACTACTGGATCCTGGAGGAGGCCCCAGTCCATTGTCTAAATGGCCGCCAGCAGTATGTGGCAGCCCCGCTCTGCTTATTGTGGCTCAACCCCCAGGGGGCGCTGCTGCCCTTGGCCATCCAGGTGAGCCTGAGGGTGGGGCTTCGGAGGTTGGGGCCTCAGGGGGTGGACAGTCTGGAGTCTCGCCTCCTCTTTATTCTTGAGTGCAGCTCAGCCAGACCCCGGGGCCCAATAGCCCCATCTTTCTGCCCACTGACTCCGACTGGGACTGGCTGCTGGCCAAGACGTGGGTACGCAACTCTGAGTTCTTGGT
Organism: Ictidomys tridecemlineatus; assembly: GCF_052094955.1. Lineage (NCBI taxonomy): Eukaryota > Metazoa > Chordata > Mammalia > Rodentia > Sciuridae > Ictidomys > Ictidomys tridecemlineatus. The sequence continues at coordinate 52,395,131 of NC_135479.1, read as the reverse complement.
GCACGAAAACAACACGCACTTTTTGTGCACGCATTTGTTGTGTGAGGCCTTCGCCATGGCTACGCTACGTCAGCTGCCACTCTGCCATCCGATCTATAAGGTCGGTAGCAAAGCTGGATTGGGACGAAGGGGGCGTGACCCGGGCGGCAGTTCCCCCTGATCTTTGGCTCACGTGACCTCTTTCCACTCGCAGCTCCTGCTTCCCCACACTCGCTACACACTGCAAGTGAACACCATCGCAAGGGCCACACTGCTCAACCCCGAAGGCCTGGTGGACAAGGTGCAGCCTCCCTGCCGCAGCTCTGAGGCCCCACCCTTGAGTATGCTTTGTCCCGCCCACAAGCTTTGTTCAGCCCCGAACCATTCCGCAACCGGGCTGGCGGCTTTCCACAAGCCCCGCCCCTCTGCGCCAGTCTCCAACTTGCCGGGTTCATAAACCGTCTGCGTTTGCCAATTCTCCCACGAAATCTCAAAGTGGAAGAAATAGCAGTGGGGATCTGGGGGGGGGGTCCCCACTAAGACTCCACCTCCACCCCAAACCACCGTTCTCTAGGTAGTACACCTCCAGCTCCAGCACTACCCTCATCTGATTGCGCTCAGTCAGGCTCTTAACCTCTCTATTAGGTCATATTTTTAGTTATCAAATATCTTACGATCTTCCCCCTGTAAGTAGCGAGGCTGCAACCTGGGCAGCTAGTGTCAGGGAGGCCCATCTGGATGCCTGATCTGTGGTTGTGGAGGGTTTGGCTAACCTCAGAAGCCCTTCCCTGGGTCAAGTCGCTAGCCCCATCTCATATGCAGGTCCTGGGGTGGGGTTTGGGCAAGCCTGAGAGCCAAACTGTTCTGTGTCTGCAGGTCACGTCCATCGGGAGGCGTGGTCTCCTCTACCTCATGAGCACAGGTCTGGCCCACTTCACCTACACCAATTTCTGCCTTCCCGATAGTCTGCGGGCCCGTGGCGTCCTGACCATCCCCAATTACTATTATCGAGACGATGGCCTGAAGATCTGGGCCGCCATTGAGAGGTGCGGTCCCAACCCATCAGCCCCTCCAGACCTAGCTCCTGGTGTCTGGGCAGTGTGGGGCCCCTGTGTGTTCCTTCCAGTTGAGACCCTTGGGGCTGGGGATTCCAGATATTTTCAGACTCCAGACTAGGGAGGAATTGGAATTGGGGTGCCTTGTGAAATGGCAGCTAGAAAGGTATTGAGTGTAGTGAATGCAGTGGATGAAGGGAAAGGGGGGGTGTCCAGAGGAGGAGTCAGAGATCAAGACTTTATCCAACAGCTCAGGATGGCTGTGACCTCCACACAGGCAGGCTCCCTCCCGAATGGTGAATGAGGAGGAGGATGCAACCTGAGGCTGTTGGTGCATTCTCCCCCAGGACCCTGTGCAGAAAGGAGGCCCAAAGCCTCTGTGACTTAGGACAGGAATGATATTTCAGGGAATACTGGGCACTCAGGACCCCACCGATCTCCCCCCAACCTGGGGGGGACTCTCATTGGACTCTGACAGCCTGCCTCTCCCTAGCCTAAACAACAGTGGACCTTGGTGTTCTGGCTAGGCTTGTGCCCAAGGTCACTTCAGAGACATCATCATCTCTTTCCTGCAGCTTTGTCTCAGAAATCGTGAGCTATTATTATCCCAGTGATGCGTCGGTGCAGCAGGACTCCGAGCTGCAGGCCTGGGTCGGTGAGATTTTTGCTCAGGCATTCCTGAACCGGGAGAGCTCAGGTATTCCTTGTCCGTTCCCATCCCCACCCCAAACCCCTACAGGTTCTTGATGATCCAGTTCTCCCTCTGGCTTCCCGGCTTCCATTAACAAATTCTTATTTATTACTGTCCCACTTAGCGGATGAGAAAATCGGTTCAGAGAAGCCTACAGAGGCAGAATTCTGATCCTTCCACCTTTATACAAACTCATCCATTCACTTTCACTTACTGAACTCTGAACTTTGTCAATGTGCAGCATGCAGTGGTAGGAGCCATCTCTGACTTAAAAGGATTCTTGAAACTTCTCTCATATCTTCTCATGCCTGTCCTGACAGGTGTTCCTTCCAACCACCAATGTCTCTTCATTTCCTGTGGCCACAAACTTCTTCATGGTGTGGGTTGGTCTTGTTGTTGCCTGACTCCTGACTGACATTTGTCACCTAACCTTAGCTGTCCCCTGTTTTCTGGCACTGCCTGAAAGGACTCTCAACCACCAACACCTTGGTGCCTCTCAACCTCCTTTCCTTAAACTCAATGCCAAGCAGATGCCCCCACACCACCCTAATTTCTTTAATCTTCTATTAGCTCCAGGGAGGTTATGGCCTCCTGACACTCCTACTTCTTCCTGAAATCTAGCAGTCTCCCCATCCCAGAATTTGGCTTGCCCTGGCTCTCTGACTTCTCTTTCTACCCCTCTGCGATGGAATGAGCTCTTCTCCTATTTCTCCTTTGTGACTGATTTTCAGAAATCCCATATTCCCTCTCTCTGAAGGACTTTTCTTTTTGGCATCCCACTGTTGCCCTTTATAGAGGAACTTCTGACCTTGCTTGGGTTAAAATGGTTCCAATGTCCATCCTTCAATTTTCTCAGCCCAGCCTGAGACTTCTCTCAGCAGGGTTGTAGCTTTCAGCTGGCTTACTGCTTCTGGTGGCCCCACAGTGGAGTTCCTATCTTTGGAGACCCAGGGAGGAGAGGTGGTCTCAGATCACCTTCATATGGAGAGAATAGCTGTTGCAGTTCTATCTGGGATGGGATGGGGCTTGGAGCTTCTTTTTTTCTTTGTGGTACTGGAGATTGAACTCAGGGTCTCACATGGTAGGCAAGTGCTCTAACACTGAGCTACATCCCCAGCCCCTGCTTTCTTTCTTTTTTTTTTTTTTAAACAATAACAACAGAATTTTTTTTCAAACATATAGCAATGTATAGTATAATCAGCATCCATTTACCCATTTGCCAGATTCAACAACATGATTTCTTATGAATCTGTTGCTTTTTGTTTATTGATGACTTCCAAAGTCACCCCACATCTAGTCCACATTCAAGTTTCCCTACCTGTCCAGTTTTCCCCCAGTTGATTCCATTGATTCAGGAATCAATCAAGGATCACATGGTACACATTTTGTTAGTTTTGCCTTTAAAGTTGTTTTTAACTCAGAAGGGCACCGCTTCCCCCTCTGCTTTTTTTTTTAAGAGAGAGAATTTTTTTAATATTTATTTTTCAGTGGACACAAATCTTTATTTTTATTTTATGTGATGCTGAGGATCGAACCCAGTACCCCCGCGCATGCCAGGCAAGCGCGTTACCACTTGAGCCACATCCCCAGCCCACCCCTCTGCTTTTTAAAATCATATGACATGGGCTCAGGGAAGAGCCCAGACTAGTTGTTCTGCCCAATGTCTCACCTTCCAAATTTCTCTCATGGTTTTCTCTTGATGTCATTTATCTTGTTCCTTTGTCTCCTGTGTTTTTTTGTAAACTGGAAGAAATACATAAAGGTTGTACATTTTTTGGCAAGAATATTTCTCAGGTGATGCTGTGTCCTCTGCATTGCATCATCCTGGGAGGTGCTTGATGTCAGATTGTCTCAGTGGTAGTGATGCCAACAGTGATTTCTAGGTTAAGGTGGTGACAGCCACATGTTACTTGGATTTTTTAAAAGGTGACCTTTCCTGGTGTTCTGCCAACCTAATGTTGATAGGAGTCATCCTGATCTGCTTCTCCACCCTACCTGGTGTTGTTTTTTTGTTTGGTTTTTGTTTTTCCTGTTTAAAAACTAGACCAAGTGGGCATGATGGTGCACACCTATAACTCCAGTGGCTCAGGAGGCTGAGGCAGGAGGATTGCAATTTGGGGGCCAGCCTGAGCAACTTAGCAAGGCCCTAAGCAACTTAATGAGACCTTGTTTCAAAATAAAAAGGACTGGGGATGTGGCTCAGTGGTTAAGCACCCCTGGATTCAATCCCTGGTAGCAAAAAAAAAAAAAAAAAAAAGTTTACAGGCAGAGGTATAGAGGTATAGTAACGCAGATACCCTGAGGCTGGAGCCTTTTGGTGTTTTTGAGGGCTATCAGGAAGGCCTGAGAGGCTGGAATAGAGTGAGAAGAAGAAAATTTGAGAAAGAAAAGAGAAGGAATGGGAGCCAGATCAACTAGGGCCATGATAAGGTGAGTGAGAGGGGAACCCCTTAAAAGGTTCTAGTGAAAGGCAACATCATCTGATTTATGATTTCTTTTTCTTTTTTGGGGTAGTGAGGATGGAACCCAGGGCCCTGTGCATGCTATGCCATGCAAGTGCTCTATAACCAAGTTACACCACCAATCTCTGATTTATGGTCACTTTGGCTGTCATGTAAAAAACTGGCTAGACAAGGTGAAACGATGAATCCAGGAGAGAGATGATGGTGATTGGGTATGGTGAAGATCGAGGAGAGATGAGATTCTGAAAATCTTTGCCAATATGATTAGTATGAGATAAAAAGAGGAACAAATACATATGTTTTGACCTGGGCAACTAGATAAAGAGTGCAGTTATCAGGGGATTGGTTCCAGAATCTCCTCGGAGACAAGATCCTCAGATGCTCCAGTCCCTCATATGAAATGGTATAGTATTTGCATAGAACCTACACACATCCTCATGCATACTTTAAATCATCTCTAGATTACTTTTAATACCTAATGCAGTGTAAATGCTATGTAAACGGTTGTCATACTATGTCTTAGGGAATAGTGAAAAGAAAAAAAAGTTTGCTGTTCCCCGCCGCCCCCCCAGATATTTTTGGTCTAAGTTTGGTCTAAGTTTGGTTGAACCCACAGTTGTGGAACCCCCTGTGCCGAAAGGGAATCACTGAGGGAGGGCTAGGATGAAGAGTTGGGGGAGTCAATCATTTGGTTTTGCATAGTTAGGTTGGAGGTGCTGTGGGGATGGGGGGACATCAGGGAAGCAGCTGCAGATTTATGCCCACTGCTAAGTCAAGTTCAGGAGCCAGGAATGTGAATCTGGGAGTTGTCAGTGAGTGGGAGCTGGGCAAAGCCGCAGACTGGGGTGAGGTTAGTGTGGTACAGAGAGGAGGACAGAAGGCTGAGCTCTTCTCCCTCCAACTCTGACAGGGCTTCCATCTTTGCTAACCGCCCCCCCTCCCCCGCCCCAAACACACACTTTTTTTGGTACTAGGAATTGAACCCAGAGGTACTTTACCACTGAGCTACATTCCCAGCCCTTTTTATTTTATATTTTGAGAAAGGGTTTCACCAAGTTGCTTAGGGCCTTGCTAAGTTGCTAAGGCTGGCCTTGAACTTGCAATCCTCCTACCTCAGACTCCTGAGTCACTGTAATTACAGGCATGCACCACTGCACCTACTCATCTTTGCCAATTCTTTTCAAATTGTATTTATTTACTCATTTTTGAGATGGTGTCTTGCTATGCTGCCCAGGCTGACCTTGTATTCCTGGGCTCAAGCAATCCTACCTCAGCCTCTTGAGTAGCTGGGACTACAGGCATGCACTATTGTGCCCAGCTTCTGTCATCCCTCAAATTTGGGAGACCTCCTTTTCTTCCTCCAGGAAGGTCTTTCCTAACCACTGTTGCCCCAGCGCCTATTTCCGTCCTAGCTGTCTTCTCCTTCAAGAGTCAAATCCTGGCCTTAGATATTTCTTTCTTCTTTCATCACTCTGTGCTTTTAAATAACACTTGGTGGTCATCTGTTTCTGCTACCAAGCAGAAGATGATCCATTATGGGGTGTTTGGACAGATCTTGATAAATTGAGTAAATTAAGTCATTAAGTGCTAATATGGGCTGCAGAGTTTTAGAGGTCAGAAAGAGGCAGCTTGGTGCTGGGCTTGAACCTAGCTTCATCATGAACCCTGTCAATCAAACATCTCCTTTTCCCGTCTCAGCACCCAGCTCCTATCTAGATCCCCTTCAGAAACCACAGACCTTGGTGATGGCCATCCCTAACTCATCCCATCCAAAATCTTAGTCTATAGACAGGTGTGGTCCATGTCCAAGTCCTTACTCTCCATTTGCAATGGGCTCCAGCTCTCAACTGCCCCTAGGAATTCAGTCCCTCCCATTCCCACCCTCTTCCTTTCCTCTCCACACCCAGGCTTCCCAAGCCGCCTGTGCACACCAGGAGAGTTGGTGAAGTACCTCACTGCAATCATCTTCAACTGTTCCGCCCAGCACGCTGCTGTCAATAGTGGGCAGGTAAGGTTGCAGAGAGCAAGCTTCATAAAAGGTGTGTTAGGCTTGGCAATGGATTTGGTGCCAATGTTCAGGTTGAAAGCATGGGCAGATCAGGTTTGGGTGATTTTATGATCAGGGTTGGGGCTGGAATGGCAACTGGGCCAGTGATGGGTGATGGCTGGGTGGAGCTAGGTCCAGGGTTACAGAGGAGACTCAAGTTAGAGTTATGTTGGGAGTAGAGTTTGTGGGCTCCTATCTTGGTCAGGACTGGACCAGGTGGAGTATCAGGTTGGCTCTGTGGCATGACAGCCCAAGGCCCTTTTCTAGGATTACCTACTCTCTAGGTCCTCCTCCCTCCCTGGTGACTCACCCCACCCAGTCCTGGAACATTGGGTAGAGAATGACAAGTGGTGAGCTGGGCTCCTGTCCCACTCCTGGGATTTTCCACAATCCCCTAATTTCCCAACAGCAAGACCTGGGATGGTGGAGGTGGGATTGGCAATGATGAAAAGGAAGCTAGCCCTCATCTTCTGGCCAGCTGATCCAATTGGGGTGGGTGTCTCCACAGCATGACTTTGGGGCCTGGATGCCCAATGCTCCCTCATCCATGAGGCAGCCCCCACCTCAGACCAAAGGGACCACCACCCTGGAAAGTTACCTGGACACCCTCCCAGAAGTGAACATCACCTGTAACAACCTTCTCCTCTTCTGGTTGGTCAGCCAAGAGCCCAAGGACCAGGTGTGTGTATAGTAGTGTGGATGGGGAGTGGGTCTTGCAGGGCCTGGGCTGTGGAGAAGGTGAGCAGTGGATGATTCCTTCAAAGACACACATTAAATCAAATACCAGTTTAGTGGCTGTGTTATAACTTCCATCTAATTCAGAAGTTTACCAATCCATCCATCCATCCATCCATCCATCCAATCTTTCCCTCCCCATCAGTTACTCATACATTCTCCCAAACATGAAACAAAAATGTTTGGGTACCTCCCATGTGTCAGCATAGCATTGAGTGCCAGGCATTTAAAATTGAGTGAGGACTTTCCTGCCTTTTAGAAACCTGTGGTCTAGTTGAGGAGACATGGGTAAATGAAGAAGGGCTGTAGGAAGTACACACATGTTAACTCCTCCATTTAACACGTACTTCCTGAGCAGTGTGCCAGATACTGGTGGACAGCCACAGGCACCTTGTCCATGAGCTTTAGGGTTTAGGGACAAAGTAAAGATAGGGCCCTGTGGAAGCTAACAGGGTCTAGAAGAACCTGAGAAAGTTTCTTGGAGGAAGTGACATTGAAGCTGAAACCTGTGGGACAGATAGACAAAGGAGGGGCAGGGTTGGTTTCTAGTCAGAGAGAAGGACACAAGCAAGGAGTGGAGGGGAGATTCCACTGGTGTGTTTGTAGGATCATTATGGTTTAGTGCAGCAAGATGGCAGGTGGAGAGGAAGGTGGGTCTTTGCAGAATATTCGTTCAGAGGAAGATGGACAATAAGGGGGTCACTCAAAGGCTTTAAACCAGCTATGACATGACTCAATTTGCTTTAGCAAGGGTGCTTCTGTGGCCATGTGAATGGGTGACAGGGACAATTGTAGACTCAGGAGACAGAGAGGAGGCAGTTAAGTATCAGAGGTCAGATGAGTAGCCCTTTAATCACCAACTGCTGTCATTGCTATTCACACATTATTTTATCAGTCATGACTCTGTCTTCCAAGTCTTGCTCACAATTTCTTCTCTGACATGTGAGCATCTTCTTTTTCCTCATGCTTAACTCCATTTGTTGGTAGAAAGATTGCAAATATTTTATCTCCCTAGAAAGTTTTGTTTTTGTTTTTGGAGACAGAATCTTGCTTTGTTCAAGGCTGACCTTGAACCTCTAGACTTAAGCAACCCTCCTGCCTCAGCTTCCCAAGTAGTAGGGCAGGCAGGTGCCACAACCCCTAACTAAGAACAATTGTTTTTTCAGTGCCAGGGCTGGAACCCAGGGCCTCAAGCATACTAGGCAAGCACTCTACCACTGAATTACACCCCAGTCCTTCCTAGCAAGTTTTAACCAACCACCTTCTATCCTAGGAATGGCAGGATCTTGTCCCTGAATCTTACCTTTTTCTGTTCCCAGAAGAATGAGTAGGCAGGAGGATGAGGGTGGAGGGTTCCTTCCTCATAAGCCAGTGAAAAGTTTAACTTGGAAACTTATAAGGACAGTAATAGCAGCTGTCACTTACTGAGGATCCATCACTTAGTCATTATATCAGATACTTTGCACACACTGTCTTAAAATACAAAATAAATTGTAGCTATATTTAAACTGTTTAGTGTAGTGCTGGCATATAAATGTTCAATAGATGGTAGTTCATTTATGGGGGAAAAACTGAGGTTCAGAGAGATTAAGTAATTTGCTCCAAATCACTTAACTAGGAAGCAGAGTTTGAATACAGCCTGTTGTATTTTTTTGTTCAGCTCATCTGGTGACTATGCTACACTTTTAGAAGTTACATATCAGTCTGGTAAATAAGACATAAAACTGGTTCTTTGAAAAGACCAATAATATAAAGAAGCTATAGAACTTAAATACACAATATTAGGAATGGGGAAGGGAATACAGAGTTTTGTTGTTATTGTTTTTTAGGGTACCAGGGATTGAACTCAGGGGCATTCGACCACTGAGCCACATCCCCAGCCCTATTTTGTATTTTATTTATAGACAGGGTCTCACTGAGTTGCTTGGCACCTCACTTTTGCTGAGGCTGGCTTTGAACTCGAGATCCTCTTATCTCACCATCCTGAGCTGTTGGGATTACAGACATGTGCCACCACAGCTGGCCAGAGGTTTTTAAACTATAAGAAAGTACTGATTACAAATTACATGGCTACGTTTCATAGAGGTGAACCAACCTTTCCTTCTTAGAATAAACTAGACTCCATCACGGCACATTATAGTTTTACTATCCACTATTGACCTTCATTGGCTGGTATACTTGCTTACAGTTTTACACAAGCAAACTTGGAAATCTAGATGGAAGAAATGATTTTTCTAGGAGAATGTAAACAATTGAAACTTTGGAAGAGATGAAAACCAGATTTAAGTGTAAGTTTGTAAAAGAGGGGCTGGGATTATGGCTCAGTGATAGAGCTCTCATCTAGCATGTATGAGGCCCTGGGTTCAATCCTCAGCACCACATAAAAATAAATAAACAAAATAAAGGAATTGTGTCCAACTACTTCTAAAAAAATAAATATTAATAAAAAAGTTTGTAAAAGATCTGATCTCCTGGAACAAGTTCTTCCTAAGTCATTCAAACTGCTTGAAAACATAGAAAAAGGTGGAAGCCTCCTGAATAATTTCACTGAATTATGGAACCCTGACTCCAAGATGGGCAAACGCAATAATATTTTTTAAATATATATATATTTTTAGCTCTGCATTGAAACAACACCTTTATTTTATTTATTTATTTTTTTAATGTGGTGCTGAGGATCGAACCCAGTGCCTCATACATGCTACCACTGAGCTACAATGCCATCCCCCAAAGACAGCAATCTTTTTAAAAAATATCTTTATTTGTATTTGTTTTATTTTTATGTGGTGCTGAGGATCAAACCTAGGGCCTCATGCATGTGAGGCAAATGCTCTACCACTGAGCCACAACCCCAGCCCAAGACAGCAATCTTTAAGAAGAGAGGAGGGTCTCATTAGAGGGCTCCAGTCTCAGATTGACTTACCACCTATGTGACCTCAAATATATAATTTGTCCTCCCTAAGCCTCAATTTCCTTATCTGTCAAGTGGGCATGGTAAGAGTACCTGTCTTAAGATTGATGTACCCTTGTAATGGTGCATGTAAAGTGCTTTACATGTTAGCTGTTATTAAGAAAATGAAATTATAAATTCCTTCTACTCAGCTACCACAATCTGAAAAACATATCAGCCAATGAAGACCATAATGTCTAGTAGAACAATAATGTGCCATGACAAAATCTCCTTTATTCTAGGAATGAAAGGTTGGTTCAACCTTACGGAATGTAGCAATGTAATTTGTTACATTAACAAAGAAGCATACCATATAATCATTTCAATATATGATGAAAAAAGCATTTGATCAACGTGAAAAACATTTTAATAAAAACTCAGTTTAAATGAAACCCCCTTAGTGGTTTTTTGTTGTTGTTGTTGTTTTTAATTGGTTTTATTTTTTTAAATATGTGACAGCAGAATGCATTACAATTCTTATTACACATATAAAGCCCAATTTTTCATATCTTTGTATATAAAGTATGTTCACGCCAATTCATGTCTTTATGCATGTACTTTTTTTAATAGTTTTTTTAAAATACCTTTATTTTATTTGTTAATTTTTTATGTGATGCTGTGGATTGAACCCAGTGCCTCATGCATGCTAGGCAAATGCTCTACCACTGAGCCACAACCCCAGCTCCCCCCACAAGGGGTTTTGATGAAAATATGTTTAAGAAAATGGTGGGGGCTGGGGTTGTGGCTCAGAGGTAGAGCACTTGCCTGGCATGCATGAGGCACTGGGTTTGATCCTCAGCACCACATAAAAATAAAATAAAAAGATATTTAAAAACAAAAGAAAAAGAAAATGGTGGGACTGGGGATGTAGCTCAGTGATACAGCACTTGCCTAGCATGTGTGAGGCCCTGGATTTGATCCTCAGTGAGGGGAGGGAGGAGGGAGAGACAGGGAGGGAAAACTTATGATGAAATAATAGAGGTCTCCTCATTAGAATCTGGGACAAGAAAATAATGCCCACTATTACTGCTATTATTTAACACTGATCTGAAGAGCTTCATTAGAGCAATAAAAACAAGAAACATGAGTAGTACTGACAGCCAGTTTGTATGAAGGTTATATCAGGCCGGATGAGTGTACTTGTTAGGAGGCTGGGCCTGGGCATTGTGCTGGTGCACTGGTTGTATGAAGTGATGTGGAGAGAGGGACAGTTCTGCACACGGGTGGCATTGACACTAAAGGTCATTGTTCATTGTAATATTTTTTTTTCTTTGCTCTTTTTGGGGGTTAGGGATCAAATCCAGAACCTCATGCACATGGGGAAAGCATCTACCCCTGAGCTAACACCCCAGCCCTCCTGGTGACATTTCTTGATAGTGGTTAGCCATGTCGTAAAGTGTGACAGTGTTATGGTGATTGTGTTGGCAAAATTTCCATTATGTCAGTTCATTGTGAGGATGCCTCACAATCAGGATTCTGGTTGCTCTCAGGGGCTGTATTCTTGGATCTATTTGAGTACGTCTGTGCTTATCTCAGTTGCATGATGAACATGATGGTGCTCTTCTACTTCAAAGAACAGCTCAGGGCACTGGAAAGAAACTTTAAAGAATATCTAGTTCAATTCAACCACTTTGAGATGCAGGAATTAAGTCTCAAAGAGTCAAAGTCACACACAAAAGGTCAGCAAAGGGAACACTGAATTTAAGTTGGCTGGCTCCCAAATCTGTCTCTTATACCCTGTGGGCTCTGGGTGTTGGGAGGCTGTCTGGAGTGATGATTTGGGGTGGTGGTTTGAAGGGTTTATTTGCAATGGCCATCATGGGGTCGTGCCTGTGACTGCAAGGGTTGCCACATGTGATCCTTCTTTATCGTCCATGCTATCTGAACATCATCCTGACCTGTCACCTGTATTTTTTTTCCCAGAGACCTCTGGGCACCTACCCGGATGAACACTTCACTGAGGAGGTCCCACGCCAGAGCATTGCCACCTTCCAGAACCGCCTGGCTCAGATCTCAAAAGATATCAGGGAGCGGAACCAGAGCCTGCCCCTGCCCTATGCTTACCTGGACCCTCCCCTCATTGAGAACAGTGTCTCCATCTAACCCCCTCCTCAGACCACCCCAGAAGAAAGGAAGATCCAAGCTTGAGGAAGTCAAGTTTCTCAGGGTCTTCCAGACCCTTCCATCCTCCCCATTCTCAGCCTGAACCTTCTTTTCTGCCAGTGGGGACCTTTTCAGCCAAGATGGCTCTAGAATCATATGAATGGGCCATGAATTGTGAGGGATCGGGATAACAGTGTGTGTGTGTGTGTGTGGGGGAAGCCGCTGAGTAAAGCCAAATGCACAACAGACTTCTAGAAAAGGAAGGAACCCTTGTGCCCCTTGCCCTACTTTGGGCACTTCCTGTTCCAGTCTCTTGTGGGAATCTACCTCCTCCCGTTGGGATGCCCAGCTTGGGTTCCCAATCTCTCCTTCCCAGTCCTCCCTATGCCCATCCTCTTTCTCATACTGTGGCTGTTCGATTCCCCTTGTCTCCATCCCTAGGACCAACCAACCCAGCTTCCCTCTCTGGAAGAGTCTGGAAACTAGACACAGATGGGATGTGTGCCTGGATCTGTCCTGTGGTCCCCTCCTAGTACCTTTAAGGAGAGGGGAAGAATCAGAGCCCAACTCACCTGGAGTAACTGCAGTTCTAGGGGACAGGCCCCTGGGTGTGTATGTGGTTTCCCTCTCTTTCATCCTACTTCAATCTAATCCAGTTTTGTTTTTTTTTGTCTTTGAGCCTATTAAGTTCAATAAAAGCTAACATATTTGGCTCTTGTTTCATTTTTGGTGTGTGTGTGTGTCTGTGTGTGTGTTGTGTGTGTGTGTTAGGTGATGGTAGAGCAGCTACAAATCCATGGGTTATCCTGGAGACAAGAACTGCCCCCACCCGCCAGCTCAGTTAACCAGCCAGCTGAAACCTGTATTTCTGCCTTCACTTCCTAGAACAATATCTGGGCTTGAGATACTGGTAGGAAAAAAAAAATGGGCATTTTGCAAAGACTCAAAATCGAGCTTCTGGGTGTGGTACTTGTTAGTGTTACCACTGAAATCCAGTTCTACTCCTGGACACATGGAAGACTCACTCCTGGTCCTCTTGTGGATGGGTGGAGTCCTGAGATGAGTTTTGGCTGAGTTACGTGCAGAAGTGTGGTTATCTTCAGGTTGGAGTGGAGGCCCTCCGGAGCTCTCTCTGCCTCTCCATTCTGGAAGCACATGTTGATATGGCACTTGCAGCAGTTCATGTGTCCAAAGAACTAGAGCAGAGGCTCTGCTGAGTGAGCTGGACATGGAACTGAATGAGAAATAAGTGTTTGTTAGGTGAAGCCATTGAAATTTTGGAATTGTTTGTTATTGCAGCATAACATAGCCTCTCCTGACCAAAATGACCAAGGTCTAGAAAGTCTGATTTTCCTCCCTTCTAGTCACTCATCCCTTAAAAACAGAGATTTGTACAACCCTCAATCAGCCATCCACATCTCTCCACAAGTGCCCAACACCTTTCTTGTCTCCTGCTTCCCTAGACCTCATACCCAGTCCACCTGAGTCAGACTCTGTGCCTGACCAATCTCAAGTCACGGCCTCTCTCTGGCCAGAGTCACAGTGTCTTTGAACAATGACAGGGTGATGGTTCTTCCATCCCTATGGTCCTGGCAGTAGAGGAATCAGCTTTAGGATAAAAAATAATAGGTGTACAGGTGATTCCCAATCCTCAACCTCACATGGTCAAAGCTTTTGCCTGGGATGCCATCATTTAAGGAACCAAAAATTGTTCTCTAAATGACCACAGATCCACAAAAAGCTCTGGATCTTTGCTTTTTAACTCATTTGTTACTCCAGAGCCCCTGCTATGCTGAAATTTTGGAGCAGCTGTTGTCCCAGAGATTCAGGAAAACACACTTTCCATCATTTCCCCATCCCCTTCTTACCCCACACTCTTCTCCCTATACAACCAAACCCCCTCAGTCTTTGTGACTGTGTGTGTGTGTGTGTGTGTGTGTGTGTGTGTGTGTGTGTGTGTGTGTGTAGGGTCAGGGGACGTTTTTGCCTATACTAAAGTTTGAATTTTCATTTCTGGCATCTATGATGCTTGGAGAAGAGAATCCCAGTGCCTCTGTGCATGAAGAAGTGATTTGGGGGATATCAAACCGTCAGATCTCAGTCCAAGAATTTAACCACCATAACCGGGACTAAGAAATACCCAGTGGTGCCTCCTTGTGGCCATCTGGGCTGTGGTCAAAGCTGGAAATGTGGACCCCCTAAACTGTCTTGACTAGAGCACTGCCCCACCAGGGTGACTCCCCAAATGATGAACTCTTCTCATCCTGCACAAAGGTTCCATTGGAAGTCATGCTCATCCTAAAAAATGCTCCCAAGCCGGAGAGGGAGGGACCAGGGTGGATCACTGGAATCTAGTTTCCCAGAAAGCCAGCTTGGAGGGAGGTTTATTGGGAAGACACACCCAGCTGCACACAAGATTTCTGCCTTGACTTTGGTCATGTCTGGACATGGGATGTGCGAAAGGGGCTACCATGGCAGGCTGCTGGAACGCTGTCAGATAGGGGGTTTCTCCCAGCATGCACTTTGGATCCCTCCATGCTTTTTGATCTATCTGGAAGGATGATTGGCACAGTGGGAAACTCGCCAGCCCCTTTCCCCGATGGCCTTGAAAAAATTCCTCCACGTCGATGGCCCAAATATGTCAGATAAATGGGCGGGACAAAAAGACCTGGAAAGTCCCTTCCTGCATTGACATTCTAGGATCTGCTTGCATCCTGGCTCCTGCCTCCTTAACTCTGTTCTTGACCTTGGAGAAGCAGCTGTAAAAGCCCCAGACAGGATCCCTGCTTGCACCAGCTTCCAGGTGGAGGGACACAGAACACACCAAGAGGCACATTGAGAGAAATCCTTCCATGGGGTGGCTAGAGCGGTTGGGAGATACAACCAGGTGGTGTGTGCTATTGTGATTGGGGGGGGCATTAAGTGTGGTAATTAAGGTAATTATTTCCTTTCTCTGAGGAAGCTGCACTAGAGCTGAGACCTAGATGCCAAACACAAAATATTCCTGAAGAAGCTTCAGGGAATGATGTTATATACCAAGTCAGGGTGAGAGCAAGGTCACATCTTTGAGGAAGGGAGGGTGGCTAAAAAAATGTGTTGGTCATTCATGGTCACGTAGTCCATGGCAAAGTTTTTGGATTTAATTTCTTTTCTTTCTTTTTTTTTTTTAAGAGAGAGAGAGAGAATTTTTAAATATTTATTTTTAGTTTTTCGGTGGACACAACATCTTTATTTTATCTGTATGTGGTACTGAGGATCGAACCCAGCACCCCATGCATGCCAGGGGAAGCGCATTACTGCTTGAGCCACATCCCCAGCCCCTTTGGATTTAATTTTAACGATAACCCTCTTTTAAGCTCTGGTGAATTTTAAGCAGGGGAGTGACCTAATTTAGTTTTTTTCCCCCCTCTGTGTTCTAGGAGAGTGGGGCCCCAGGGGTTGCTCTCTGCCTTCCAGGGCATGGGGTTGAGCAAGGTAGAGGGTGTCCCAGCAGTGACGACTTGGCTTCCAGTGTGGGTGGGTGACATGAACTACCCCTGCGTACCTCTGTACCAGGGGCCTCTCATACTCTCTGGGTCCCACCCCTGCTCCAGGAGAACCAGTTCTTCAGCGAGTGCTTACCCAGAGTTATGTGTCCACGTTTGGGTCACAACTGGGGAGTGCCCCAATCACATCCGTATAGCTAATCCTTAATCCTAGCCACATCCTCAGCCCTAGCCCTGGCCCCACCCATATCCCCACCAGGCCCAGGGAGAGGGATTGACTAAGAGAAGACTTATTGCTAGTGGGTCATGATTTAGGAAGATGGTTTTCCCCATCCTCTTGTACACCTAGGTCCTCTTTTCTGTGTCCTTAGAGCCCTCTCCTACCCAGTCCTCTGGGCTGCCTATGTGACCTGCTTCCTCCCTACCCCCCATGCTGAGTCATCTTACCCATGGGTAGAAAGGTTAAGGGTGGGTCTATCCTTCCAAATGCCCCTGGACCCTGCATCCCAGAGGGGCCCGCAGGACCGTTTCCCAAGTCCCTGAGCTCTAATATTTCCTCTTCAACACTCTGCTCTTCACTATACTTTAGCAGCCCCCTGGAGGCACAGTCTCCAGGATAAGGGAGAATTTGCATGTGATTTGTCTCTTGATGTGAAAATTTGCATAATCAGTTTCCCAGCATCCCCCAAGAGTCATCAGGGTGACTGAGTAAAGCCCAGGAGGGCAGGCCTGACCAGCCTGGCAGCTCCTGACCTCAACCCAGGACGGCATTGTGCCAGGGGAATGGGAAAGCCTGCCAGCCAGCCAGAACTTAAGCATAACCCTCATCTTCATGTTTCTTCCTTCCCTCCTTCCATCTCCTTGGCTTACATCACTTCCGGTACAATCACCCTTAGCCCAATCCAGTTCTCCTCTCTGAATCTTCACCTGAATTCTGAACCCATCCATGATTCAGTCCCTAACCCTAATTGTTCCTATCACTACTCCCCCGCCCCCGACCATTGAGAATCATGTTTCAAGAGCTGAATGTGGTGGCTTGTACCTGTAATCTCAGCAATTTGGGAGGCTGAGACAAAAGCTTCATAAGTTCAAAGCCAGCCTCAGCAACTTAGGGAGACTGTATCTCAATATTAGAAAGAAAGGAAGGAAGAAAGGAAGGACTAGGGATGTAGTTCAGTGGTAAAGTGCCCCTGGGTTCAATTCCCAGCACCAAAAAAGAAAAAAAAAAAAAGAATTATGTTTCAAGAATCTCCAAGGCGGCTGTGGTTGTAGCTCAGTGGTAGAGCGCTTGCCTGGTGTATGTGAGGCACTGGGTTAGATCTTCAGCACCCCATTAAAATATAAGTAAATAAAATAAAGTTATCATATCCATCTACAATGAAAAAAAGAGTCTCCAAGGTACAGGTACTATTCCATGAGATGGGAAAAAAACAAACCAGATTATGGACAGTCTCATCTAGTAGATAAAATAGACATCAATCAAAGATATTAGTTATAGAGCTATGAGAGCCTCTAATCGTTAAATTTGGCCTTCCTTGGAAAAGTAATGATTAAGTTAAGATCAGAAAGAAGAAGAGGCTTTAATTGAGTCCAAGAAATAGTAGGGAAAAGCATGTGTAAAGCCCCAAATGTAGGAAGAAGCAAATCTCACTTCCTTTGTCTTTATTCAAAATTTTCATTCCTGGCCACTCTATATCTAAAATTGCCACCCTTCTCTCTCTCTCTCTCTCTCTCTCTCTCTCTCTCTCTCTCTCTCTCTCTCTCCTCCTCTCTCTTCTTTTTTATATTTTTGGCACTAGGGATCAAATCCAGGCGCCTTGGCATGCTAGGCAAACACTCTACCACTGAGTTACACCCTTGTACTTACATAATTGTTCTCTGCTTTGTTTTTCTCTTTGGCCCTTGTCACCATTTAACATACTATTTAATTTATTTGACTATTAAGTACTATTGTCGATTTCCCTCACTAGGATACAAACTCCAGGAGTTCAGGGGCTTGTTTTAGTTATGTTGTATTCTCTGGGTCTGGTAAGTGGTGTGCACACTGTAGGGGCTTAGTTAGCATCTGCTGATGAATGAATGAAAGGCACATCGTATTATCCCAAAGGCAAGAAGAGTCACAGCTAGGTTTGATCTGGCTTGGGGCAGAGTAGGGATGACATGTGCATTTTGGGGTCTTGAGAAGATTGTTTTAATACTTAACTCCAACCACATCCCTATTCCTAAATGAAACCTGAATTGCAGTCTCATCCCTATTCTTCTTTCAACACCCAAACCTACAGGAAACTTCTCTCCATCTTGGAATCCCAACCCTCTTCAGCCCTAACTCAGCCTGGGAACTGCATGACCTTCCCTTGATGGTGACAGGTGGGTGCCACCAGGGAGGAAACCAGGGCTGGTGTTTCCTGGTTGGCAGGAGCTGCCCTTGGGAGGCGGAAGGAAAGAGGGCAGGTCCGGAAAAAGGGGACAGGAACGTGACTCTCTCCTCACTCTCCCTGGATCCAAATACTATCTGCCGAAAGTAGAACTTGGACCCTCTCAGCTGCTCCCATCTTAGTCCTGATGACTCTTCCCTATCTCAGGGGATGACCCCATCCCATGCCTTATGACTGTGGCTGCTGGGGTTCTATCAGAAACCAGTCCCATGCGGGTCCCGACCCTGGGGTTTGTTTTCTTCAGAACACTTAAT
Organism: Ictidomys tridecemlineatus; assembly: GCF_052094955.1. NCBI lineage: Eukaryota > Metazoa > Chordata > Mammalia > Rodentia > Sciuridae > Ictidomys > Ictidomys tridecemlineatus. Next base: position 52,376,935 of record NC_135479.1, on the reverse strand, counting down.
ATTCAGAATTAGAGCGAAGCTCCATGCATCTTTCATTTCTTCTTCATTTTTGCAATACTGAGGACTGAACCCAGGGCCTTGTTCATGGTAGTCACATGCTTTTTCCCTGAGCTACCTCCCCATCCTTGCATTTTTAAACTTTATTTTGAGACAGGCTCTCACTACATTGCTCAGGCTGACCTCGAACTTTCTGTCCTCTCCCTGAGCCTCCTGAGAAGCTGGGATGCCAAGCATGCACCTCAATGCCTGGTTACTTACTTTCTTCTTTGTATCTGCAGTACCTACAACATGGTGTTAATCCTGCTCAATATACATCTGTGGAAGGAAGGAAGGAGGGGTCTGGTTCTTGACAAACACAATTCCCTTGGAGACTATCCCTCATTTGGGCTTCCCATTCTTAGCTTTGTTCTTTGATTTTTTTTTTTCTGGTAAGGGTGTATCCTTTATAAAATCAAAAGATAACACAGATATAGTAAAAATGCATTGAGTGCCCTATATATCACCCAGATGGAGAGAGAGAACACGTCCAGCTGCCTACGTGTTCCCCCATTCCAGAGATACTCATTAATCTGACTTGTGTAAGATGTGTTTAGTTTTACCTCTTCTGGAACTTGATGTTCAGAGAATACCTGGCTGCTTTCTTTCCAGATGATCTTTGTGGGATCCATCCACAATGTAGCCTAATTCTATTTTTACTTTGTTTGGAGGTGGGATTTCATTGTATTGTCCAGGCTGGCCTTGAACTTGCGATCCTCCTGCCTCAGTCTCCTAGGGCACTGAGGTTGCAAGAACTTTAGTTTAATTCTTTTTCTTTTCTTTTCTTTCTTTCTTTCTTTCTTCTTTTCTTTTCCTCTTTCTTTCTTTCTTTCTCTCTCTCTTTTTTCTTTTCTATTCCTCTTTCTTTTTTCTTTTCTTTTCCTCTTTCTTTCTTTTCTTTTCCTCTTTCTTTCTCTCTCTCTTTCTTTTTTCTTTTCTGTTCCTCTTTCTTTTTTTCTTTCTTTCTTTTTTCTTTTCCTCTTTCTTTCTTTCTCTCTTTCCTTTCCTTTCCCTTCCCTCCCTCCCTCCCTTCCTTCCTTCCTTCCTTTCTTTCTTTTCTTTCTTTCTTTCTTTCTTTGTCTGGGGATCGAATTTGGGGGCTCATGCTGGCCAGGCAAAGGCTATATTATTGAGCTCCATCCCAGCCCTTTAGATTTATTCCTGTGCCCCAAATTTCAATTGGATTGTCTTCTAATTGTATATTCAACCCCAGTCCATCCTCAGCTCATCCTGACCTCAAAGGAAGCAACACATACCCCTCTCTGACCTGCCATCATTTCTTCTTGTAGCATATCAAGAGCTGTTATGCACATATGTGGTCCCTGGGCCTGGGCTTTAACACCAACTTGTCATGAACTATGGGCCCTAGGGTTGAAGGACGGACTCATTTTCCACAGCAGATCATCTGAATGTCAAGTTTGTTCCACTCCCCCTCCCCTCCAATACAGGTCACCTCTACCCAAGGTGCTGCTCAGCAGGGGTACCTGGCAGCCAATGGGGGCAAGCAGGAGGAAGGAGCTCATTAGTCTGATAAAGATCTGGGGGCCCGCCCCACCCCCTCCCCCAACTTCCCTGGGGCCCTGGCTCAGGCTGGACTGGCTCCCACACCCTGAAGGCTCCTTGAGCCTCCTTCCATCCGCCCTCTCAGAGGCAGGCCCAGCGCCCTACCTGCAGTTCCTCCCTGCCAGCACCCACTGGGCTAGAGCCCAGACGCCTGCTCACTGTCACCAGCTCGCTCCACCCGGAGCAGCTCACATCCCAGCCCGCCAAGGGCAGCTCCCGTGAGCCAGTGGTTCCTGCTGTCTAGCCACTCTGCTAACAGAGGCTGGCCTTATCCACTCCTCTCTGTGCCTGGGACCTCCACACAGTGTCCAGGATTGAGTCCCCTCTTGACTCCTGAAGAATATCCATGGCCACCTACAAGGTGAAGGTGGCCACAGGCACTGACTTCTTGTCGGGAACCCTGGACTCCATCTCGCTGACCATCGTGGGGACCCAAGGAGAGAGCCATAAGCAGCGGCTGAACCACTTTGGGAGAGACTTTGCCACTGGGGCGGTGAGTGCTTGTGGCCCAGGAGGGATGGAGGAGTGAGGAGGAGAGCCAGGGACACAGCTTGACCAGGAGAGGCTGCAGCATCAAGGCTCAGCTCTGAAGGCTGTGGGTTCCTAGGTGGCTCTGGATGTCTCACCCACACGTCTCCTGACCCTTCCCACCTTGCTGCTCTCTGGGCTCTATCTCCTCTGCTCCCTCATCTCCTATCTCTCTCATCCAATTTCCAATCCTCTCACCTCATCTCTCTTCCTCTCTCTCTCTTCTGTCACTCTCTCCCACCCCATCCCTTCCCAGGGCCTCTCTTCCCCTCCCCATCCCTCTCCCCTTCGACCTCACTCTTCCTAAACCAAGTTACATCATCACTAGCTTAAATTTGCATTGGATTCTCTGTGACTTAAAATGGCATCAGACCAGCCTGTCCAGTAGGGACCTGCTTGCCCCATGATGGAAGTCCCTCTTTGCGGGCTCTCACACCGGATTTTGAGTCAGGCCCAGCCAAAGGCTACTGTGTGATCTGATTGGTCCCTCTATCTTTGGGGTGATTTCTGAATTCCCACATCTTCATGGAGAAGGATGAGAAGGGCTGGCTGGACCATCTCTCTCCAATCTAGGATTGTAAGAGGTTTAGGAAGTGCCAGTCCCTCTTGGACTGCTCCTGGGGCTCTTTGTGGTCCCTGAAGCTTCAGATGACTAGGAAAGGGGATGGGAGAGGAGGATAGGACTTTGGGAACTGGGGAGGGAGGGATGAAAAGGCCTGGCCCAGGGTAAATGGACCCAGCAGAGAATAGTTAAGTTGGAGGAGTTAGAGGAGAGCCTAAAGATTGGGTCCATGTCCCATCTCTCTGCCACTGCAGTCCAGAAAGTGAACAGCATGAGCAGAGCTTGGTTTAGGGGCCCATTCAATGGGAGGCTGGAGGAACCAGAGTCCAGTCCAGTATGCTCAGTGAGGCCTGTGTCCTGCCCAGGTGGATGAGTACACTGTCCAGTGCCAACAAGACCTGGGGGAGCTTATCATCATCCGTCTGCACAAAGAACGCTACTCCTTCTTCCCCAAGGACCCCTGGTACTGCAACTACGTGCAGATCTGTGCGCCCAATGGCCGTGTCTACCACTTCCCTGCCTACCAATGGATGGATGGCTATGAGACCCTGGCACTTAGGGAGGCCACAGGTGAGCCCACATCACCTCACCCCTTGCCGGGAGGGCCCTCACTTTAGCCTGACCACCCCAGCATGGTCACCCTGGGCTCCCATCAAGCCAATCAGGCAGCAGGGACTCCTGAGATCTCCTACTACTGTCATAAATTACCACTGCTGCTCTGGGCTCAGCTTGGGACTGCATTCTGGCAGAACTAAGATACATGAGGCCCAGGGGTCACCCTCAGCATCCCAGAGACAGGCAGCAGAGAGCATTTCCAAATCATGCTTCCTCTCACTGCTCCCAGCCTCACTTTGAATCCTGCAGGGTGCCCAGCCATCCTGAAATTACCCCTTTCTCCTCTGTGCCCAGGCTGCTCAGCACTCTTGTAGGATGTCCTGTCTATTATGCCAGAGAGTAAGTCCTGCAACCCCCAAAAGCCTGATTCTCCAGTAGGATTCTGTTACGACAACAAGATGCCCTGTTACTCTAATAAGTAACCCCAATATTCCAGCTGTAGCCTTCTTGCTCCATTCAGAAGCCCTGTTACTTCAACAGCTCCCCAGGGCACCAGGGCCTTGTATATGATCTTTTTTTTTTTTTTTTTTAAATATTTATTTATTAATTAATTTTTTAGTTATCGGCGAACACAACATCTTTGTTTGTATGTGGTGCTGAGGATCGAACCCGGGCCACACGCGTGCCAGGCGAGCGCGCTACCACTTGAGCCACATCCCCAGCCCTGTATATGATCTTGATTATATATATATGATTCCCCCCAACTGCTGGGGATGAAACCCAGGGCCTTACAAATACTAGGCGAATGCTCTACCACTGAGCTACATCCCCAGCCCTATGAACATTTTTTTAGACTGAGGGCTATTCTGTTGCCCTAGAGGACACTTTATTTCTCTAACAGGACTCATTGTTATTTCAAAAACCTCCACTAAGGGCCCATCCACCCCTCTAGGAGGTTCCACCAGGGTAGTGTGGAATTTTCCACTTGTATCATGTTGGCACTTAAAAAGTTTCAAATTTTGGAGGATTTCAAATTTTGGTGCAAACTGTCAGCTTCTCCTGGCAGTGGGTCAATACTGCCTTGCTGTTTGCTGTTTGTTTGTGGTTGCTCCCATGGGACAGGGACAGGATCTGAGTGTCTGAGCTCCATGCATCAACCCTTGCCAGAATCCTCCATCTGACTGGGTCAGCTGCCTATATGTGGCTGCAACATGAAGACTGGAGGTTTATCCTCTGTAATCCCCTTGGCTCTACCCCAAGCCTCTGCTAGCTTTCCTTGAGAAATGTGGAAGGGAGGACAGCTTTGAGGACCAGGGGAGTCCCATCCTTCTCTTCTTTTTCATATTTCTGTGCTGGAGTCTTTTCCAGAGGGGGGGGGCAGGGAGGGAACAGGGACTAAGCCGGGGAAAGGAGAGGCAGGGGCTAAGGGAGGCCTGGGGAAGGGTGGGGCTGCCAAAGAAAGAGTCTCAGCAGAGATGCAGAAGTGCCTTCCCACGGTGATAGGTCTGTGTGGCATGGAAGCAGGGGACGGGCAGGGTGACACTTGGTGGCTGTGCAAGAATGGGGTTGGGTAGGGTGGCTGCGATGCAACACCAGGGCAGGGAGACTTGAGTCACCTGTTCGGCCCTCGAAGGAGTGAGGCTCCCGCCCTGGGACAAAGCCAAGTTGGGGTTCTGGGTTATACCACCCCAGGGGGCGACATCCACCCAGAATGTAGCATGAGCTGAGGCAGATGGAGGATGGACAGAGTGGCAAAGTGAGGACCTTGAGGGGAAATGATAGGGATGTGCACAAACTAGCATGGGGACAAGCAGTCAGAATGCTGGAGAAAGATAGGCTTGGATTTGGATGTCCATCTCAGTGCCACCATTTATTCTCAGGACATTTGGGCACATTTTCACATTCTTCTAAGCTTTGGGACCCTCATCTGTAAAATGGAGCTAACTATAGGGTTGATGAGAGAATCCAATGAAATAAAGGAATATCAGGAACAACTATTGTGGGTGCTACTTGGGGAAGAGGGGGAGGTCAGAACAGTCTACTTTGCACCAAATCCCAGCTTGACTGCTTTTTTCTTGCACAATAGTCACTCTTTTATCCTTGTAAAATGGGAACAACAATATAGTCCTTTTGTTGAAACTGTTGGGGCCAGGGGCGTTTTGAAATTTGGGTTTACTTTTGAGGCTGAACACGTGAATATGTTCATATGTGTGTATATAATAGATATATACAAAATGTGTATAAATATACCCATATGCATATTTATCTCCTCCATTCATCTACATGCAGGTTGAGTATCCCTTATCTGAAATGCTTGGGACCTAAAGTGTTTCAGATTTCAAACTTTTTAAAAAATTTGGAACATTTGAGATATTTTAAGGAAAGGACCAAAGTTTAAACGTCTAATTCATTGTGTGTGTGTGTATGTATATATGTATACACACACACACACTTTATACACAAGGACTGAAGGTAATTTTATACAATATTTTAAGTGCTTCAGCACTTTAACTGTGACCCACCACACGGGGGCAGTGTGGAACTTTCCACTTGTCTCATATTGGCACTTAAAAAGTTTCAGATTTTTGGAGCATTTCAGATTTTGGATTTTTGGATTAGGGATACTCAGCCTGTCATGTATACAGATGTACCACATATCCACCTCTGGGTATTCCCCATTCAACACACTAATATCTCTCATCGAAAACTGAAAAATGAAACCAAGCGAGTTAAATACTGTATCTAGCCTCAGGTAAATTTAGAGCACGCTTGGCTCACCAATGAATTTGTTATGAAACAAACTTGGATTTCCACAGCCTTTTGTATTTCGGAATTGCAGGAGAGGGCTGGGGACCTATAATAATTAGTGACTCGCCTCATAAAGTTGTTCTTGTCTGGCTTGAATCATTAACACAAGGGCAGTTTTTAGGAAGTGCCTGATACCTAGTGAGTCTTCCACAACTGTCAGTTATTAATATAGTTCACTAGTGTCTAGAAGAGGCACTTTCCCTAGCAGCAGAGCCCAACTTGAGGATAGAGTAGGGATGGGGTCCACTATTATTGGCAGGGGACGCACCCTCTGTCTTCCAGAATGGGCCTTCCCCATCCTTAGCCACGCACCCCTTAGCTCACCCAGGGGGCTACAAGCCAAACTCCTGCTCTCTAAAGTGGGCAGGAGCAGGCAGAAAAGGGGGTCAGTGCTTGAGCATCCTCCTTGGTTTCCCTACAGGAAAGACAATGGCGGATGACTCACTCCCCATCCTTCTGGAACACAGACAAGAAGAGATCAGAGCCAAGCAGGACTTCTACCAGTGAGGGGGAAGGTGGCAGGGTCTGGGGGACCTGCAGGGCTCATGGGAAGTCAGGGGCCAGTGTGGTCTCTGGCCCCTTGTGCCCTAGGATGGTACCTAGACATCAGGGCTCACCATCTTGGCTTGTTCTTGCAGTTGGAGAGTCTTTGTACCTGGGCTGCCCAACTATGTGCACATTCCCAGTTACCACCCTCCTGTCCGGAGGTTCCGCAACCCCAACCGGCCTGAGTAAGGACCCGAGGCTCTGCTAGACCCCTCCCATGGCTGCCCTCTGAGCCTCTGCCCCCTGAGCCCCAGGTGCCAAGCCCCAACCCATGCTTCTCCCTGCAGGTGGAATGGTTATATTCCAGGATTCCCGATTCTCATCAACATCAAGGCCACCAAGTTCCTGAACTCAAACCTCCGTTACTCTTTCGTCAAGACTGCCTCCTTCTTCTTCCGCCTGGGGCCCATGTGAGTGGCTGTAGTGAGGGGAAAGTGAAGGCTCTGGGGACTGTCCCTCCCTGCTGTTCCATGTCCACCTCCAGGACAGTCTCACAGTTGGAATGGCCAGGGAGGCAATGGGAGGCAGATAGAGTGTAGAAGACCTGAGACTTGACACTCAGAGACCTAGATGCACAAAGACTTTGGGACTTTGAGACTCAAGAGACCCTGAGACCCAAAGACCTCAGTGGGTAGGCAGCTCTGCCACCTGTCCCAGCATACCTGGCAGCCACTCTGACCACCTTCCTCTGGCATCCCACCTCCTAGGTCACTGGCATTCAAACTCCGGGGCCTGGTAGACTCAAAACGTTCATGGAAGAGACTAAAGGACATTAAGAAAATTTTCCCTGCCAACAAGACTGTCATCTCTGGTATGGGGTGGAGCATCCCAAATCAAACCAGGGGCATCCAGGTGGTCTCTGGTGTAAGAGGCAGGCCCCTCATGTGGGGTCAGTGGGTTTAGGGACCAAGAGAGCAATCCAGAGTCAGGTGTGTACACCCTCCTGGGGCTTCTCAAAGCGTTATCCTGGGCCCCTCCAGCTACTCAAGACAAAGATGAGGGCTTAGTTTTCCTCTCTGAGCCCTCTTGGTGTCCATGGTCTTTTTCTGTCCCATGTCTCTATGTCCCTGGGTGGGGCTGGATCACGTTGTGATGCACCTGCACCATCCCCCTAGAGTATGTGGCTGAGCACTGGGCAGAGGACACTTTCTTTGGGTACCAGTACCTCAACGGCATTAACCCAGGACTCATATGCCGATGTACAAGGATCCCAGACAAGTTCCCTGTCACAGACGACATGGTGGCCCCGTTCCTGGATGAGGGAACATGCCTGCAAGCAGAGCTAGAAGTGAGTCCCTCTCTGGCAGAGGTCCTGGCCGGCCTCCCGGCCTCCTTCTTAAACATCCTTGTGTCTCCTGAGACCCACCTGAGTCCCACCCATGCCCACGTGCCCCACTTCCTCAGCCCTGTCCAACCACCGAACTCTGAGTCCAGTGCACTCCACACACAAGGCGTGGGTCACGTGCCCCGTGTGGGTGCCAGCCTGCCTTCCCACTGTGGCTTCCCTGCAGAAGGGGAACATTTACCTGGCAGACTACCGCATCCTGGAGGGCATCCCCACCGTGGAGCTCAATGGCCAGAAGCAGCACCACTGCGCCCCACTCTGCCTGCTGTACTTCAACCCCCAGGGCAACATGATGCCCATCGCCATCCAGGTGTGTGGGGTGCAGTAGAGGCTGCTGTGTGGGCGTGATGCCAGGGCAGAGCCCCTCTGAGCCCAGGAACGTTCCTCTGTGTGTGTGCATGCACCTATGTGAGCATGTGAGCCCGTGTGTGCACTCTATGTCCTGTGCATGTGTCCCTGTGCAGAAGTTGTGTGTCCACAGGAGTGTGTACCCCTCTGTGTGAATCTGAGTCCACCTATGCTAATGCATGTCCCAATCTGTGTGTGTGGCCGTGGTGAGACTAGGGGGTGACCCTTGGGTGTGGCCCTGTGTGTAAGCCTGGTGTGAGAATATGCATGTCCCTATGATAACAGGCACATCCGCGTTATCATTGTTTCTATACACCCATGCATGAACTTGGGTCCCTGTGGTAAGCTCATGGTCACATGTACATGGTGACTGGAGGGGGCACTTGGTGGCTTGAGCTTGTCTCCTTGACTTCATTCATGCATTTACTTGAAAAAAAATGACCTCTACTGTAGGCCAGGCCTCTGCTGGGAGTACTGAGCTACTCAGACTTAGCTGCTGTCTGGCAGGAGAGGAAATTGAAGTATTCCCTTATCAGAGGTCCCTACAAGCATTGTGATGCCCCTCTGGGGCTATCAACCATGTCCTAATGCTTCTGGTTTATTACTGGAGCAGTGTAGGCTGGATTTTAGTGACAGCCCCCCATCACCCATGGGCTAGGCACCCTTGCCCTTGTACAGTGCACAGCCTGCAAAACTGAATGTGGCAGCCTTGGGGATGAGGGAAGAACGGCTTTTTAAAAGCTGCATCTCAAAGAATGAGTGGAAGCTGCCAGGTGGAGACAGAGACTGGGCAAAAGTACAGGCAGAGAGCGCAGCAAAAACAAAGATGGGGAGGAATGTCATGGTGTGCTCAGGGGACCAAAGGGTACTGCAGTACAGTGGGTGTGGTTTTTACCTCCTTGAATTTACTTCTGCCTCTTTCCTGGAGGGGCAGCTTTTGTGTGTGAGGGTCTCTACGCTCCACCTAACCCTCCTTCTTTCCCTGCCCCCAGCTGAGCCAGACCCCTGGACCCGATTGCCCCATCTTCCTGCCCAGCGATTCTGAGTGGGACTGGCTGCTGGCCAAGACGTGGGTGCGCTACGCTGAGTTCTACAGTCACGAGGCCATCTCCCACCTGCTGGAGACCCACCTCATCGCTGAGGCCTTCTGCCTGGCCCTGTTGAGGCAACTGCCCATGTGCCACCCGCTATACAAGGTGTGGGCTTGGGGGGAAGGGGCCCCATCTCACTGCCTTGTAAGCCCTGGGAGGATCTGGGGACTCACCCCAGAGAGGACTTAGGGAGGGGACTTTCCAAAGTCAGGGGTCTGATGTTGCAGAAATGGGGATGCTGAGGTCCTCTGGGGGCATCCTCAGTCCTGTCTTGTCCTCCTTGCTTTCCCGCCCAGCTCCTCATTCCCCACACCCGCTTCACGGTCCAGATCAACAGCATCGGGCGGGCCCTCCTCCTCAACGAGGGGGGCCTCTCTGCCAGGGTAAGACTTCTGCCCCCAGCCCCAACAAGAAACTTGCTTTCTTTGGGTCTTTGCAGTTAGACTAAAAGCAGGACTCCCCACTTGCTTTTGGATCTTGGGGCGGGGGGCAGAGAGGGGACTGGTTAGCGTGGGCGCTGGGACTAGAATGGTGCAGAGGCAGAGGGCCTGCCGGGGTGTGGTTCTCAGGGACCAGGGCCTGCAGGGATGCCATCCAGCTCTGGGCTCTCCCCCCTCCCCCACAGGCCATGTCCCTGGGCCTCGAGGGCTTTGCTGAGGTGATGGTGCGGGCTCTGTCTGAGCTCACCTACGACAGCCTCTATGTCCCCAATGACTTTGTGGAGCGTGGTGTCCAGGACCTGCCTGGGTATTATTTCCGCGATGACAGCTTGGCAGTATGGGACGCAATGGAGAGGTGAGGTGGGGACAGCAGTGACGGCACTTAGGGTGGAGATCCTGGGCTGTGGAAGGGGGTGTGGGAGCTTTTAAGAACCCGAACTTGGACATCTTACGGGAGCTTGGCCTTGCGGATGGGGTCTGGGCTCTGTGTCCATCACACACCTGCTCCTTAGGCCCACAGGGCCTCTTCCTTGTTTTGGACTCCAGCCCTCCTTTGCGGGTCAGTCCCCTCTGGGCTCTGAGCTGCCTGGGGGCCTTGTTGATCTATATTGGGGATCACGTGAGTGTCTTCTGACCTTGCCAAGCCACCTTGTCTATCTCCGTCCTGAAGGACTGGCTCCCTGTAGGTCTGAGCCAGCTAAGGCCAGAATGACCTGCAGGAGGTGGGAAGCATGGTTATGGAAGGAGAGAGGAGGGAGAGATGAGGTTCTAAACTGAGGCCCTGTCCCCTTGATCAGGTATGTGACAGAGATCATCACCTATTATTACCCGAATGACGCAGCGGTGGAGGGTGACCCGGAATTGCAGTCCTGGGTGCAGGAGATATTCAAGGAGTGCCTCCTAGGGCGTGAGAGCTCAGGTACGGGCCTGAGAGCCCAGTGGGGACTGGCCAAGGTGTGGTTCCCAGGAAGCTCCACCAGGGCCCTCCTGCTTCTGGGCCAGACAAATCTTGTGGGCCAAAGGATACCAAAGGGCTATCCAGGATATTCATAGGGACCTGCCCTGGACCCTGGAGCAGTGGCATCTTGGGGATGACCTTTGGCCTTTGGCGCCTGTCTGTTAAGTCATCTCTGCAGAGACCAAAGGGGGCCTCTATGGACTGAGAAATGGAGCGTGAGTTCTAACAGGAAAAAGTATGCTGGAGGCTGAGGAGGTAAAGGGAGAATCGGCAAGCTCCAGGAAAGGGGTGGGAGGTGTCCTGAGGTCATGCTACTTGGGCACACACTCAGCAAATATTTAGGGAGCATCTATAGTGTAATGCTGGGCTGCTTATTGAGGGGACGAAAGGGAAAAAGACAGAGGCAGGTGCCCACCCTCAAGGTGTTTGATGCCTGGGGCTGAGGTATTTCACTCAATGAATGAGCAGTGTGTTAGAGCAGAATTGGGACAGTTTGGGGAAAGCTGAGGAGGGGCTAGAGAAGCCCAGGGAAGGTTTCTAACCTAGCTAGGGTTGGGCTGGCAGAGACAGGGAGTGGGGAACAGTAAGCTAAGATCTAGCTGAGATCAGACTTCTTGGTTAACACCTAAGATCTGCCAGATGAGGTTAGCTATGAGATGACTGAAAGGGGCTTGTGGCGGGTGGTGGAGATGGAGTTGCTGATTGGGAGCTGCATGTGGAAAGGTCCAAAAGCTAGAAGCAGCCTAGTGAATTCTGGGAGTTGCTTCCTGGGATCCAGTTCCCTGCAACTAGAGCTGAGGGTGGAGGTGCTCAGGCTCCTGAAGTAGGGCCAGGCTGCCAGGCAGATAAGGAGTTTGGAATTACCCTTGGAACCTAAGGGGCCCATCAAGGGGTTTTACAAGGAGATCAGATGTTACGTTAAAATATCAGGCTGCAGTGCTGGTCAGGAGAGTTTAGGAAGCTGGTATGGTGTCCAGGAGGGAGGTGATGGGGACTTGATTAAAATGAGGGTTGTGGGGACACAGAGAATTCCAAAGCTAGCTGAGAGCTAGAAATGACAAAACTTGGTGATTGGTTTGGGTTTGGGGGTTAGGTAGGGTGAGAGGTGGAGGGGTGACTCTCAGGTTTAGGGCTTTTGCAGTTGGTAGGATGGTGTGTGTCATCCTTTGAGCTGAGGGCCTTGAAGGGGGCCTTTGGGAAGAAAATACTGAGTCTGTTTTGAATGTGTGGGTCTTTTGTTATGGGGTAGCTATAGCAACCAGGGCTGGCTGCTCACCTGGTATGATCAGAAAGAAGCCAGCAGCTTAGTTGGGAACAGGTGTGAGGAAGAGGGCCAGGCTACTGAGAAATTTATCTGGAGTGAGAAAAAGTCTCAAAGGAGGTGGGGAGAGAGTGTGTTGGGGTGTTGTGCTGAGTCACAGCAGGATTCTTCCCAAGGAGAGAAGCCTCTCCACTTCCTAGGGGAGCTGGAAGAGAGATCCAAGGGTGTCAATTTAGCTGTGAGCACAACTAGCCAAGGCCAGTCAAGCCCCTCCCCCAGCCTTGTCACACGGACTTGGGGAGAAGGAGTTGTGGAGCTTGGAGTGTTGGCAAGAGTGTGACCTGGGCTTGCAGGCGCCCTCTGCTGGACGCCCAGGACTGGGGCAGGACTGACACTGCTTGGTCCATCCACCCCTCAGGCTTCCCCACTTGCTTGCGAACGGTGCCTGAGCTGATCCGATATGTCACCATCGTCATGTACACCTGCTCTGCCCGGCACGCAGCTGTCAACACGGGCCAGGTACCTGTGCTCACCAGCCCCAACCCTAGTCCCAGACTTTCTAAATTTAGCCCTAGCCCCAACCTCAAACCCTACCTCAGCCTTTATCTCTGGTCCAGCCTCAATTTGTCTGAACCCCTGATTCAACTCCAGTCTCAGCTGAAATACTTTCAGCTTAACTCAAATCCACCCCAACTATACCCCCAACCTAGCCCCAATCTCCATTGGCTCCAGCACCACCAGTCTAACCCAACCCAGCCCATTCTCAGTCCCCTGGGGCAGGAGTCGTGGGAGAGAGGCATCAGAGCCTGGTGAGTGGGAATTTTGGGGGTACTCTCTGAACCCCTGTACCTCATCTCCAGTTGGAGTACACCGCCTGGATGCCCAACTTCCCATCTTCCATGCGGAACCCTCCGATGCAGGCCAAGGGGCTGACCACGTTGGAGACCTACATGGACACGTTGCCCGATGTGAAGACCACTTGCATCGTGCTCTTGGTACTCTGGACCCTCAGTCGTGAACCTGATGACAAGGTGCGGCGTGGGGCTCGGGGACTCTGAGCTTGGGCAGACTGGGGGGTTGGGGAGGGCAAGGATAATTGGAGCTGTCAAGGGGCTGAGAGTTTGCAGTGGGCAGCGGCTGAAAGGAAGGTGCTAGGCTGTGGGTTGGTTGGGGGGGGGGAGGTCTGGCTTCATCCCTGCGCCGGGTTCTGTGTCCTCAGCGGCCCCTGGGCCACTTCCCAGACATTCACTTTGTGGAGGAGGTCCCGCGGCGGAGCATGGAGGCCTTCCGCCAGCGCCTGTCCCAGATCTCGCACAACATCCGACAGCGCAACAAGTGCCTCGCTGTCCCCTACTACTACTTGGACCCCGTGCTGATTGAGAACAGCATTTCTATCTAGGATGGCCCTCCCTGCTCCATATTCTTTGTTTTCCTATTTTCGAATAAAATTACTTCAAACGTTCCCTGGGTCTCTGAGTGCTGGGAGCTGTTTTCGGGGTGCTGGGGGCGCTGGGCTGGCGCTGCGGGGTGCAAGCTGAGATGCTCACGCTGTGAAGCTGTTCGTCACCACCGCCAGCTCCAGGTAGGCCTAAGACAGCGCTAGGGCCCCATTGCACTCCCAGAGGCCTCTCATATCAAAACCGAATGGCTTTGCTGAGGGCCTCCTTGGTGAAGCGCTCCTCTGGGTTCAGAAGCCTCTGGGGATGCCGCAGGGTGGGTAGTGGGGTAGGGGCAAGGCTAGGACCTAGACTCTTACCGATGATTCTGGTCCATCTGAATTCGTCCTACCTGGGGACTTAGTCCCACCTAGGGGAGCCAGATCACCCAAGAGCCAACTCCAAATGTAAAATATCAGGCTCCAGTGCTGGTCAGGAGAGTTGGGGGAAAGCCATCACCCTGTAAGAAACCTAGACCACACCAAGATAAAGCCTGCTTTGCAACCCAGACCACTCTCTGAGCTCCACCTACTAGGAATCCTTACCACCCTATTCCATACCCCCCCAACCAAGGAGTCACTCCGAGCCCTGTCCACCTAAAAGATGCAGCCTGCTAAGTGCACCCTCCAAGAAACCCTTTCTCCCCAAGATCCTTCCTCACCTCACCCACTCTCCTGAGACTTGAGCCCCTTCTCCCTGTATCTCTGACCTTGGTTTTATTGCTGATGCTCCAAAGGATCACCAGGGTGTGGCATGTGGCATTGACCTCAGGGATTGACGCTATCAAGTCTGGTCTTTGATGGTGGGTGGGGGAGCCACATAGGGCAGGAATATTGGGCATCTAGGAACTGACTTCAGACCAACGTCCCCCTTCCAAATTCAGTTAGCTCAGAGCTGCCAGTTCTTCTGTTAGGCCCCCTCCTCCTGACCCTATTTGTCCCTGGGGTCTGGCACTGGCTCCCCTGGCCACTGTTGATGGTAGCATATGGGGCTGAATAGGTGAAGATGATTGTGGTGAGATACTACCTGGGGTCAGCACAGCTGTCCAGGGTGGAGGGACCCCTAGATGGGAGTGAGATGGGGAGAATAGAGCTGAGACCTAAGGGACTGATGCCCTGGGGAAGTGGGGCCTGGAGGACAGGAAACAGGGGTGGACCCCTCACCTGAGGTCATGTGGCTTAAAAAACCCTCGTGGAAGATGTCCCTGACTCGAGCCTGGAGCTCCAATCCCTGCTCTTTGCCCTATCATCATTCCAATAGTAGATGTTAACATATTGGTCATAAAGCTGGGGATCCAGGAATACTGGTCACTACCAGTTGGGGGTCAGTGCTGCCCAGGGCTGTGGGTGGGAAGAGGCCACTGAAACTTTCCCCCAAAAGGAGAAACCTGAAACCAAGCAAAGAAAATAGCCAACCACACAGAGTGTGAACTTCAGGGCTGAGTTTCAAACCTAGAGGCTGTGATCTTCATTAGGGTGAAGGCCTGAGGGCCTCATGTGGTCTATAAATGTGGTTTTTTTTTTTTTTTTTTTTTGTCTTAAAAAGGCATGCTAACAGGGGCTGGGGTTGTGGCTCAGTGGTAGAGCACTTGCCTCACATGTGTGAGGCACTGGGTTCAATTCTTGGCACCATATATAAATAAATAAATAAAATAAAGGTCCATCAATATCTAAAAAAGTATTTAAAAAGAAAAAAAGGCATGCTACCAGAATCTGGTAAGCAAGTGAGCTTAGGCGGTCCACTTTTCATTTTTTTTTTTTTTTTAGTTGTAGACGGACACAATACCTTAATTTTGTTTATTTTTATTTTTATGTGGTGCTGAGGATCAAACCCAGTGCCTCATACATGCTAGGCAAGTGCTCTACTGCTGAGCCACACAACCCCAGCCCTACAGATGTGTTTTGATTGGCTGGCAAGTTCTGTTGTTTATTTTTGAAGTTAAATCACCAACATTTAAATATTAGAAGATGTCTGATTTCTCTTGAAAAATCTGAAGATCTAGCAACAGTAATGCTGTTTCAGTCAGCTATTTTGCTGCTGTGACTAAAAGATCTGACCAGAACAATTGTAGAGGAGGAAAAGTTTATCTAAGGGCTCACAGTTTCAGAGGTCTTAGTCCATCGAAGCCTGGCTCCATTCCTTGGGGCTTCAGTTCGTGAACTAAACATCATGGCAGAAGAGGGTGGTGGGAGGGAAGCAGCTCACATCATGGTGATCAAGAAGCAGAGAGAGAAAAACACCACCCTCCGGATACAGATATATACCCCAAAGCCATGCCCCCTAAGACCCACCTCCTCCAGCCACACCCGATCTCTTCAGTTACCACTAAATTAATCCCTATCAGGGGATTAATTTGCTGATTGGGTTAAAACTCTTACAACCCAATCATTTCTCCTCCGAACCTTCTTACATTGTCTCACACGTGAGCTTTTGGGGGACACCTCACATCCAAACCATAACACATGTCTATGTGTCCTTTGTCCACATCAGACACACATGAGTTCTTTCCACTGGCCCCAGTCTCAGTTATCTCTGGCCCATGTACCACACGGGCGGTGGAAATGGGGTTCACCTCGGTGGAATGGGCTGGCTGAGAAAGAAAAGCTAGGAGAAATAGATCAATGAAAAAAACCACGGGACTCACAAAGTAGTTTCAAAAGCAGGGGCAGGAAGGGCAAACTGATCAGACGGACGCAGCTTCTAGACTATGGCAAAATGGAGACCAGCACCTGCTTTATTTATATCAGGAAACACCAAAAGCCTTCCATAGAATGTTCTTCACCAAAAAAAGTTAAAGTTGGGCTGTCCATTTCCCAATGAGTTACACCCATTTCCAGAGCTCCTATGAAGGATCTTCCTTAGCAGAGTGGAGATAAAGATCACATGCATTGAGTAATCTATTGCTGAGGGAGAGCCACAGCTAGTTCGCAATGCCAAACCTAAATCTCTCTGGCTTCCATACCGAGAGAAGATCCTCGTGTAATTCACGGATGGCTTCCCACAGTTATCCCCTCCTCCCTAGCATTTTCTACTTGCCGGTCCTTTAGACACTGGAGTTCCTGCCTTTTGAGCTAGACCAAGCCACAGCAAAGGGATCAGACACTAACTAGGCTGGTGCATTGATACAGTCTTAATTGGGTCCAATTCCTCCATTGATTCCTGAAGGATCATCCATCCTTAGCCAGAGAAGGGTTCAGGAAGGACATGCAGAGCCACTGATGAGAAGGCAGCTCCTGCTGGGGGCATTCATACAGGTGCAGTCCTGGAGGACTTCAAGGGGGAGGTATGGTATGAGCTGAGCTCAGAGCATGGGTAGTGTTTGAACAGGGCGAGAGGGAGAAATTGGGGGTGCCTTGTCTCTCTCGATCTGGTGTGTGCTGCAGAGGAAGAATGGAAAAGGAGAGATGAGGCAAGAAACTGGGAGCCCTGTGAGGGTCATGAGAAGCAGCTGCATTGTCATAGACCCCAGTGCTCGAGGGAGGTCATTATCAACCAAGAGGTGGGGACCTACTGGAGGCCAAATGTCAGGAGGATCTGACCTGTAGAGTGGAGGCCAGGGCTATAGCCCAAGGAGACTTCCTATGAGGAAGGTTTAGAAGGAAAAATTGGAGACAAACTGATTATTTATAGGACAAACAATGGTACTAACAGCTAATGCTCTTCCTATTTGCTGAGGTTTGTTCTTAGGGTTTAACATTTAATCCTAATAAAGACCTATGAGGTAGGGGCTCTTATTACCCATATTGTTGGATGAAGAAATAGGCACCGAGATGTTAAGAGACTGGCCCAAGATCTCACAACTAGAAAAAAGAAGTGAGGCAGGAAGGCTCCGGGAGTCAGCAGGGGTTCTGGCAGGAGGTGTTGGGAGGTGATGAACAAATCAACAGAGGAGTAGTGGAGGGCCAGAGGCGCAGGCCCCAGAGAGCTTCATCTATCTGTGGCTGCCAGATTTGGAGTGCATCTTCCAGGTAGTAGAAATGGGGGAGGCCCTAAACCTCATGGTCAGCCAGCTGGTGAGGCAGGCGGAGGAGGAGCCGTAGGTGACAGTTCTAGGCCATCCATTCCAGCCTCATTGGCTGTAATGAACAGAGCCCTCTGCTGTCAGGGGTAGAGGCTCACAATGAACCCAGCTCCTTCTGGCTCCTTCTGCCAGACATCGGGATCCCAGGGCTCTCAGGCCTTGAGCTGGCATTGAGCTTTCCCTGTGCAAAGAGCTCAGTGCAGGTTTGGATGTTGATGTGAAAAGTGTAGCGGAAATGAGGAATGAGCAGCTGGAAAGAGCCAGAGCCGGAGAGCAGGTGAGGAAGCCCCTGGTCTCCCACAGCTCCAGGCCCTGAGATGGAGGCTCCTCCCTACCTTGAAAACGGAGCAGCACACAGGCAGCTGCCACAGCATGCCCAGAGCAAGGGTCTCTGCCACAAAGTAGATTGGAAGTAGATCCGTGAGCATCTTGTGTATGATGAACTCTGAGTGTTGCACCCAGATTTTGGCCAGGAGGCCGACCTTAGCTGGGTAACTGGGCAAGAGGATGGGACTGTCTGGGCCAGGTGTCTGAATGAGCTGAAGTGACTGTACAAGGGAGGACAGGTGTCAGGCAGAATCTGGGAAAGCGTAGCCCAGGACTATGGCCGCGGGGCCAAATCACATAGTCTACTCTCGGACTAGCTATATGCCCTCAGGAAAGTTAATCAATCTTTCTGTGACTCAGGTTCCTCACTGGCAAAACAGACTTAATGATAATCTCTCTGAGATGTGAAGTGAATCAAGGTTACCCACTTCCGACCAGAACAAAGTCATGCAGATCTCTAGTCATCTGCAGCCGGGATTGGAAGGATAGGAAGGGATGACGCAGAGATACCTTCCAGAAGGGTCATGGTTTGGACTGTGGGTGACATCATCAAACTGTCAAGGGTGTGTTTTTCAGTAGAGTTGATTTTGACACCCATGTTAAGGTGCAATTTTTTCTCTGACACTATCAGAGCCTTTGCATCAAGATGGAAATCAAAGAGAACAAAATAGAAAAAACAGGAAAAAAACAAAACAAACTAGGGGGGCTGGTAAGATTACAGATTCGATGTCTCCCACTGGGAATGGCAGCAGTGGGAGGAGACCACCTTGAAGTTGTCCTAAGGGTGTGATGTGTTCCCCACCCAGCCTACCAATCCAACAGTTCCAGGGACCCTGGCCTGTTGGCCTGGATAGCAGGGGGCAGCAAGGGCTACTGCTGGGGCACTGGGTACAGCAAGATCAGGGCTTGGTCATAAATGGGGCCTCCCATTAATGATGCTGGGAGGAGGCCCAAGAGGATGGATGACCTTCTCCACCAGGTACACAGAGCTCCTCTAGGAGAGGAAGGAGGAGGAGGAGGATGGTTGAGGGAGGGGACAGCCCTGCGCAATTCTGGGAAGATTTGGGAATGGAGGGAGAATTATTTAGAAGCTGAAAGTATTTCACTTAAAGCATTTCATTCTCTGGAGCCAGTCGTCTGGCCTCTGGGTTTCATCCCAGAGCTACCTTCTGGTTCCAGAGAAAGAGACTTCTTGCCCAAGTAGGGGAGATGCCTCTGCTATAACCAGACCCAGCCACAATGACAGGCAATGAGGGAAGGGAGCCCAGCCGGAGGTCAGCGCTGCAGGATACAAAGGTTCTTTGCTGGGCTTAGGGCCCATCTCATTCCAGTAGCTCAGACTGGGGTGTGCTCTGGTGACCAGTTGCAGGGTATGCTCAGTAACCATGACAACCAACTCATCACCAAGATTTCTGAGCCTTGGGGCCACTGCCAATGTGTGGAGTTGGACAAAGTGCCAGGAGAAGGCATTCTCACCCAGCCCTCACCATCTGAGGATTATGTGTCTTCTTCAGGTGCTGAGCAAGAACCACTCATGGTCCAGAGAAAAATGGTTAGCAGGCTGCGAATATGGAGGCTTGACAGGAGTGAGAAGGGATGAAGAGAAGCCAGGGCTTGGTGAAAGAGAAAGGACCAGGACCTGGATAGTGTGGGTTCCTGTTTTAGCCAGTTTTTTCCTTGCTGTGATCAAAAGATCGGACAAGAACAACATGGAGAAGAAAAAGCTTATTTGGGGATAACAGCTTCAAAGGTCTCAGTCCATTCCATTGCTTTGAGCCCAGGGTGAGGCAGAATATCATGCTGGAGGAAAGTAGCTTAGGACATAGCAGCCAGGAAGCTGACAGTGCCACTCATCAGGGAGGAAATGTAATTCCCAAAGGCATGCCTCCAGTGACCTGCTGCCTCCAGCCACATCCCACTTGCCTCCAGTTACCACTCAGTTGATCCATCTGTGGATTAAACCACAGACTACGTAATACCTCTCGTAATTTGATCATTTCTCTTCCAAATATTCTTGCATTGTCTCACACATGAGTTTTTTTTTTTTTTTTTTTTGGAGGAGGATACCTCAAACCATAATAGCTCCTAAAGGCACCAGGAGATCAGAGAATGGAGACTGGGTCCCTGGTCCCCTCACCTCTAGTTCAGCCTGCAGCTTTGCTAGGCTACCACTCCATCAGTGACATGAAAGTTCTTTTGGGATGCAGTGATAGTGATGGGTTAGGACAGGGTTGAGGCTATTCAGGACTGTCGGTGCTCAAACACATACTCCACAGGAATGGACAGAGGGATGAGCACCCTGGTCCCCTGCCTCCAGCCCTGCCATTCTGGGACCTATCTCCAGCTTCCCAGTGTGGTCACTTCCTGATGCTAATGAGTTCTCTTCCTCCCTCCTCAATTGGTTGAATGACCACCAGTGAATGGTTTCTCAGAACAAAGAATTAGAGGTTTGGGTTCTACTTGAGAAGTCACCTCATCTCCCTCGGCCCCATCCATTTTGGGGAAGTCTAAAATGTAATGTGAAAAAAAAAAAGAAGAAAAAAAAATAAAATGTAATGTGCATTGAGACTATCTCCAGGATGAGAGCAGAGTTTGAGAGCCCACCCCATCCTTCCCAGTTTCCACTCCATAGGGGTCCTTCCAATTCACTGTTAAAAATCACCAGTCCTGGGGCCCATTCTCCTGAAACTTTGCCAAGAGACACTCTGGGGAATATGTTAAACCAGAGTGATCATTCAAAAAGAGTTTTTGTCACTTTGGGGCAAGGCACTGGTGCTAGGGATGTTAAACTGACAGTTCAACATGCCTACTGTGAACACATAATGCACCCAGTAGGGAGAAGGATATTGGAAATGGACACACCTGAATCCTCTGCCATAGTTTCAAGTCTGCATCCCAAGACTCCAACTAAATGAGTGCAATTTTGAAAGAGCTTTTATTTCCCTAAATTGCTCAGGATATTCCCGAGATAGTGTGTGTGTGTGTGTGTGTGTGTGTGTGTGTGTGTGTGTGTGTGTTTTAATCCCCTAGTTGTTCAGTGTTGGGGACAGCTTGAAGAAATATATATGAAGTTGGAGAGGAAATGTTTTAGGAAGTTTTCATCACTTTGACCAAAATACCTGACAAGAACAACATAGAGGAGAAAAAGTTTGTTTTGGCTCCCAGTTTCAGAGGTTCAGTCCATGGTTGGTGACGCCCTGGCTCTGGGCCAGGGGTGAGTCAGAACATCATGGCGGAATGGGTAGAAGAGGAAAGAAGCTCAGGATGTGGTGACCAGGAAGCAGAGAGAGAGTGTGCTTGCACTCATCAGGGACAAAATATAACCCCCAAAGGCACACCCCAGTGACCTACTTCTTTTAGTCACACCTACCTGCCTACAGTTACCACCCAGTTAATCCATATCAGTGAACTAATCCTCTGATTAGGTTAAGGCTCTCATGACCCAATCATTTCACCTCTCATAACCTAACTGTGTCACCTCTGGATATTCTTCTATTGTCTTAAACATGAGCTTTTGGGGGACACCTCATACCTAAACCATAACAGGGTGTGATCAGCAAACAGGCTCCAAGGCTCTCACTTAGTTTCCCCAGCTTTAGAAGCTTGGTTGCTGCATGGGACAGAGGTTGCTGGTGTTCAGACAAGGTGAAAAGGAGAGTTGCACCAGGAGGTGCATGTAACTCCTGGTTTGAAGTGAGGCATCCTCTTGGGGTCCCTAAGTCCCTGCCACCTGTTTTCCCCACATTAGGGGACAGCAACCAGCCCTGGGTGACAGAAATGGGATTCTGTACAGGACAGGGAAGGGAACTGGTGGCTGTGAAAGACATGGTCTGTAATTTCCAGAAAGTTTCCATTCTGGGCCTCTAGTTCCCAGTCACACAAGGTGACTGCTGAGGACCCTTTGGTCCTGCCACATTTCTGCGCAAATGACAGACCTGACACTGGGATGAGGAAGAGGAAGAGTTAGATGCACTGAATCTTTTTTTTAATATTTATTTTTTAGTTTTAGGTGGACACAATATCTTTATTTTTAATTTTTACATGGTGCTGAGACTTGAACCCAGTGCCTCACACTTGCTAGGTGAGCACACTACAACTTGAGCCACATCTCCAGCCCGATGCACTGAATCTTATTCTGGTTTCTCCAGGGCTGTCGACTGTTCCACTGTCTCTTTAACTTCAGCACAAAGTTCCTGCAGAAAATCAGCAGACACCAGCTGGGGAGGGAACCAGGTATAGAGAGGAAGATATCTTGTGGCGTGGCAGGGCAGGCACATGGGGAGGTGAGGTAGAGTTTCTGGTCTACTTGTTCTGTTCCTGAGTAGTGCAGTTTGGGATCAAGCTCCTTGAAGTTCTCAGCATCCAGCCAGTGAAGCATCCCTAGGGAAAAACTCACTCCACCTGGGCAGGGGCAGGTAGTGATTGGCTGGTGGCTGGACTCCACACTTTGAGGATTGGAAAGGGATACAAGAGCTGGTTCCTTGGGCCTGGTTGTATAGGGAACATTCTAGGACAGGGATTCTTGAAGGAAATATGCCAGGGTTCCACATATGCTGTTCTTGGTCAGATCTGAGGCTCAACTGACTTCAGAGGGCAAGAGCAAAGGAGTCTCTGTTTCCCTAAACTAAGAAGGTATGTGCAGGAGTTGGGGACTCCAGGGATTATTAGTCCAGAATTCTCCTGCTTCCAGATATTTATCCTGCCTCTCCTTAATCTCAGTCTGGTGCTGGACATAGCGTGGCTGGCTGTCTTGCCTGCCAGATGATTTTGTCTGGGAGAGAGAAGGAGTGAGAAAGGCACTTGCCCCTAATCCCTCCAACATATCAACCTCTTCCCCTTCTCTTCTCAGGCCTGGGGCAGAGGCATCTCTGAATTGGAACATAGGACCCAATCACCAACCTCCTTCCACTTCTTCCTCTAGGGAAACAGACCATTCCCATCACCTGCTCACTCCCCCTTCCATCCAAGGCAGACCCTGCCTCCAAAACAGGAGTTTGCCCAATATCGTTCATTGACCACCCCCAACTCAACAGTGGACAGCAGGTGTCATGGTGTTGAGAACCACAGCCGAAGGGGCCCCAGCAAACTTCCAGCTGCCAGCTGGTGATTGGCTCACAGCGGCCCCAGCAAACTTCTAGCTGCCAATTGATTGGCTCCTCTGTGGTGATGCTCACTGGGCTGTTTCCCCGCCCTTTCAGACCACGGAGCTGCTCATTGGGGGACTTTTTTTGGCTCCGCCCATGCGACCCAGCCAATAGGCCTCAAGAGCAGGAGGAGTGGGGGAGGTTGAGAGGCTTGTGGGAAGCTGGTGGTGGCAGTAAGGCTCTGAGGGAATTCCTGAAGAGCTGTGTGGTGCTGGTGTGTGTGTTCTAAAAATAAAGTTCGTTTCTTTTGACAATTGGCTCCTGAATTGTGCCCAGCCAAACTGCGGTATTTGGTGGCTCATACGGGGAACAACTGAGGGTAAGTGATAAGGTAAACTTCTTGCCCCTGAGGGCAGGGCGAGAGGATGGGTAGCCATTTTAAGATTTTTCTTTTGTTTTGTTTCACTTTTGTTTTAAGTTGCTTGTCCCTGGAGATGTGTAAGATGGAAGAAAAACCGCTCACATCTAAGGAACAGATAGGGAGAAAGGATGGATGGACATTTCAGGAGGCTATTATAATGATTTTTGTTGCTCCAATTTTGTTTCACTCTGTTTCAGTTTTGTTAGGCGTTATCTTGTTGGGTTGTATTATAGTTATAGTAGAAATATTCAAGTAAAAGAGAAGGTCTCTTGAGCTAGTCAGAGGAAGAAAGTTTAGAGCAGAAAAAGCCATCAGGGGAAAAGTTACAACAGGAGACTGCTACTAACACCTTTCTACCACCAGAGGGCATAAGTGTCCAACCAACAGCACCACCTCTACAGGAGACTGCTACTAACATCTTTCTATCACCAGAGGGCATAAGTGTCCAACCAACAACGCCACCTCCATATGCTGGGAGGCCCCCAACCCCCGCAGTTGATAGATGGGATCCTGAGACAGGATCTCAAATATTAACATGCCCTGTATTTGAGGCAGGAGGGCAGCGAATTCACCATGCTTTAAATTTCAAAACAGTGAAGCAGCTAAAAGAGGCTGTAACAACCTATGGTCCTCAAGCATCCTTCACTGTAAGCATGGTCGGATCCATTACCAACTTGAACATGATGCCAGCAGATTGGGCTAATATGTGTAAAGCTATGCTAAATGGAGGACAATACCTGTTATGGAAGGTTGCCAATGAGGAATTTTGCAAGGAGACGGCTAGGCGAAATGCAGCAGCTGGTTATCCTCAGAGAAATCTAGATATGTTGTTAGGAAAGTGACCTTATGAGGATCAGCAGCAACAAATTGCATATGATTCTGGTGTATACTTACAAATTGCTGTTGATGCGGTTAAGGCATGGAAGACTTTACAAGGACATGGAGGTTTACAAGGTCAATTATCTAAGGTAATACAAGGAGCTAATGAATCTTACGCTGAATTTTTAGATAGACTTATTCAAATAGCTACCAGAGTTTTTGGGAATACAGAACAAGCAATGCCATTAATAAAACAACTGGCTTATGAGCAAGCGAATCATTGGTGCAGAGAAGTCATTAGACCATGGAAACATGAAGATTTAAACACATATATTAAATTAGGTAGAGACATTAATGAACAAGGGCAAGTCGTGGCAGCTGCAGTACAACAGGTTTTAGATGCCAGGCCAAAAACATGCTACAATTGTGAACAAACAGGACATTTTAAAAGGAATTGCCCCATAGAAGGAGGGTTTAACAAAACTAGGTATCAAAGGAGTAGAATACTGGGTATTTGCCCACGATGCCATAGAGGGAGACATTGGGCTAATGAATGCTGTTCTCAAACCACCATAGAGGGTACTCCATTATCAAAAAATGAACAAGGACCAGGTGTTTATCCACGATATCATGGAGAAAGGCATCGGGCTCCATTGCCAAAAAATGGACAGGGGGGCCCAATGCTCCGGGGCACAAGACCACAAATATATGGAGCACTGGAGGAACCCAGCAACCCCATCAGGGTAGTGCCCAGGACACATTGTCCATTAAATCCCTCACTAGACAAACCAGAGGGAGCGCAGGGTTGGATATCTGCGCCTCCACCAGATCAGTACTAACTCCAGAGATGGGAGTTCAAATCATTCCCACAGGAGTAAAAGGACCTCTTCCCAAAGGAACAGTAGGCTTATTATTGGGACGCAGTTCTTCTACTCTAAAAGGACTTATGATAAATCCTGGGGAAATTGATCCCGATTATGAAGGTGAAATAAAAATTATAGCCAGTTCTCTAAAGGGTATATCAATAATTTCACCAGGAGATAGAATAGCACAGTTACTAATAATACCCAGCCTACATGATAAATTTTTCAGTCATACTGTAGAAAGAGGTTCCAGGGGATTAGGCTCCACAGGTGTAGATTGGGCTATGCTTTCTTTAAATTTAGATTCTCGCCCCATGCTAAAACTAAATATTCAAGGACATGAATTTAATGGACTACTGGATACAGGTGCAGACCTTAGCATCATCTCTCGTCAAGAATGGCCAAAACATTGGCTATTACAACAAACCACTCAAATGCTTTGAGGCCTAGGAGTGGCAACTAATCCCCATAGAAGTGCAATGGTATTAGATTGGAAGGATCCTGAAGGATGTGAAGGAACTATACAGCCATATGTATTGGATCATCTTCCCGTAAATTTATGGGGATGAGATGTCCTAGATCAATTAGGACTAACATAAACAAATAATATCAATCCAAATGCGCCCACTATTATGGCTAGACAAGGTTTTAGGAAAGGAAAACGATTAGAAGAACAAGAACAAGGTATAGCAGCACCAATACAAATAGATCAAGGAACGGACAGACATGGGTTGGATTTTCAGAAAGGGCCACTGAGACAATAAAAATTACTTGGAAATCAGAAAGACCAGTATGGGTTCCTCAATGGCCCCTGACTAAAGAAAAGATACAAGCAGCCCATGACCTGGTCAAACAACAATTAGCGGAAGGACATATACAACCTTCTGTATCTCCCCATAATACTCCCATTTTTGTCATCAAAAAGAAATCTGGTAAATGGAGATTATTACAAGATTTAAGAGCCATTAATAATGAGATGGTTGTTATGGGACCTGCTCAATCAGGGATTCCTCAATTGTCTGCTTTGCCAAAAACCTGGTATGTTTTAGTTATAGATATTAAAGATTGTTTTTTTTCAACTCCAATTCATCCTAAGGATAGTCCACGTTTTGCATTTATTATCCCTGCACTGAATCATGAAGGTCTTGACCAGAGATATGAATGGAAAGTACTCCCTCAAGGGATGGCTAACAGTCCAACTATGTCTCAAATTTATGTTAACAAAGTAATCCAGCCACTTAGAAATCAAAATCCTGAACTGCAAATATTTCACTATATGGATGATGTATTATTAGCACACAAAGCTAAAAACACATTGCTAGAATGTTATGCCACACTTACAAACTTATTAAAAAATTATAATCTAGAGATAGCAATAGATAAAGTACAATTAAATTTTCCAATTAATTATTTAGGAGTTTTATTATCCTCAACCATGGTCTGTCCACCAAAATTTCAAATACGAGTAGATCAACTCAAATCACTTAACGACTTTCAAAAGTTATTAGGAGACATAAATTGGATAAGGCCTTATCTAGGTATACCAACAGGAGAGTTGGGACCTTTATTTGATATCCTAAAAGGTCCATCAGATCCAAATTCACCCCGAATGTTAACGCCTGAAGCAAGAAAGGCATTAAAAATCATTGAAACATATATGGAAAATATGCATTTGGATAGAATTGATATAAGTTTGCCTTTATTATTTATTGTACTACCATCAAAAAATATTCCTACAGGAGTATTTTGGCAAGAAGGTCCATTATTATGGATACATTTATCTTGTTCTCCTAACACTATTCTTACTAGGTATCCTGAGACTGTAGGACAATTAATACTCAAAGGAATAAAAGCAGCAAAGGGAGTGTTTGGAATTTCTCCCAATAAAATTATTACTCCATATACTATGGATCAAATTGATGAGTTAGCTAATGAGTTAAATACTTGGGCAATAATCATGTGCAAATCTAATGTTTCATTTGATAACCACTTACCATCTAATCCTTTATTGTCTTTTTGGTCATTGCATCCTGTAATTTTTCCAAAAATGACAAGAAAAACACCTATCATGAATGCTCCAAATATATTTACTGATGAGTCAAATAATGGTACAGCAGCAATAGTTACACCTGATCAAACTTTTACATTTTTAGTACCCAAACAATCACTCAAAAGGTAGAGCTTAATGCAGTATTACAAGCTTTTGTGATGATTAAAGATTCTGTATTTATTTTCCGATAGTCAGTATATAGTTAATGCTATAGTATCCCTTGAAGATGCTGGTAGGATTTCCCCTTCCTCTACTATTTTCTCTTTGCTTTCCACTATACAAAGTCTAATCTGGGACAGAAAAGATCATTCTTTAAAGGACATATCAGGGCACATACAGGATTGCCTGGAGCCCTTAGTTTGGGCAATGATTTAGCAGATAAAACTACACATGACATCCATATTTTCTCTACACTAGAAGAAGCTACAAATTTTCATAAAAAGTTCCATGTCAATGCTAATACTTTACAAAAGCATTTTAAAATAACTAAGGAAAAATCTTAGACAAATAATAAAACAATGTCAAAATTGTGTGACCTTTTTACCACAAGTTAATCTTGGAGTCAATCCTAGAGGACTGATACCTAACCATATTTGGCAGATGGACGTCACACACTTGCCAGAATTTGGAAAATTAAAATATTTGCATGTTACAGTTGATACTTCTTCCGGATTTTTGATGGGCTCCCTTCATGCCAGAGAAAAAAACTAAAGATATTATAGCTCATTGCTTAGAAAATTTTGCCACTGTGGGCATTCCAAAACAGTTAAAAACAGATAATGCCCCTGGTTATACTTCTACCTCTTTTAAACAATTTTGCTCAACATTTGGCATTACTCATATAACAGGAATCCCATATAATCCACAGGGACAAGGCAGAATTGAAAGAGCTCATCAAACTATTAAAATGTACTTTTTAAAGCAAAAAGAGGGAATTGGGAAGGGGTATATATTCCCCAAAGATAAACTTAAAATAACTCTTTTTACTCTAAACTTTTAAAAGGACTTAGTGCTGCAGAAAGGCATGTGTGTCCAAAAAATGTACATAAGCCCAAGGTACTTTGGAAGGATATTCTAACAGGACAATGGAAAGGTCCTGACCCAGTAATTGTCTGGAGTTGGGGGTCTGTTTGTGTGTTTCCACAGGGAGAACAGCAGCTGATTTGGATTCCAGAGAGATTAACTAAGGTCCTGACCCAGTGATTGTCTGGAGTGTGGGGTCTGTTTGTGTGTTTCCACAGGGAGAACAGCAGCTGATTTGGATTCCAGAGAGAATCCAAATCGGCTGTGATTTCTACAGACCAAAAAGAAGATGATTTGGCTCAAATCCATAACAGCTGATATCCAAAATTCCAGTTTGGCTATCCTTACATCTGCGACAGAACCAGGATGCTTTTTTCAATATCTATTTTATTATTACCCTTTCCCACATCATGAAGTTCTATTTTATTTTTTGAGCTCATACAGACCTAGGTTAATGTTTTGCTGATCAGTTCTATTTTTTGACTATAGAGTTTTTAAACATTGCAATGGAGATTTCACCTGTAAAAAGTTATAAGGCCTTTACTATTATGTTATGTGTTGTATGTATTATATTATGTGTGCACACTGTGTTTTATGTTGTATGTTTGCATGTCCATATGTCCATATATCATATATGATGAGCACTCATGAAAAAATGGATCCTAATATTTTTTTTATTCACGTGATTTAAATGGTTTAATTTAAATTGGGTAAACAGCTGTTGAGGATTGTTTTAATATGTGAACAAAAAAGGAGGTTAACAGATCTGTTTGTTTACTTTCACCTTTCCTTTTCATTATATTTAATAATTCTGTTCAAGATAATGTAAATTGTTCAGAAAATTGTTTTCTTTTAGTGCCTTCTGGAATGTTACATAATTTTTTCTTTAGCCATTATTGCCAGAATTCCTATCTTCATCCCAGTGCCGGTGAAGACAAAGATAAAACCAATCTACAGCTTCTGCAATAGCTATCACTGAACTGCTTGCAGAACTTGCCTGGACTATGTATCACTTGTATGCATTGTGAACTATCTGTTGGTGTATCGATTTGTGGTAGTGTTGGGGTATTTTTGCTGATGGTGTCATCGGTGGTACAATTTTCCCAAAAGGAGCCGTCAATTGGCTTGGTGTATCTTCCTTCCTTCTGCTTGTCATGGTCGTTCAGCTAAATTTGGGGGCCAATCCACAGGTGTGGCTGTATGCTGGACCCGTAGTCAATGACAGGTAAGATCCAATTGCAATGGTACCAACCTAAGACAGGAGGCTGATGCCTTGAGGTCAGCTCATCCGATTATGGGTAAGAACCATATGTAGTATTGGACAACCTAAGGCAGGCACGGTCCCTAAGCCACATGCTTGTTGTTTAAACAGAAAGGGGGAGATGTTGAGAGCCACAGCCCAAGGGGCCCCAGCAAACTTCCAGCTGCCAGCAAACTTCCAGCTGCCACCTGATGATTGGCTCACAGCGGCCCAGCAAACTTCTAGCTGCCAACTGATTGGCTCCTCTGCGGTGATGCTCATTGAGCTGTTTCCCCGCCCTTTCAGACCACAGAGCTGCTCTTTGGGGGACTTTTTTTTGGCTCCGCCCATGCCACCAATTGACCTCAAGAGCAGGAGGAGTGGGGGAGGTTGAGAGGCCTGTGGGAAGCTGGTGGTGGCAGTTGGGCTCTGAAGGAATTCCTGAAGAGCTCCTGTGGTATCCCCCCCGCGTGTTCTAAAAATAAAGTTCATTTCTTTTGACAATTGGCTCCTGAATTGTGCCCAGCCAGACTGCGGCATCCTGGGGCCCCAAGAACAGAGATGTTAGGAAGAGAAAAGAAGGATCTTAGCCACTCTCCATATTGGGCTGCATCCTCACTCTACCTCTACCAACTTCACCTGAGCTTTCCTTAGACATGGTCTTCTTGGGGCTGGGGATGTGGCTCAAGCGGTAGCGCGCTCGCCTGTCATGCGTGCCACCGGGGTTGGATCCTCAGCACCACATACAAACAAAGATGTTGTGTCCCCCGAAAACTAAACAATAAATATTAAAATTTAAATTAAAAAAAAAAAGAAATGGTCTTCTCCAGCAGCCCCATCCCCAAGTATGATTCCTCTCAGCCATCCCATCTCTTGCCCTGTCCCTCTTGTTACCATTAGGCCAGACCCCCTCCTGTAGCTCTGGCCCAACATCTGCTGCTCATATGCTCCGCCCTTCATAGCTCCAGGTCCCGCCCCCTCCAGCTCCAGATTGCAGGGGCTGCGAAGGGGGCCTCCAGCCACTGCCTCCCCAAGGAAAGCGCAGAACCCTGAGTCAAGGACTCAGAACAGCGTGGGGGGGGAGCTTTGTGCGCCTGCAGCAGCAGCAGCATCCGGCCTATGTCTTAGGGAAGCGTCACCTTGAAGTCATCCTCCTGGGGCCAGTGGGCAGAAGGAGAAGGCCAGCGTGGGTGGAGGGCTGTTCAAACGAGCAAGCGAATATCCCTGGTGGCGCGGGTACTCAACGAACCCGGGTTGAAGTTCTCCAAGTTGTCCAACCGCATGGCACGGCTTTCTCCTGCAGATTCTATCTGGAGCATTGACACGTTGTCCCAGTCCCTGAACCCAGAAAGGAGCCAGTGGCCACACACAGCTGCTACCCACTGGTAGCAGGCAGTCAAGGGGAACAGGGGTACAATAGGAGTTGAGGCAGGGCTAGCCCGGCCGAGGGATCAAGAGTACTGGGGAGGCAGAGCAGGCGTCTAGGAAACCTGTGCGCTTTGCTCAGGCTCCGGTGACCTGCACTCTCCAAATGTGCCCACATCCAGAGGCATCCTTGAGCGCACAGGGAAGCTTGGGTGGGACCCAGAAAGCTCGCTTCCTGGCTCAGCCCGAGGAGCTGAAACCCGAGTCTCAACCTCAGCTGCTTTCGTGCTTGCTCCCACCTCTATGAACCTTAGAGATCTGGGTCTCTTTTTAGTTCAGAGGAGACTCCCTATCCCCTCTTCAGATAGCTCCAGTTGGCTCCCCACTAAGAGAACTGGTGCTTCCTCCTCGGTTGTCTCCACCCTGTCCATGCCCACCCATGGAGAAGTGTCTCTGTAAATCACTAGAGTTGCAGACACTGAGGTTGTCGGTCTGACCTCCCACCCCTAGTCCTTGCTTTTAACTCGGTCCCAGGTCTGAGCCCTTTCCAAGTCAGTGAGGGAGGGAAGGGGTGGGTATGGGTATGACCAATTTTCCACCCTTCCCTGGGAGTGACCAGAGACATTTGGGATGGTAAGGAAAGGGAGGAGGCTGGAAGAGGGCCCAGCAATGACCAAAGAAAGAACTAGGTTTCTAGTTCCTCATCTGGGGTGACACATGAACACTCCCTCCCATCTGTCAAAGTATTATTATTTTTTTAAAGATTAAAAGCACAATTTATACAAATTAAACACAAGTCAAAGATTTTATTCAACTCGCTTGTTCTAAGAATAATTGAGGGGCTGGCCATGTGTAGGTGATGTAATAAAGGAATGTTAAGATATAATTGCTGGCTTAAATACAAAATTCTCAGTGTCCTACAGGGCAATAAACTGTAATCTTTGGGGTTATCTTTGTAAGCAGAAATAACTAACATGGTTTCAGCACCATAATGAAAATACAAATAACCAGGAGTTAGCAGACCTCAAACGGATCAGCAAGCTCTATTCCTCAGCAGTCAATCAATCAGGCAAGGGAAAGCTCAGTTTCTGAGTATGGAAGTGGCCACCAAATTACAGTTTTTTATAGTTTCTGATGAGGGTGAATTAATATTAGAGACTGCAGAGGTGCTGTCCCGACAGTCAGGGACCTAGCTGTACAGGTTACAATTTTAACTCAGGAAGGCAGTTGTAAAAAGTTTGAAATTCATTGTCACTGGGTAAAGCTCAGAACTAGGTGTTCACTGCTTATCTTCCTTCCTTTGGGACCCATTGTTACCTACTGCTTCACTAATTGCTTTTCTCCTTCCAGGACAAAATGGCAATGGGCAAGGGTAAAAGTCCAGGGCTCAGTGTTTTAGTATCCCCCTCCTCCCTTCAAGACCCATTGTGGTTGGGAAGAGGTGAATATTTGCTTTTGCTGGAGATGCAGGGATAAACCCAGGAAGGGAAGAGAGTTCCCTGTGTCCCTCAGGGCTGTCTTGTAGGAATAGTATTTTCCATAATCCCTTCAATCTTTTTAAAAATTTATTTTAATTATTTATACATGACATAGAATGCACTTTGATACACCGTATATAATGGAGTATAATTTCTCATTCTTCTCGTTATACATGATGTATTCCTTCAATCTTTTTGCCTGAACAGAAATCATTTGCATTTTGGCTGGAACCAAATTACATGAACTTTACAAAACCCGAGACCTTCCTTAATAATAGCAAACAATGGTACAGTCTCCTAGAATGTTAAATATTCTTAACAGAATGGGTGGTTGTCCTCTTGATTTTATGTATGAGTTTTATATATATATATATTTATATGCCTTTATTTTTATGTGGTGCTGAGAATCAAACCCAGGTCCCACCCGTGCTAGGTGAGCGCTCTACCACTGAGCCACAATCCCAGCCCTATGTATCAGTTTTTGATAATTATTCTTTTTGGATAATTTTTTCTCAACAAGGCTATTTCCTGGAAGTATGACGGGAAATCAAATAGATGTCCTTTCCTGAATTCCTGTTCTCTTTCTCTCAAATTAAATTCCCCTCTCTATGCTTCTCACAGGCCCTGCTATTCTGTCCACCATTTTTTTTTTTAACATCAAGTAGGAATGCATTGTCCCTGTTTTCCTTTCAATTTGACTTGGTTTACATACTCAGCTTTTTTTTTTTAACCATAAAAGGAGTCTTACGCTTATCATTGTGTGACTTGTTTTCCACTTATGTAACCATTTTCCCATGTCAGTATTTATAGATTGACCTTATTAACAGCTACATTCGTTTTCATAGGACTGTTTCTTAATGTATTTAATATTTCCTTCCAGATGGGTGTTTAGATTTTATTATTTTTTAACTTTATTTTATTTATTTTTTTATGTGGTGCTGAAGATGGAACCCTGTGCCTCACATGTGCAGGAAGCGCTCTACCACTGAGCCACAACCCCAGCCCAGATTTTTTTTCCATATTTTTTTTGTGCATTATAGTTATACACAATGATTTGTTTGCATGCACACAATATAATGATATAATTTGGCCATCATCACTCCCCAGCATTCCCCCTCCCTCCCTGCCTTTCACTCCTTGGGCCCTTTCCTTTATTGATCTCTCTTTGGTGTTTAGGAGATCCATTCCCACCTTTCTTTTCCTTTTTCCTCTTTAGCTTCGACATATGAGAGAACACTATAACCCTTGACCTTCTGAGTTTGACTTATTTTGCTTAACATGATCGTCTCTAGTTCCATCCTTTTCCTGTAAATGCCATAATGTCATTGTGTATATATACCACATTTGCTTTATCCATTCATTTGTCGATGGACATTTAGGCTGTTTCCACAGTTTGGCTATCGTGAATTGTGCTGCTATAAACATGGGTATATATGTGCATTATAGTTAGACACAGTGATTTGTTTACATGCACACAATATAATGATATAATTTGGCCAACACCAGTAGTACAACTGTAGTAACAGGTCTTTAATTCTTCAGGATAAAGTGTATTTAGATTTTAAAAAGCATTTCTCCCTCATCTTATAAATAATACTGCATAGAACATCACTGTAAGCATTTCTTTGTACAAATATGGGAGTGTTCCGTAGGATATCTTCAAACTGGCTTTTGCTGGATTCATTTTTTTTTATTACTAAGGGATTGAACCCTGTCCTCCTGAGCTTCTAGTCCAGTGATGGGACTAAGGATGGGGCTCATGTCATCTGAAACATGTCTGCAAGGTGGCCTCAGCAGAGCAGTCAAAGGCTGAAGAAGGCACCATCTCACAACTGCAACTCAGAAGCGACAGACATCACTTCCTCTCACGGTCCATTGACCAGAATTAATCACATGGCCCCAACCTAAGCAAAAGGTTGGCTGGGAAACATTGGGAAGTATATGATATACTTCAGAACAGAACTCTCTATGGCTCCAGGAGTTCCTAACATTTCAAGCAGAACCTTCCTCAAGGAGTTTGAATCCTGAGGCAAATGAGTCAAGGACAAAAAAAAAAAAAAAAAAAAAAAAAAGGTTATTCATTATTTCTACTGCACTGCCTGGGAAAGTGTCCATTGGTTTTTGTGGTCTGGTTGCCCAGAGCTTTCTGATCTTCTGGTCTTTTCTGAGACAGTAAGGTTTAACTCTTTAATTCCTCAAAACACTCAGTTTCATTCCCATGAACTCCTTTATTGACTTAAGTGAGCAGGAATTATTTATTGATCGAAACCAAAGAAGTTTAATAAATGCATAGCTCTTTTGGTACACTGGTTCTGAATGGGGAAGAATAATTCACGTTACCTGCCAGCCCACACTGTTCTTTCTGAAGCATTTGCCCATTGAGTTCCATGGTTAAATTTATGCAGATATAGTATATGTTTTGTATTTTGTTCATTATTTTGCAAAAATTAGTAAAATTATGGTGCATAAAAATTAGTAAAACTAGTATTTTTGCTTACAAAGATAATCCCTGTAATTCCAGTGACTTGGAGGTTAAGGCAGGAGGATCACAAAGTTCAAGGCCAGCCTCAGACACTTAGAGACAAAAATCTCAAAATGAAAAATAAGAAGGACTGGGGGTGTAGCTCAGTGGTAAAGCACCCATGGTTTCAATACCCAGTACAAAAGAAAAAAAAATAAGATTAAAGAATATTAGTGAAGAAGCTCAAAATCTAAAGCACTGATACCTATAATATAAGTCAGAGATGAAAATCATCAGGTGAATTCGAAAGAACTTAATTGTTTTAATGAATGTTCGCTAAATCTGGACCACCAAATAAATAAATAAATAAAATTGAAGAATTTGGAATTCCATCATTGAAGATGGAATCAGGAAGGCAAAGTATGATTAGTGATACATCAATAGTTTCTAATTCCCTGGAAATAGAAGCTGCTTTAAAATACACTTCGGGGCAAGTTCTGAGAAACAAAGGAGGGCACGGCCTGCAATTGGCCCTTGGGCCATGTGTCCTTTTCCTTCTATCTTCTAATGATCCTTTCTCAAACATTCATTCATTTTTAAACTGGGACAGTAGGCCATGATCAACCTGTTGGGCAGTCTTCAGGCTGAGCCACTTCTTGTGTGGTCCAGCAGCCTACATGATGGCTGCCCTTGAGTCAGGTGACCATGATGCCTGATTGGCTGTGGTCAGTAGGCCAGGATCCTTTCCTGGTTACAGTCCAAGGTAATGGAAGGCAGAACAAAACTAGTAAAACCCTCAAGGGAGCTGTGCAGGCACTTTAAGGCTTAGAGTCTCCCAAGGTTTGTCATCCTTGTGCCACAGAATTCTGTTCTCTGTGGATGTTTTCTCTGTCTTTTGGGGGTCTGGGGATTGAACCCAGGGCCTCACCCATGCTAGGCTAGCACTCTACCACTGGGCCACACCCCAGCCCTTTGTTTCTCTGTTTTGAGGAGGAGGAGGAGGGTGAGTTACACAGTTGTCTCAAGAGAGGCACTCTGGGGCCTGTTTCTCTTGGGGATCCTTTTCTGTGGGTCTTAGTCTAGAGTGATGTGGTCAGAAGGACATATGTCACATGGGACTATGTTCTCCAGGGATTTAGATGGAGACGCTGTTCTCAATGAGGGGAGGGTCCAGGTAGGGGTAAGGTAATGCTAACTTCTGGTTCCTCTCCTTAATGTCCCTTGAGATCTGGGTGAGGTGGTTCTGGAAGGCGGCAATACTCCTCTGTGGGGCCTCTTCTGTGAAGTGTTCATCTGGATAGGTGCCCAGGGGCCTCTGGAGACCAACCACAAGGTTGGGTGAGGAAGCCGCCAAGGTCCCCATCTCCTGAGAACCTGTGACCCACCTTAGCTTGTTCTGGCCCCAGTCCCCACTGAATCTCATCCACACCCCTCCCCTTAGCCCATCTTCTTAAGTGATGATATCTGCAGGAAGCTTTTGGGAATTTTTAAAGTTTTAAAGGAACATATTGCCTTTGAAGCTAAGGGTGACTCTATACATCATCTCATTTGGCCACTTATCCTACATTGTGAGGTGCTCAAAGCTTGTGTGTCCCACTGAGGGAGGTTCTGTGGGGTGAAGGGACTCAGCTCCTGCTGGCACCATTGGGTCTGTGCCAAGGAAGATAAACACAACACCGTCCTCTATGCCCCTACTCACTTGGTCTCCAGGCTCCCGACTCAGCAACCAGAGGGCAATGATGATATCACATGTGGCATTGACTGGTGGAAGGGTGGCTATGAAACCCTCAGGCTGTGCCTGGCCTTTGGAAGTGGGTGGTGGCAGCTGCATAGTGGGCGGCAGGTTGGGCATCCAAATACTGGAGTCAAACTGAAGAGGGAGAGGGAGAATAAGGTGGAGGAGCCCCCACCCTCCACCCTGTCACCCCTTGTACTGATCTTCCCTTACCTGGCCTGCACTGACGGCTGAGTGCTGGGCTGAACAAGTGAATATCACCATGGTGACATATTGCACCAGAGCTTCCTGGGTGTCCAGTGAGGAGGGCACACCTGTGGGGACAGCTGAGCTGGAGCTGGGGCTGCTAGGGTCCTGAGGACCTCCCTGCAGAGGCCAGAGGGTAGGGCCTAGGGGTTGGGGGCCCCATACCTGAGCTCTCTCGGTCTAGAAAGCCCCTGGAGAAGATCTCCCTCACCCAGGCCTGGAGTTCTTGGTCATCTCGGACAGATGCATCATTTGGGTAGTAAATGCCCACAATTTCAGAGACGAAGCTGCAAGAGGCACCAGGTCAGTCCCTCTCTGAGAAGTTCCTCTTACCCTAAGAAGCATCCTGCCCAGTGTCATTCATGACTTGGCTTCTCTGGACCCTCCCTCTCTTTTCTAGTCTTCCTGCTTTTCCTATCCCCTGGTTCCCTGGGAATAGCCCCTCACCGCTCCACTGCCCCCCAGATCTGCATCCCATCATCCCGGTAGTAGTAGTTTGGGATGTCTTCAACTCCTCGGGCCCGGATGTCTTCGGGCAGACACAGCACAGAGTAGCTCAGCTGCTCCATATTCCTTTGGATCAGCTCAGAGAAGCCTCCAATGCCAAGGCCTGTGGACTGAGAGACAGGGCTCCTGGGCACTAGAACTTTTTGGCTCCAGAAGCAGGAGGCAGCCCTGATACTGGAAAATCAGGGCCACTCCCACCTCAGAACCCTTGATTCTTCCAATTGAAAAAACGTCCGAAGGCAGTTCTTACCCTGTCTACCACCTGGCCAGGGGCGATGAGCAGCTCACGGGCAAGCGTGTTGATATGCAAGGTATACCGTGTGTGTGGAATCAGCAACTGGTAAGGGGAAGGAGAGGGCAGAGCTGCTGATGGCCCCAGATCTGCCCCACAGAGGTACCCACTAAATAAGTCACTGAGAAAGAGACTACAGGGACCAGAACGGGCAGCTTGGGACAGGGGTCAGTGCTCCAGACCCAGACACCAAAGCATAATTCCCTTAGCATCTTTTTCTAGGCCTCCAAGTAGCATCCTTCCTCTCTCTGAGCACCAGATCATTTTATCAAATGAGCATTCTGATTTGGATGAGGCCCGTGAGCTTCCAGTTCTGGCAGCCTGTGGTTTCCAATGTCTGGGGCAGGAGAAGCACCATAGGCCTGACAATATAGAACTGTCCCCCAGAGCCTATTTCTGAGTGCCAATGCTAGAAAACTGCATATAGTCAGAAAAAAAAAAAAAAAAGCAGCCTGGATTGACTAGAACAGAGCAGGGTCTGCGTCTGGGGCCCAGGATATCATCTCAGTGGGAATAGAGTCTGTGCTGCTTTGGGAGGAGGAAATCTCAGAAGAGATGCTTCAGGTCCATGGAGGAAACAGATTTATGTCATCTGAAGGCTCAGCAAGGCTCAGGGGACCTACACAACAACCTGAGAGAGTCCCTAGCCTTGGAACAACCTGCAG
The DNA here is from genome assembly GCF_052094955.1 of Ictidomys tridecemlineatus. Lineage (NCBI taxonomy): Eukaryota > Metazoa > Chordata > Mammalia > Rodentia > Sciuridae > Ictidomys > Ictidomys tridecemlineatus. The sequence continues at coordinate 52,338,861 of NC_135479.1, read as the reverse complement.
AAAACCTGCTGGTCCCTCAAAGCGATGTTCTCACTTTGGCTTCTGCCAGCCCCTTTCCTAGGTCTGGGGCTTCTCTGGTGATCTCATCTGATCTGCTTTGAGTAGAGAGCCTCTCTGAGGCATGCCATCCACTTTGCCCTGGCTCAGGGTTTTCCTAGAAGGAGGTTCCCAGAAGAGCTATGCAGGGAGACACTGCTGAAGTGGGATGGGACCTCTGCATCCCAGCCTGGGAAGACAGGAATGCCTGAGCAAAGGCCACTCAGAAGAAGCACTGCAAGGGGCAGGACAAGGTGCAGGGACCGATAGGCTTGGAACACAGTCTGGGCCACCCTGATGAGTCACTAACCTTGAAGAGAGGGTGGCAGGAGGGCAGTTGGCGCAGTGTGGCCAGGGTGAAGACCTCAGGCAGTAGGTGCGCATGCAGTAGATGTGTGAGGGCCTCGTGGACAGAGAACTCAGCATTGCGCACCCAGGTCTTGGCCAGCAGCCAGTCCCACTTGTCATCAGTAGGTAAGAAGATGGGACTGTTGGGACCCGGGGTCTGGCTGAGCTGGGGGTGGGAAAAGCAGCGAGGAAAGAGGCAGCAATGAGTGTCTGTCTGCGATGGTGGGACCTGCCCATCTCTATCCCCAGGTACAGACCTGGATGGCAAGGGGCAGCAGAGGCCCATTCCCTGGGCTCTGGTATAGCAGGGTCATTGGGGCTGCAGAGAACTGAGGCTTTCCATTGATGACATTGGTACGGACGCCGGAGAGGATGCCGTGATCCACCAAGAACAGGGAGCCCTTCTGTGGAGAGAGAAGGGGAGCTGGGGCTAACACTTGGTTTTTCTAAAGAATGAGGGGTAGGAAGCAGGGAGAAGATTTAGGGCTAGGAGAGGAGTGTGTTTTGGGAGAGGATGTTCCAGGCATGCAAGAACAAATGTGAGTGTACCCCTCCCTCTCCAGCAGGGGACAGGCCTGAAGGCACTGAGATGGGGCTGGCAGAGCTTAGGCTCTGGGCCCCACCTCCAGCTCAGCCTGCAGACTGGTCCCAGGGCCCAGTATTGGGGCCACCATGTCATCGGTGACTGGGAAGTTCTTTGGGAGGCTGCGACAGCGTTGGATCAGGACAGGGTTGAGGCCATTCAGGAACTGGGAGGCGAAGAAGGTGTCATCCTGCCAGTGCTCAAACACATATTCTGCATGGGGATGGGGGACACAGGGACCAGTCACCCCAGTGCCAAGAGGTTTCCTCCTGACCTTACCTTTGTAATTCATCATGAGCAACCTAAAGTTTTCTCAGGGTGACCTCTCCTGGCCCCTTGGCACCAGTTCCTGCCCATTCACCAAACAGAAAATCTTAGTGCCCATCCCACTGTTCCCCATCTGCTTGACATTCTCTGGGATGACTTGCCAGCTTCAATTACAAAATATCAAAGACAGAGCACAGGTTCTTCTCCAACTCTGGACCCCCCCACTGCCTAGCATCCTGGGGAATGGCAACTCCATCTACCTGGTTGTCTGCAGCAGAGTCCAGGATCTCTCTTGGCAGTCCCCTCCGCTTCCTCCCATCAAGTCCCTTTGATTTTTCCATCCTCAGGGCCTTTTGACCCACCTGTCCACTCAGTTCTTACTGCCACTGCCTTGCTGAGGCCATTATCCTCTGCTGACCTTAGCCAGAGACTCGGCTGATCCTCCTGCTTCCACTCTGACCCCCAACCACCCCCACATAGCACATCTGGCCATATTAGTCCCTATCTGGCCACAACTCGATAGTCTCGCACTGAACTGTGGAAAGGCACAAGTCCTGTCATGGCCCACACAGTCCTGCACCATCTGGGCCCTGGCTGCCTCTCCAGCCTCCTCTCTGACCTTCCTTCCCTCATTCAATCTGCTTTGGCCACAGAAGTGATTTTGTTCCCTCTGATCCTTCCATCTTCAAGGCCTTCCCTTGGTCGTAGAGAGCTCTCCGCTCCACACCCCATCCTTGGCACTGTGAATGCCTACTCAACCCTCTTGAGAGAGCAAAGCCCCTTTCTAAGCCAGGGTGGGTCCCCCTTTTACATACTCCTGGAGATAAGGGTCATGTCTCACAAATGACCCTAATGATTTGCTTTTGAGTCTAATTAATATCCACCAGTTCTATGTCCACAGCCCCATGCCAGTGTCTGATGGGTAGTAGCTCTAGAAATGCCTGTTGTATTAGCACATCAGGGATCCCCCGAAGTCCACATTCTCTTTTTGTCTCTATGGGGAAACATAAGGTCTAGGAAGGGACAGAGTCCCACAGAGAACTGGCATTTGGTTTTCTCAGATTCCTAACAGTCTTGGGAGCTGATGTCCTGGGAAGAGGTCAGGAGCCCTGTGCCAAGTTCCTCACCAGCTGCTGGACTCTTCCGGAAGTTGAACATCCTTCTCATCTCCCTCAGACTCCTCCAGAGCCCTGTGCGGTCCAGAAGTCCCTTGATTTTTAGCTCTGCAAAACTACCAGCGGATTCGAGGGATGGGAGGGAGCAAGAGACCCTGGAAGACCCTCCCCAGTCACCTGGCCTTATCCTTTCTAGAATCCTAAATCAGCTTTCAAGTTTAGGATGAGACTCAGAGGTGATCAATGCCTCTAAGGTAGTCACTGCCTATGGGAAGTGGTAGTGGGCAGGAAGCTGTGTGACCCATATCACCAATGGCAGGGGAGCTGAGTAGGGGAGGGCAGAAGGCAGGGGTGGTAGGGCATCTAAGCCAGTGTAGGAAAGGGTGGGCATCCTCACGCAGAGCTGCCTTTCATGTAGAATTTGGTGTTCTTGACTACAGAGTACTTGATGTTGAGGTCCAGGTCTTTCGCAGTCGGCTGGTCAAGGCAGTGAGGCCAACCTGGGCTGTAAGTCTTCCAGCTAGAGGGTGGAACAGGCAGGTGATCATTAGGAGACCTCAGGAAGCCCCTGGACTAGGGCAGAGGAAGTCCCCTTGTGGGTCCTGGTCAAGCCAGCCACCTTTTGCAAGCAAGGACCTTCCTGAGATCTGCCCTTCTCCTTGGACCACAAGGCTCAAGGGAGCTGCATATTCCCAGTGAGATTTCTCCCTGCTCACAGTTGAATGGTCTAGAGTTGAGCATCTGAGCAGAGCGAGGCCAATCAGAGTCCTTCCTAGGGAATTTGAGATTGGGGCAGAGCCAGAAAGGCCATCTAGATTACATTACAGCGTATATATAGGGATTGTCAGCTATGGTCATATCCTACTGTGTGGACTGGGAAACAGAGAAAGCTGAAAGAGAGATGAGAAAGAGAGGAGAGAGAGTGGGGGGAGGCAGAGAGGGAGGGAGAGAGGGAGGGAGAGGGAGGGAGGGAGGGGAGCATCTAGGAGGGAGTTGCCTTGATTTTTGGTCCAAGATCTGGCAACCCTCTTGCCCCTACTTCTGAAACCACCCCTGTGTCCTGTTGACAAATTCTCTCTTTATCCGTCTGCTAGTTGGAGTCGGTTTCTCTTCATGCAAGCACACAACTCTTGACTAACACAGATGCATCTTGCCAAGGGAAGGTAGTCATGAAGCTGGGGCTGTTCCTAGGGTTTCAGTTACCCTTGGCAGGCATCCCATAGAGAGAAGCACTTCAGCCTTCACAGCATGTGGGAGTCGCAGTAACTTACTCTGCTTTGGTCTGAGGCATCTCTAAAGCTCATTATCAAGGAAATCACACAGCCAAAAACCTTTGAGTGATCTGGTAAAATCATGTTCCAGAAAACTGAGGACCCCTCCAGCCAGTCCTTCTGTCACTCATTCATTCTTTGGTTTATTCAAAAATTGAGCTTTCAACTTCAAAGAACAATTTGCAATTAAAGCATACTGCCACCAGGTGGTGGCCAAACCCTACTTCTCAGATTTTAAAGTGAGTGTGATTCACCCCAGGATATTGGTAAACTGCAGGTGCTAACTTAGTAGGTCTGAGCTAGGCTTAAGAGCCTGCAGGGAGGCTCTTAATTAAAAAAAAATTATTAGTTGTTGATGAACCTTTATTTATTTATATGTGACGCTGAGAATTGAGCCCAGTGCCTCACACATGCTAGGCAGGCTTCTACCACTGAGCCACAATCCCAGCCAAGACCCTGTAAGCTCATGGATGGCATGGATCTGAGGTCTCACTTTTAAATATTAAAGGCCTAGACAGTGAGGGTAGTGTAAACTAGAAACATCAACACTAGTAATAGTGTAGGGCTTGGCAGTTGATTAGCTGCATTCGTAACCATTTTCTCATTTGTTCTACTTAATGACTGTCAGGAGACTGGTATTCTTGGTCCCTTTTGCAGAAAAAAAAAAGATCAAAGAGATTAAATGACTTGACTAAAATCTCATAGCTCCTTTTGGAAGGGTCTAGATTGACTCTGGGTCTCTATGATGCAACAGACTTCAATATCTGCTCCCTGGGCTGGGGTTGAGGCTCAGTGGCAGACCACTTGCCTAACATGTGTGAGGCACTGGGTTCAATCCTCAGCACCACATAAAAATAAACAAATAAAATAAAGGCATGCTGTCCATCTACAACTACAAAAATTTATATATATAATTTTTTAAAATCTGCTCCCTTTCCCAGGGCTGTGGCTGTAAGATTTAGGGCAATGATTTCTCTTGGGGGTGTAATTCATAACATATGTACAATCACCAGAAACCAAATAAGCTTGTGGCTGCCTTGTCCCCAGAGATCTTGGGCAAAAGCATTCTGTCCAGACTTTGGACAGCAAAGACCAAGATCAATATCTTTTAAAAAGCTGCACCTCAGTGTGGTTCCTGACTTTCTGCTTCAGGAATCCTTAACAGCAGCCCTGGCTTCTTTACAATTTTCACCATATGCCCACTGAGCACTTTCCCAGGCAAGATTCTCCTCTTGGTCCTTAATGCTGAGCCCAAAGCAAAGAGTCCCATCTCACCCTTTGCCTGCCCTGGAGCCAGAGTCTCCTGGGGCTTGTGTGGTGTGTTTCTGGTTCTACCCACATTTCTGGAGGGATACAAGGTAATGTGTAAAAGCCCCAGGGTAGGGGACAAGCATGCAAGGGTATGGTTTTTACAGGAGTGATTTTCAAACTTCAGTGGGCACCAGTCATCTGAAAGACTTGTGAGACAAAAATTGTTGCCCACCCCACACCCCACGAAAAGTCCAAGTCAGAGGTAGGAGGTGCCTGAGAATTTGCTTTTCTAACAGGTGCCTGGGTGATACAGATGCCGCTGGTTCCAGAAGCAGCTTTCATAGGAGAGGACAAGACAAGGGCATTAATCTGTGTCATCAACAGCAATTCCAGGCTGTCCCTCATCCCTTAAGTGTCCCCTCCCTGCAACAGTAGCTCTCTCCTCACCAGTACATCCGCTGCCTGGACTGGAGCTCCTCCTGGCGTTGTCGCCGGAGGATAGGATGGTGGTCCGCCCAGGAGACCTTGGCTGTAGAAGGCGCGAAGGAGAAACCCTCCTATCTTTGATCTCAGCCACCCTCTCCTCCACTGTTGCCACCCTCCCCCAGGTCCCTTTCTCCCATTTTTCTCCCAAGCCGGGCTGCCACTTCCCCTTGCCCATGGCCCCTTGCCCACCGCCCCCACCACGTTCTGCTGCAACGATCCCCTTGCCCTTCCCCCAACACCAGCCCCCCCACCCGCCCCGCTCTTCACCTGCCCCTTCTCGTAGCAACAGGTCCCCTGCTCCCTCCAGCCACTGATAGCAGGGGAAGCGGAGTGGGACTCCTCCTGGTGGCTCCAGCTGGAACCAGCGGCAGAACCAGGCGTCGTTGGGGGCCAAGGGTCCAAGTGGGCGAGGCAGCGCAAGGGGTGCCTTGTGCACCCGCAGCAGCAGCACTGGGCCCACGTCGTGGGGGAGCGTCACCTCGAAGTCCTCCTCCTGGTTTAGTAGGTTTAGTCTGAGGAAGGGTAGTGCCTCCTGCTCTCCCCGCTCCAGCTCCATCTCTGCCCACCCACCACGCACTCACAGCGCCCGCAGTGAACTCCTTGCCTAGGTGGTCCAGGGGCAGCAGGGAGCTCTCTCCCCGCATCCCCACGATGCTGACAGATACTTTATCCCACGTGCCAGCCCCGCAGGCTTTCCCAGTGGATACTCTTATCCTAAACTTGGCCATGGTGCCAGCCCGAGCCTGCATCTCTGCTGCGTGCACAACTGCAGAGCTGGATGGCTCACCGTGGAAGCAATGCTCTGCCTCTACCTGGCTGGGCCCTATTTAGGCAAATCTGGTTGTTGCCAAGTCTCCAATGGCCCATGGGGCCACTTCTCCGCCCTAAAGAGCATGACTGGATTAGGCGGGGAGGGGCGGGGTTGATGCTGAAACCTGACCCAGAGGGAAATGGGTTGAGCAGGGGAATCCACAGAGCTGGGACAGGGAGGGACTGGGCATCCTGAGATTTGGGGAACAGGATCTTTCGGTGATGGCACCTATCCAGAATTGAGACCGAAGAGGGATGGGGAGGGTACATTCTTTCTTGCCGTTCAACTTTAAAAGTCTGCGCATGCCCTCCTCTTGGCTTCCTCCAACTCTTCTTGAACTCTATGTATTCTTTTATTTGCTTCAGTAACTAATTTTGAGAACCAACTATTCCAGGGACTAAATTAGGTGTCTGCAGGCCCAAAGAAGACCCAATCTTGGCCCTGATGCAGATTAAAAACAGTTGTAAGAGGGCTGGGATTGTGGCTCAGTAGTAGGGTGCTTGCCTAGCATGCATGAGGCCCTGGGTTCCAACCTCAGCACCACATAAATGTAAAATAAAGATATTGTGTCCACCTAAAACTAAAAAAATAAATATATAAAAAGCAGCTGTAAGAAAGAATAAATACGTATACAAATATTGTACATACTAGAATTTCATATAATGATATTGTACATACTAGAATTTCAGATAATGATGAGTGTTTTGAAGAAAATCAAATTGTTGTGAGGGCATGAGAAGTGGTGGGGTGAAGAAGAAGGCCCTCAGAGGTGCAGAGGAGGTGACGTTGGAACAGAGGTCTGTGAAAATGTAGGACTGGGGGAGAGAATTTTGTGCAAAGATCTGCCTGCACAGAAGTCCTGAAGTTAGGAAGAATTTGGCTTGTTTGAAGAGAGAAAGGAAGAGTTGGAGTGAAAGAGAGAAAAAAAGATGTAAAGGAGGAGTTACAAATTTTGGCCTTGGAGGCAAAACAGATTTGGGCTCTCTGATCTGGAAATTCTAAGTTTAGACTTCCATTAAGTAACCGTTTCAAACCCAGGTTTAGAAGCTCATCTCAAGATGTGGTGGTGCTTACCTGTAATCCCAACTACTGAGGGAAGAGAAGTTTAAGGCAGGAGGATGTAAGCTGCAGGCCAGTCTGGGCAAATTAGGGAGACCTTGTCTTAAAATAAAAAATAAGGAAAAGGCTGGGGAATGTAACTCAGTGGTACAGTGCCCCTGAGTTCAATCTCCAGTACTGGAAAAAAAAATGAGGAAGAAGCTCATCTTACAGAAAAACCAAAGTCTGAGATTAGTGTTGGAGAAAAAGAAAACTTTTCTCCAACAACTTCTCAATTTCTTGGGAGTTGAGGGGTTACAGACATGAGACAGGAATAGTGAGGGAGAGAGATAGGCTAATAAAGGGGAAGAATATGTCTTTTTCTGGAAATAAGCAGAGATCTTTCAGGTGCTATTCCTTTCATGGTCTCTTTTTTCCCATTATGGTGCCTGGTAGGTGTTTTTAGTCTTCAAGCAGGGAGAGAGTGAGAGAGAGACTAAACAAGTCTAGTTCAAGTTAACCTTATAAGTTTTTTTTAAAGAGAGAGAGAGAATTTTTTTTAATATTTATTTTTTAGTTTTTGGCGGACACAACATCCCTGTTTGTATGCAGCGCTGAGGATGGAACCTGGGCCGCACGCATTCCAGGCGAGTGCACTACCGTTTGAGCCACATCCCCAGCCCCTAACTTTATATATAGTTATAGATAAGACATTTCTCAGATTATCAACTGGTGTACACGTAGAGCTGAGTAGAATCTAACCCAAAAGCTAGGGCAATAAGAGACATACAATATGAACACAGAGATGCCAAGTGTTTTCATCCCATTCCAGGCACCCCTCAGACATATGTAGGCCCAAGTGAAGAGTCAGTGTTTTCAGCAAAAGCAGGCTTCGCTTCCCTGAAGAGTAATCTAGGCAACCATTACTATCATAAACCACACTGGAGATATTATCTATAGCAAATCTAATGGGAGATGAATAATCAATTGCCCAGCGGTGTGACCTTCAAAATTAGTGATTTTTAAGTACCTTAATTAATTTTAAGTCAATTAAGACCAAGTGAAACTAGTGGGTTTATTTAGATTTTTTCCAGGTAACAAAACCTCATCTATGTTAAATGGTCAGGACTAGCTGGTGTGTACGTGCGAGTCAGCAGCATACAGGTGTGTCTAAGCCACAGACTAGTGATCTCTAAGCAGGAAATATAGGAAGAGAAGAGTGAGCCATCTGTGTCCTGAGACAAATCCTCTGAGATTTGGAAGTCATGCAAAAGAGGAAGAAGCAACAAAGACTGGTCATGGAGCATGTTGGACAGCATTCTATTACTGTAACAAATACCTGAGATAATCAACTCCTAAAGGGAAAGATTTATGTTGGTTCATGGTTTTTGAGGTTCTAGTCCATTATCAGTTGGCTTCATTGCTTTTGGGCCATTGTTGGCCCAATGATCTAAAAGCCTCCCACTAGGCCCCGCCTCTTAAAGGTTGAACCACCTCCTAATAGAACCTCTCTGGAGTCTAAGCCTCCAATACATGGACTTTGGGGGGATATTTAAGATCAAAACTATAGCAGAGAGGTAGGAGAAGAACCAGGAGAAGCTGTTTCATGAAAGCTGAGAAGAGATTGGGCTATTGTGTTGCTAAGAGGCTGACCAAGAGGAAGACAAAGAAATGCTCACTGGATCTGCCAATCAGGAGGTCTTGGAATTTGTGTTCCCAAAGGATGAGTGCAGTTGAAGGAATCAACCCATTTCTCTGCAGTTGAGTCAGGCTCAGATGACAGAATCTCACCGTAGATTAGGTGGCCTTGCTCAGAGCAATATCAGTGTTGTGATGGGGATGGCAGCCAGGTTGGAGGGATTGAAGAGTGACTGGGATGGAGTTCCAGCTAAACACACACACACATACACACACTTATCTCTACCCTCCTGAAACCCCACTAAACACCAGGTTTAAAGTATAAACTTACAACAAGAAAATGAAATGGTGATAACAGCAACTGATGGAACAGGAGAAAGGTAAAAGCCCCAGTAGTCAGTTCCCACTTGAAAACCGCTCAAGGTCTTAGGATTGAGAGTCAGACACCTCTGGGAGCGGTGTGTTTGTAATGCTGAAAACAAGGGTGATCAAATGAAATTATTAATTAGATGCAGATGGGATCTCTTCCCACACCCTACTGCACCTCTCACAACCAGTAGGTAACGACCCTGTCCAACCTCACAAAGACTTATTTTCTAGAGATTGAACTGGAGCAAGTCTAGACTTGCAGAGGACACCAGCTAGAGTGGAAGGTGGGACATGAAACTTAAAATCAGAGGCTGAGCGGAGTCTTCCACTGAACAGTGGGAGCCCCTATCAAACCTCTTTCCTGTGTGGACTCTGCTTGAATCCCTGCTTTCAGTTCTTTGGGAGTATAAACGTAGAAGTAGAATTGCTCATCATACCAAGAAATGGTGACACTATTTTCCACAGCAGCAGCACCATTTTACATTCCCACATCAGTCAATACCTGTTGCTCCCGTTTATCCACATCCTCACTCAGGTTATTTTCTGTTTCCTTGATAATAGCCATTCTGATGGACATGAAATATTGAGGTTTGATCTGCATCTCCCTAATGATTAGTGATGTCCAGCATAAGTTTCATGTGTTTGTTGGCCATTTGGAGTAATGTCTGTAAATGTCCTTTGTCTAAATCGTCCATTCTTATTTATTATCCATTGCTAGGTCAAATTTTAGATTTAGCATATGAATCATTAGAAAGAATGATTTTTCACATTTAATTCACATGTGGAATACATTTGTGTAGACATTTGCATATGGAATACATTCATATATGTTAAATATTTTTATTTGTGGATCACTCATAATACAAATCGTTATTATGTGTATTCTAGTCATGTACCCATGCGCAATGAGTCTATGTGGGCAATAGTTTTTTTTTTTAATAGACATCTCATTCTAGAATACATTATTGGATGTTCTGTTTTTGTCTCCTTTTCAGTTGTATAAATTTAAATGCATCCATTTTAAAGGAGAGTTAGTATTATTACTGTTAATTGATATATGTTTCACTTCCCATAATAGAATAGAACAATAAAGGTGAATGTGGTGGGTATAATTAAATTCCAGGTAGATTCTGTTGCCTGCAGCCAGCTCCCTGTTCCAGAGGAAGATAATCTAGTGCTAAAGTCTTGGTGCTAAAAACAGAGCAACACCTAATTGACCCTTCTGCCTGAGGTAGTTAGGGTTAAAAGAGAACTGATGTGTGGTTTTGTGTCAATTAAACTTGAGATCCTGTGCTGAGCATTGTAACTTGCATTGGAGTATTTGGGTGCTTGTCAAAAATGCCAGTTGCCCAGCTGAACCTCACAACAGGAAGGCAGCATTTCTGGAAGTTCTGGGGATGAATGTACATGTTAAATAGGCACAGATGGTGATTCTTCCTTAGAGTCACTGCCCTTGAGCATTTAATTCTTTTTTTTTTTTGGTGTGTTGGGGATCAACCCAGGGTTTCACACATCCTAAGCAACTAATCTACTACTAAGCCCTAGCATTTAGATATTGGATTCTGTTCTACAGCCCAAGATGGTCACAGATAAATCAAATGGGAGGTATTATCCAACCCATTGAGAGATGAAAAAATCAGAACCCTGACTGGGGAAGGGACTTACGTGATGTTTAGAAATGTCAATCAAATTCTGTGTACCCCTGCTTTGAATCTCTGGATGATTTGAGCTCCCCTCCCCTCCCTTCCCCTCCCTTCCTCCATTCATTCATACTTTCCTTTCATTCTTCCTTCCTTCTCTGAGTTCTCTTTTTCTTTTTAAGTTCTAAAAATTCAGAGCAAAGTTATAGATGCAGGGCTGGGGGTGTAGCTCACTGGTAGAACACTTAGCCTGCCTAAGGCCCTGGGTTTGGTCCCCAGCACTGGGAATTTTAAAAAGCTACAGGTGAGTGTTTTTTTTTTTAACATTTATTTTTTTGGTGTAGATGGACACAACACAATGCCTTTATTTTTATGTGGTGCTGAGGATCGAACCTGGGTCCCACCTGTGCTAGGGGAGTGCTCTACCACTGAGCCGCAATCCCAGCACTGATGAGTGTGTTTTTTAAGAGTCAAACCATTCTAGCATATTACCAACAAGAGCTGCTCCCTACTCTACTTCTGCCTTTTCTATCTCATCAAAGCCAGGAATTCTCACTCACTTGTTGATAATCTTGGTATTACTAAATAAATGATACTTGTATACTATCTGAAAATAGTATACAAGTATCATTTATTGAAAAGCTTTAGTCACATTTTGGCTTCCCACCACGGAATCCAGGATTTCATTCCTTTATCTGGTGTTACCTCCATTAGATTTGCAAATCCTTCTCAACTCCTGTTCTTCTAGTATAGTTTCATTAGAACTATGTGAACTGGCATTCAATGTTTGCATAATTTTACTTTTAATATTTTATATTTAATTTTTATACTTCTGGGAGATTGAACCCAGGGCCTTGCACAAGCTAGGAAAGCACTGAGCTATGTCCCCAGCCCTTTTTATTTTGAGACAGGGTCTTGTTAAGTTGCTGAGGTTGGCCTTGATTTTGCCATCCTCCTGCCTCAGCCTCCTGGCATGCCAAGATTATAGGCGTGCACCATTTTACTTGGCTGATTACATGATTTTGATTCTGTACCTGCTATTTATTCATAGGGGAGCCTCATAGTATATTATAGTAATTATTTTGCCATCCCTGCAAAACCTTTTGTCACTCTAGATAATTATGTTTATTATTCATAATCTTGTTTTCTATATATCTTTCATTAATTGAATCCAAAACTTCATCTCTCTCTCTTTTTCTTTTTGTACCAGGGATTGAACCCAGAGGGGCTTAACCACTGAGCCACATCCCCCACCCTTTTAAAAAATATTTCATTTAGAGACAGAGCCTCGCTAAGTTGCTGAGGCAGTCTTTGAACTCAGGATCCTCCTGCCTCAGCCTCCAGAGCTACAGGGGTTGCAGTCCTGCACCACTGTGCCTGGCTCATTGTTTGTCTCTATCGCCCTTCAATATGTTCACCTTAAATACTGGATCAGTTCCGTCTTGCCGAGAAGTCTCTCCCAACCCCTCAACAGGCTGCACTGTTTGCTGCACGCAGCTGTTTGATTGTCATTCTGGGCTCTTGCTTCAGGGTTATTCACTGAGTTCCTTTTACCTCTTTGATGCTAGAGCATCTGTTTCCTGTATCCCATGTTTTGTTCTTTCTTGGCTGTTTCATGAGCATTTTCTGTAAGGGTGCATGGGAGGGAGAAGTTGTCAAGACTCTCATGTCTGGAAATGCTTATCATGGATCTGAATACTTGCGCAATAGTTTGGAAATCTTTTTATTCAGAGTTTTGAAAGCTCTGCTCTACAGGAAAAGCAGCATTGCTATAAAGAACCTAAGTCATTTGAATTCCTCATTCTTTTCATATAACCTGATATCCTTCCCCATAAATTTTCAAGATCCTTTGTCCTTAGCTTCCATTATGTCCAAAGGCAAGCCATGATATGGTCTATTTTCATTCAGTGGGCCCTTTCATTTTTTCTTTTCTTTTTTAATTGTAGATGGACACAATATCTTTACTTTATTTATGTATTTTTATGTGGTGCTAAGGATGGAACCCAGTACCTCACAAATGTTAGGCAAGCACTCTTCCACTGAGCTACAACCCCAGCCTGGCCTTTTAATCTTGAGACTCACATTCTTCATTATATGGAAGATATCTTGAATTATTTTATTATTTCTCTCTCTTCCTTTTATCTATTGTCCCTTTTTCGAATTCCTATGATTGAGATGTAGGATTTCCTGAACTGGTCCTTCATTTCTCCATTTTATTTTATTTTTGTATGATTTATTTTAAAATTTTTAAAATTTATTTTTAGTTGTAGGTGGATACAATAACTTTATTTTTATGCAGTGCTGAGGATCCAACCCAGTGCTTCACACTTGCTGGGCAAGTGCTTTACCACTGAGCCACAATCCTGGCGCTCCATTTTATTTTTATTTATTTAACAGCACCTGGCCATTTTCCATTTTATTCATTGCTTCTCCATTTTATATTCTCTCCCATTTTCTATCAAGTTGCCTTTTTCTCTATTTTCTAGTGGATTGTCTCAAATTTCTCTCCTAATCTTGTAGAAAATTATGAAGTTTTTTTTTAAGGAATCCTAATTTTTTTTTCCCACACCATTCGTGTCTTCATACATGTACTTAGGCTAATGATGTCTAACTTATTCCACCATCTTTCCTACCCCCAAGTCCCCTCCCTTCCCCTCCCTCCCCTTTGCCCTATCTAAAGTTCCTCCATTCCTCCCATGCTCCCGCCATCAACATTATGAGTCAGCATCCTCATATCAAAGAAAACATTTGGTCTTTGTTTTTTGGAGATTGGCTTATTCATTTAGCATGATATTCTCCAACTCCATCCACTTACTTGCAAATGCCATGATTTTATTCTCTTTTAATGCTGAGTAATATTCCATTGTGTATATATACCAAAGTTTCCTTATCTATTTATCTACTGAAGGGCATTTGGGTTGGTTCCACGATTTAGCTATTGTGAATTATGCTGCTATACACATTGATGTGGCTGGGTCACTGTAGTATGCTGATTTTAAGTCCTTTGGGGTAGAGAATAGACCAAGGAATGGGATGGCTGGGTCAAATGGTGGTTCCATTCCAAGTTTTCCAAGGAATCTCCATACTGCTTTCCAGATTGACTGCAGCAATTTGCAGTCCCACCAGCAATGTGTGAGTGAGTGTGCCTTTTTCCAGGAATCCTAATTTTTAAGATAAAAATAATAAAATAAAACTATGTTGAGAAACTGGAAAAATCCACTATAATGCTCAACATTTTAAAAAAATTAAAAATATACGCATCTGTAAAATCCTTAGATTTGATGGAACTACAATTATTGGAAGTTAAAAAAAATATTTTGGAGCAATGAAGAAATTGCCAGGTAGCAAGTTTGGTGTTGTATCTGAAGAAAAAACTGATATTACTTATATTGAAAGTAGACTTAAAATATAGAAAGTATGGGGCTGGGGTTGTGGCTCAGTGGTAGAGCGCTTGCCTAACATGTGTGAGGCCTTGGGTTCAATCCTTAGCACCACATATAAAGTAAGTTAAAAATCCATTGGCAACTAAAAAATATTTTTTTTAGAAATAGGGAAAGTGTGAAAGCAGAGATAATCCAGCAGAGACCAAGTGGCTATTAAACAAACTCATCTCTTATGAAAATGTAGCAAGATCTCATTTTCCAGGTTGTCTTAGTTAAATTTAACAATGTGAATAAATTCTATTCAAGGCATAGGAAAAAAAATTTTCTCTGCTAATTCTTCCATTGAGTTTTAAAATTTTTCCTTTGGTATTTTTAATTTCAAGAGCTATTTTTTTGTTCTGTGTATATTTTAAAAATAGCATCCTGTTTGTGTTTCATGATTGCCAGAATTTCTCTGAGTATTTTGGATCTTTGTTGGTTTCTGATATGCTTCTTTGGGTTATCTATTGCCACAAGATAAACCACCTCAACTCATAGTAGCTTAAAACAATAAGAACTGTTTATTTGCTGCTGATTTTGCAGTTTGGGCAGGGCTGCTTTAAGTGTCAGCTGGAGTCCTGTACAGCTAATCCCCCTGGAAGGCATTCTGGCATAGACCTATTAAGAATGACTTCATTCTCCTGTCTGCAGTAGCTGGTGCTGGCTGGGCATTTCTCCCTTATTCTCATCATTCACTACATGGTTCCTGGATCCCAGGAGGCCTCTGTAGCCTAGGCCATAAATTGGCAGAGTCACTTCTGATGCATGGCATGAGTCAAAGTCGGTCACAGACCAGCACAGAACTTATGGGAAAGAAAAGAGGCTCTGAGCACCTCTTGATGGAAGGAAGATTTTTTTTTTTTTTTTTGGTGGTACTAGGTATTGAAAGGGGATATTCTATCATTGATCTACATCATTGACCACACCCCCCCCCTTTTTTTTTTACTTTGACACAGGGTCTTGCAGGCCTCATACTTTTGATCCTTCTGTCTCAGCCACCCCCAGTATCTGGGATTACAGGGGTGCATCATCACACCTGGTTTACAACACTGTTTTTAACTCATCTCTTTACTACCCTTTTTATGGGTGCTGGGAAGCGGGTAGAAGTTCATGTTTGTGTTAAATCTTCCAATTTTGACCAGAGTAGCTTACGATACCAACCTGTTGCATTTCTTCATCTCTAATTCCCCACAGGTTCCATCAATATCACCTTCTACTGCTGTCTGTGCCCACTTGGCCCTCTGTATCCGTGAGCTTTGCGTCTGGGATGTGTACTATGTAGTCAGGCCTATGATAGCTGCACCTGTATTGAACATGGACAGGATTTTTTTCCCCCTTGTCATTATTCCCCAAACAATATAAGAATTATTTTCAAAGCATTTACATTGTATTAGGTATTATAAGTAATCGAGAGATAATTTGAAGTGTACAGGAGGATTATGTAGGTTCCATGCAAACACTATGCCATTTACATAAGGGACTTACACATTCACAGATTTTGGAATTTGCAGGAATCCTAGATCCAATCTTTTATATGAATGTCAAAGGACCACTGTCCTTATGTTGAAGCTTGGGGTATCTTGACAGAGCTAACATCTAAGTTCTCTTGGCTGAATTTTGTGGAAAGTTATGAGAAGTTTAGGGATAAGCAAAGAGGTGGGCCCTGGTAAAATGATTGTTTTTAGTTTGTTGGTTTTACATCTATCTTATTTGTTTCTCTAAGCTTGCAAAAACTATTTGTTAAAAAAGAAGAGTGACAGAAGGTAGGGAAGTGGAAAGAATGAGGATGGATTATTATTTTAAAAGTTTGGCTGTGAAGGGGAACAAAGAAATGGGACCACAGCAGGGATGTGGAATGAAAGGAGAGTTTCTTTCAAGATGAGTGAGTTTTCTTAATGATTCTCTGTCCTGGCCTCCCAGTAGAATGACTAGGGGTGTTTCAAAAAAACAATGCCGAGGTCCCTCCACAGACTTTGGGAACTAGACCCAGATATTATGTTTGGTTTGGTTTTGTGATCTCAGGGATTGAACCCAGAGGCACCCTACTACTGAGCTATATCCCAAACACATTTATTTTTTAATTTTAAGACAAGGCCTCACTAAGTTGTGGAGGCTGGCCTCAAACCTGGGATCCACCTGCGTCGACCTCCCAAATAGCTGGGGGATTACAGGTTTGCACCACCCTTCCCAGCCCAGGTATCAGTAAAATCTTCTTAAAGCTTCCCTGGTATTAATCAGTTGACAAAACTATCTGAGGTGATCAACTTAGAAGGAGGAAAGATTTATTTTGGCTCACAGTTCAAGAGGTTTCAGTCCACCGTCACTCAACCCCCATGGTCACTTAGTCTTGTGGCACAACTGTACATCATGGCAGAAGTACATAGCAAAGGAGGATTGTTCACCTCATGGTGGCTGGGAAGCAAAGAGAGAGAGAGGAAGAGGCTGGGGTCCCAGTAACCCCTCCAAGGTCATTCTCCCAATGATTTAACTCCCTCCCATTGGTTCTTACCATTTAAGGGTTCCACCACTTCTCAGTAGTATCACAGACGAGGGACCAAATTCCTTTAACACATGGGACTTTGGGGAACATTCCAGATGCAAAGTACAGCACCTGCAGATTCTAGTATCCAGCCACCCTTGAGAACCACTGGCCCAGAAGCATTTTTTGAGTCATTAGGAATGAGGGAGGGAGGTTGATGAAGGAAGAAAAAGGACCCATTTCAGGTGTCCCCAAGCAGGTGTCCCCAAGCAGGGACACTAGCAAGAAGTAGGACATAACAAGTTCAAGCAACAGAAAATTCCAACGCGGATTAACTTCCACAATATAATTTACTGTTGCAACCCAGGCATCAGAAGTAGGGTGAATGACACTGTGAATGACCCAGATCATGTCATTTTTCCCCTCGACCTTCCTCATAAAACAAAAATTTGGTTCCAGGACAAGAAGGTAGCCAGGGACCCCTAGGTGCTAAATCATGCTTGTCTAAGCTGAGAGTGACGGTTCTACTCTTTGCCTCTCCAGGCTGGTGGTTATGCATGGCTGCCCCAGAGAAAATAAAGGGCCTGATGTCTTTTCATCTCTTCTCTCTGCCTTCTGCAGAGTTGACCTCACCCTTGAGCTCCACTTGGGCTGCTGTTCCAGAAGTAGTTCCAGACTCATGGTCCTCACACCACACCAATCAGGAAAGGAGGAGTCCCACCCAACTCACCCCATGGCACCCATGGAAGAGGGGTGATGTTCCTTTTTTTTTTTTTCAAAATCCTAGCAAATGTCCTCTCACCCTCCTTTTTTGTTTTTCCCTGTGGGTTACACAAGAATTCCTGAACAAACCAGTGCATCCAGGAGAATGGAATGCCCTGCGTAGCTGAAGCCCATTGTGGTATATCTCTGGAATCAGGAATGGAATCAGTCCCACCCAAACCACCCAGCTGAGAATGGAAATGGGTGGTGTTAGCTTTTCATCACTGTGATCAATACCCGAGAAAAACACTCACGTGGGAGTTAGAGCAAAATAAGGGAAGGAAATCAGCGTTGATGGTGGGATCCGATACCGTAAATAAATAGGGAAGATCAGTGGACTAGTGGAGAGAGAAATAGAAGGAGGGAGGAAGGATGGGAAAGGGGAGGAAATAGGAATTGAATTTAACAAAAGCATGGTTCAATGCATATATAAAGACACCAAAGGGAATTTCACCTTTATGTAAAAAGTATAATCAAAAATATATCAATCAAGGAGCAGAAGGAAGACTAACAGAGCACCAGAAAGAGACTAGGGGTAGGGAGGAGGGGAGGAAAAGGGGAGTGGGAATTGAAATCAAATTCTTTGCATGTATGATTTGGTCAAAATGAACCCAACTCTGAATAGCTATCATGCTCTAATAATAAATGTAAAATGTAAAAACCTGAGAAAAAACAACTTAGAGGAGGAAAGATTTATTTTGGCTCATAGTTACAAAAGTTTCAGTTCATGGTCTGTTGGCTCCATTGCTTTGGGCCTCAGTTGAGGCAGAACATCATGGCAGGAGGATATAGCAGAGGGAAGCTGTTAGCTCATCACAGCTGGGAAGCAGAGAAAGAAAAAGAGAATTCCAGCAACTCAGGAGGCTAGTCTCCACAAATTAACCAGGCCCTCAGCAACTTAGTAAGACCCTGTCTCAAATTTAAAAAATAAAAATAAAAAGGACTAGGGATGTGGTTCAGGTACAAAGCGCCCTGGGTTCAATCTCTAGTACCCCCTAAAAAAAGGGGTTGGGCAGGGTCTAGGGACCAGAAATATCCTTCCAGGACACACCTCTGTGACCTATTTCCTTCAATCAGCTTCCCATAGCCTCTACCACCTCCCAGAAATCTATTAAGCTATGGATGGATTGATCTACAGATAAGATCAGAACCCTCATTATCTAATCCCTTCCCCAAAGCCCCACCTCTGAATATTGCTCATTAGGAACCTGAGCCTTGGGGAGATACTTCATTTCAAAACCACAGGAGGTGGTTTCATAAGGAAAATATTAGGTGCAGGTATCAGAAGGAGAAGACAAGAAACCCCACTCACAACAGAGCAGGGACACTCCATCGCTTGCCCTGGGACATGCCTTGCATCTTAACAGACAATGGGTTAGTGCAGATCAGTACTGTGGCAGATGGTCTGTAGTCTGGGGAGAGGGATAACAGGTGAGCTCCTTGGTCAATGAGACCTGGGCAAAGTCATTCACTGAGAAGAGTCTGTTATGCATGGTGCTGGGGATGAAAGGATAAACAGAACAAGTCCTTGCTATCTAGCAGCTCTTGATTTCATGGGGGAAAAAAAACCACAGCCCAAGGGAATAGGTAAGAATTTGTGGATGGCAGTATCCATTCCTCTTATTTTGGTAAAATCAAACGGGCTGTGTGGTGTAGCCCCTTTTGTATTGGATGTTCCTACTTTCCTATAAGAATAAGCTTTCCCCATTCTCAATCCGCTCAGTGGCCCTAACTTCATCCTCTGGCTGCAAGATAGGCACAGGATCAAGTTCTGCCCAAACAGTTTCAGGCAGAATTTGGGAATTGGTCCAGGGATGTGGCCTTATTTTACTTACTTATTTCATTTATCTATCTATCTATCTATCTATCTATCTATCTATCTATCTATCTATCTATCTATCTATCTATTGTGGTACTGGGGATGGAACTGGGGCCTCACAAGTTAGTGCTCTACCGCTGAACTACACCTCCACCTTTTCCATTTTATTTTGAGACAGTGTCTTGTTAAGTTGTCAAGGTTGGCCTCTAATTTGCAATCCTCCTCGCATAGCCTCCCAAGTAAGTGGGTATAGATATGTGCAACCATGCCTAGCTAAAATAATAATAATAATAATAATAATAATTTGCTGGTAGTTGGACCCAGGGCCTTGTGCATGCTAGGCAAGCACTCTACCATGAGGTGCATCTCCAGGCCCTATTTTATTTTTTATTTTAAGACAGGCTTTTGCTAAGTCTAACTGGCCTCAAACTTGTGATCCTTCTGCCTCAACCTCTTGAGTAGCTCTAAATACAGGTGTGTACCACCATGCTCGAATAATTTTATTTGGTACTGGGGATTGAACCCAGAGGTATTTAACCACTGAGTCACATCCCCAGCCCTTTTTTATATTTTATTTAGAGGTAGGGTCTCACTAAATTGCTTAGGGCCTCGCTAAGTTGTTGAGGCTAGCTTTGAACTCACGACCTCCTGCCTCAGCCTCCTAAGCCACTAGGTACTTTTAAAGCCTTTCATTAATTAGGAGTTGCTAAGATGATGGAATGAAGCAAAACATTAAGCTCTTGCTGGTCATTTCTGTCACCATTTGGGGGGAATCCCACCTGAGAATAAAGAATACAGAGGAAATGTTGCTGAATAATACACGCACGTGCACACACACACACACACCTCTTTTTTATTAAATTGTTTATTTATTCTAATTTGTTATACAAGATGGCAGAATGCAATTCATTTTATATTACACATATAGAGCACATTTTTTTTCAAGTCACTTATTGTACACAAAGTATTTTCACACTATTCGACACACACATACCTCTTGTGAGCATCTGGATGCAGCCATGCCTGAAGGGAGACCTACTCTTTTTGGATACACAAACCTAAGGTTTTTATTTAAAATAATATGGAATCCCTTTTAATCAGAAGAATCCTGATTTAATCAGAAGAAACCCTTTTAATCAGAAGAATCGAGAGGTCCAGCTTAGGCAGTCATGGAGTCAGGCAGATCAGAGAAATCTTCCTCAGGTAAGAATAGTCACACTGAATTTTGAGGATGAGCAGGTATTAATCAATGTAAGTGAGAAAAGTGCTTTGTGAACTCCACCTGCAAGCACACCTATGTCTTTGATTCCTGAACTGGGAGCATTGTGCCCCTCAGTTATTGTGCCCCTCAGTCTCTTCTGTCCCACTAATCCTCACATCTTCTACTCCTGCCTCATCCCACCAAGTGGGTCATTTAAATAATTGTTCTTGTCATATACTCATTCAACAAGTATGTCTTAGAGTACGGTAGGGGAGGAAATAGCTAAAGTTGTATAGGAAGGGAAAGATGGGTGACATGGTGGGTATTCAGCCCCTTCCCATTCCATTCTCATGGAAGACATTGCTAATCAATCCATGCAATCTTGAGCCCAGAAGTGGCCTCAGAATCTTTCTCATCATAGTACTTTAGACAGGCACCACCAGTTGATTGTAGTTGACATAAAAGACAAAGCAGAGTGTCTCTCCCAGCTCCTTGACATATATATGCCTACCTTCTTTGGCTCTCCTCAGATTGTACCTGCTTGGAAGACAAGTGGTCAGGAGGAGTGTGTGGGGTCTCCACTCCCTTTGGTAGAGGACCACAATGTGGTTGTTGGTGCTGGTAGTAAATTATGATAATTCTTCTCTGCCCTCCATGAATGTCACTCTCACTGGCAGTAAAGTGTGCATTAGTTGAGTCTGTGCACAAATAAAGTGTGCATATACCTATGTCTGCTTAGGCATGACCTTCCGTAAAGGACCACTTTATCACAGGATCCTAAGAATCAGTCTCTTGACATACCTGGTTGATAGACCCAAACTGATCTCTTCTTAAAATTGGGCATCTTGCAACAAAGCCATGAAAAGATAATTTTGGCTTTACTATAAATTACTGCAAATTCTGAACCTGCTTGGAATGCCTGCCCGTGCCTTGAACTCACCCATGCCTGGCTCTCTGACCAGATAGCAGCCCTCTCTGAAACTTTAGTGACATCTCATAAATATTGGCCTTCCCTGGCCAGACAACGACTCTCTCTGAGGCTCTAATGGTCCTCATAAATTCTGATGTTGGGGCCAGCAAAAAATGTAAACTACCATTAGTGTGATGCTTGTCAGAGTTCTGTTATCTGTAACCCCCCCTTTTGTGTAACTTTCTGGGCTATAAAGCTGGGCTGTAGGAAAGCTGGGGTGCTGTCTTATTCCCGCCGTTTGGGGAGGAAAAGGCAGTCCGGCCGGTTGAAATAATAAGCTTGCTTTAATTTGATTTTAATTGGAATCAGTGGTCTTTTCTTGCGTCCTGGTCTAACATGATAAGGAGCAGACTAGTTATACAGATACGAGTCATAGTTAATAGTGTGTAGCCAGTAGGTGCCATGATGGAGTCTGAGCGGCTGAAGCTCTGCTTCGAGTGAAAGACAGTTAGATTTCCTCCCATAGAATGGAGAACCATTGTTTCATTTGGAGCTTTAACACCTTATAGCAAATACCATGACTTTAAAACCATATAGCAAAGCAGTGCTGGGCATGGTGGCTTATGCCTGTATTACTGCTGTTTACCGGTGACAGTCCTTCTTCCCCGAATGCTGAAGTCTATCACCAGAGAAGCACACCGAGGCAAGTGAAGAATGGAAAGTAGAAGCTTTATTAAAGGACAGCAGAAAAGACTTCTCCTGGCAGAAGAAGGGGACCCAAAAGGCGGAATCTGTGGAAGGGGGAGGTCTTCCCTCTTTTATAGCTAAGGTCTTCTTTTGGCTTTCCCACATTCATGTCCTTTATTTCCCTTTATCTTGCAGTGATAGAATGCAGGTGGGAAGGCCCAAAAGGTGGGAGATAGGTGGGCTAAAGGAGTAATCTGGGCAGGAAGGGCCTGGGGTCCGTTTTTGATTAGCACTTTCCTGTTTGCTGGGAGCTGCTTTATTAACAGTTCCTTAAGATGGGTTCTGGGCCTTGGGGACATTAACATTTCAATTTCCCTAAGTGCTTCTCTTCTTTCCTGGACTCCATTCTCTATAATGGCCTCCATTTTATTTAACTTACTCGATAAATACTTACCTGATTTACCTAACTACACTAACTACCTATCCTCAAATCTGGCTTCACCTGTAATCCCAGGGACTCAGGAGGCTGAGATAGGAGGACTGCAAGTTCAAAATAAAAGTCTCAAAATAAAAGAAAATAATAAAATAAAAACAGCTGGAGAGGTAGCTCAATGGTAAACGCCCCTGGATTTAATCCCCAGTACCAACCAACCAAACAAATAAAAACCCTTATAGCAAAAGGAAAACCTTTCATCTTGACCTCTTCAAACTTTAATAATGGATCCCTTTCTTAAACATCTAGAATTATATATGTGAACATAAACTGTAAAATTGGATAAACCTGAAGATAGTTGTGTAACAGTTGTTTTCGTTTATTTAAAAAAATAAGAAGGAAAAGAAAGAATGAAATGAAGGAAGAAAGGAAAGAGGAAGGAAGTGTCACCCTCAAGGCAAGATATGGCCCTGGGCAAAGGTGGATCCATAACAGAAGGGAGACAAGACTGAAGTGCCTACTTTACAGACTGGGAAGAGTGGATTAATTAGGACCGTTAGTGTAGAAGAGATATTCACGAGAGAACTTGAGTGAAAAGGAGAATGTATTATTATAAGAATATAAGACCAAAGGTGCAGTCAGAACTCAGGGACAGCCTAGAGACAGAGCTTGGACCACGTGAGAACTGTGGAAATGTGCTCTCTCCATCTCTCTCTCTCTCTGCACGTCTATTTTGTCCTCTTTCTCTTTTCCTATTCCTCTTTCTCCTAGTTCTTTCTGGTCCTAGGTTCACATAGCAGAAAACGGCTGCAACAGCGTCTTGTGTTTCTATGTTGTCTGTTTTAAGATACATGTCTGAGAGTGGCCCACACCTGGCATTCCAGCTACTCTGGAGACTGAGGCAGGAGGATCACAAATTCAAGGCCAAACTGGGCAACTTAGCAGGACCCGGTCTCAGAAAATAAATAAATAACTTAAAAGGAAAAAAAATAAAGAGTGTCTTCATTCCAGTCCAGTTCTCCAGCACAGGGTTCTCATGACCCATTTTAGTACAGGGATCCACCCCTGGTCCCATTACCTGTATGCGGTGTGGGGGGAGGGGTGGAGAGTCAGAAGCTGCCAGGCTGGCTGTGTCCACCATAGCCACGAGAGTGACGCTGATGAATTGAGAGGTTGTGGGGAGATTATTTCTGGGTATCCAAAAACCACAAGCAATAAATATTCCCTATATAATTCAAGGAAGGCTTCTTATAGGAGGTGAATTTTAAACTAGTTAGTGTTAGTATAGTTCAGTGGTAGAGTTCTTGCCTAGTATTCTCAAGGTACTGAGTTCAGTCCCCAGCAACATACACACAAAATATTGTTTTTAAAGATAGAGGGCTGGGGTACTGGGGTTGTGGCTCAGTAGTAGAATGCTTGCCTAGTATGTGTGAGGCGCTGGGTTCGATCCTTAGCACCATATTAGTAAATAAATAAATAAATAAATAAAAGTATAGTGTCCATCTACAAATAAAAATATTTTATATATATGTGTATACTCACACATAGATATTTTTTAGTTGTAGGTGAACATAATTCCTTTACTTTATTTATTTGTACGTGGTGATGGGGATCGAACTCAGGGCCTCACCCATGCTAGATGAGTGCTCTACTGCTGAGCCACAAACCCAGCCCAGCTGAAATATTTTTTTAAAAAGGACAAAAGATAAAAAAGATAAAAGAGGGCCCTTCTAAACTAAGATACTAAAGCCCTTCCTCCCCAACACTCTAAATATTCCTGCTACGCTGTCTTGCCCTAGATGCCCCTGGTTGAGCCCCCTTTTCCAGCCCAGCCCCTGCACTGGGCCTGCTGAGTCATATTAGAGAAAATAAGAACCATGCATTTGGGAGCTTCCCAGCCCTGGGTGGTGCTTTTTCAAAGCTGTCTTCCAGTTTCCTTATATGTGTTCTGTCAGACAAATGCAAATCATCTAAGACCTCAGTCAGCTTTGGCTGGTGTTGGGGAGGGAAGTGGCCCTTGTCTCCAATAATCACTGAACAGGTCTCAGAGCTGCCAGCAGGTCCCTCTGACCCTTCTGGACATTCCCTGATCATCTGCTTGTCTGGGATATCTCCAGGTGTCCATGTTCAGCTTCTTAGTGTCTTCCGGTGCTGCCTGCTGTGCTCTTGAGGTCTGTGAACACCAGACACTGCAGAGTGGACCTTCCCTCAAGGTCTCCATACCCAGGGATTCTGGAACTGGGAAGCTAAAGACCTGGGAGATCTGGGATTCCACAGAGACACCAACTAAGTCCGGTGTCCCCTAACTACCCCCCTTACCAAAGCCCTTTCACATCCTCACCTGATTTCCCACAAACTCCTCTTACTAATGGCAGACATGTGGTCATCTTCGTTTCTGGTGACACTGAGGACGCCAGACAAGAAAGCTCTTTTCTTCCCAGTAAAAACTGGTAGACTCAGCCTCTCCTCCTCCCCACTCTGCCTCAGAGAAAGAGATTTGTCTACTGTTGTCCAAAGTGACTTCCATTACCTTAGGGACTTGATCCCATATCAGGTTTCACCTCTTTTTTTTTTTTTTTTTTTAATAGCATAGTGTCTAAGACCTCAGGAAAATTATAGTCCTGACACTCACTGAGTAACTCTTGTGACCTTAGGCAGGTCACACAGCCTTTTGGAGCATCAGTGTTCTCATCTGTGAAATGGAGTTATAATGGGACCCCACTCATGGGTTTGTGGAGGATACCGAATGAGCTTTCTTAAGAAAAGTGCTTAGCACAGTTTACAATAAAATAGTGTTCCTCTTTCCTGTCCTCTCACCCACCTTCCTGGGAAAACAGAAAGCTCTGAAGGACAGTTCTGGAAAATGAACCTACCTGGCCCACAAGGTAGCTACTCCCAGACTCAAACCATCCTACTGTAATCCTCTTACTAGGGTTTTCTCTCTTCCCATCCAACGTAATCCCTCCTCCTGTGACTGTCTATCCCCACTTGACACAGGAACCTTATTCTCTTGTCACTAGGCCCAGGGTCTCCTTCTCAGATTGCTTCCTTCCCTCAGCATGTGGATGGGCTCAAATCTTTCAGAAAAGATGCGTGACACCTTCACCTACTCTTCCCCTTTTCTGGCTCCTGAAGGAACATGTTATACTGCTGTGTCATCACAGGGAATGTTCTCTAGCCTCCCCAGGGAGGCACCGACTCCTGGAAGGACGAGTTTCTATAACCAGCTTTAGTCTTAGGAAAATCCAAGATTATTCAGTTCAACCACCTCAGTCTATATGGGTGTTGCCCCATGCTTGGGCACCAGAGCCCAGAGACCCCAACAAGATGGAGACCAGGTCTGGGTTTGTTCTACAATGGCCAGGAGAGTTTCCATCCCTTGGTAGCAGTGTTGAGGACCAAGTGCTCAATACTGGTTCCTCCTTGTCTCCTTTGGTGAAGTTTGTCTGGAGTCTTTTACCATGAACTCTTAATTATTGAGAGCCACAGCCCAAGGGGCCCCAGCAAACTTCCAGCTGCCAGCAAACTTCCAGCTGCCAGCTGATGATTGGCTCACAGCGGCCCCAGCAAACTTCTTGCTGCCAACTGATTGGCTCCTCTGCGGTGATGCTCATTGGGCTGTTTCCCCACCCTTTCATACCACAGAGCTGCTCATTGGGGGACTTTTTTGGCTCCGCCCACACAACCCAGCCAATCCGCCTCAAGAGCAGGAGGAGTGGGGGGGCGGGTTTGAGAGGCTTGTGGGAAGCCTGTGGTGGCAGTTGAGCTCTGAGGGAATTCCTGAAGAGCTCCTGTGGTGTGGCATGTATTCTAAAAATAAAGTTTGTTTCTGCTTGATAAGTGGTTCCTGAATTGTGCCCAGCCAGACTTCGGCACTTAATGCCATGTATGCAGTCCCTCAGGTCTTGTTTCAACTCCCCACCCTCAGCAGGAGTATGGCAGGAGTGCTGGGTGCCCATCCATCGTGGGATAAAGTTAAAACCCTAGGAGAGGTGACCCCAGAGACTGAGGGGAGTCACCTGCCAGTGACATGCTGAGAACCCATGTGGCCTCAAGTCAGACTGTATATTAATGGTGGTAACAGAGATGTCCTGATAGATACACAGCTTGGGGGTGGGTGCTCAGGACCTTGGGAGAGGCCTAGGAGATTACTTATAGGGCAATAATAAAGGGAATGATGGTGAGGCAAGGCCACCAAGCAGGTGGACATTTATTTGCTTGGCTTGGTGGTTTGGGTGAGGTGATGTTGGGGAGGGAAAGCCTGTTGTTGAGCTCAGTCATAAGCACATTCTGACCAAATGGACCATATTTGGTCATAGTGGGTCAAGATAAAAAGATTATAAGGGTTTTGTGGTATAAATAGAGAAATTACTATTTTTTTTTTTTTTGCATTTTTAAAAATAGTGTGTGTTAAGAGACAGGCTTGGTGGTACAGCCTGTAATCCCAGCTACTTGGGAGGATGAGGCAGGAGGACCACAAATTTGAGGCCAGCCTCAGCAGCTTAGTGAGACCCTGTCTCAAAGTTAAATAAAAGAAGGTACTGGGATGTAACTCAGTAGTTCAGTGGTAGAGCACTTGCCTAGCATCCCAGAGGTCCTGGGTTTAATCCCCAACACTGCCGAAAAGAAACCCAAAAAGTGTATGTTAACAACCCATGCTGACTGGGTCACCCATTCATAAGATGCACATAGTCATCCCCTCAGTAGCTACAGGGGACTGGTTCTAAGACCCACCCCTTCCATGGATACCAAAACCCATGTACATGCAATTCATTATATAAAGTGGCATAGTATTTACATATAACCTACATTCTCCTGAATACTTTAAATCATTTCTAGATGACTTATAATACCTAATACAATATCAATACTTCCTAAATAGTTGTCACTCTGTATTGGTTAGGGAATAATGACAAGAAAAAAGTCTGGGGGCTGGGGATGTGGCTCAAGCGGTAGCGCGATCGCCTGGCATGAGTGCGGCCCAGGTTCGATCCTCAGCACCACATACAAACAAAGATGTTGTGTCTGCCGAAAACTAAAAAATAAATATTAAAAAATTCTCTCTCTCTCTCTCTCTCTCTCTCTCTCTCTCTCTCTCTCTCTTTAAAAAAAAAAGAAAAAAGTCTGTGCAAATTTAGTACAGATACAAGATATATGTGTATATACAGATAGAACTAACTACATGGTATACATGAGTAGGAATGTAAAAATTTTTACCAATATTTTCTTTTCTTTTTTATATTTTTAGTTGTAGATAGACATAATAACTTTGTTTTCTTTATTTATTTTTATGTGGTGCTGAGGATAGAATCCAATGCTTCATACATGCTAGGCAAGTGCTTTACCACTGAACCACAATCCCAGCCCATTCACCAATATTTTCAATCTGTCATTTGTTGAATCTAAGGATTTGGAATTAGCAGATACAGAAGGCAGTTGGAATACTGATTTGCTATAACAAGGTATCAAATGAAAATTTTCCTGTAGACACAGAATTAGAACTGGGGCCCATGATCAAGAACTAAGCACTCCACGTTCTAGAGAGGAAACAGTGGTCCAGATGGCCCCACCTTACCACCATCCCCAGGGCTTCTGGCCCTGTTGTAATCTATACTCCCAACTCCCATTGCCCACTTTTCAGGCCACCCAGTAGGGACTGCGGGGTGTGTTGGGGGGAGCTGGTGGAGAGAGCTGAAGTGGGTGGGAGGCAGCATCTGCAATGAAGGCAATTCTTCTCCCAACAAACACCAAGTGGCAACTGTCTGGAAGAATCACTTATCTAGGATGGAGGAGCCTTCGAGATCAGGAGATGGGCATCTCATTCCCAGCCACAGAGCACAGTAAGTAGGGATCACAGCACAGAGGGCTGGGAAGAAGATGGAGGTGGCCCCAGCTCAGCTCCCTGTTTCCTGAGAGAGTGAGGAGCAGGACAGTTCCCCTGGCTTCTCAGAGAGAGGAAGAGGTCTGAGGGCAAGCTGATGCTGGACCACTGCCAGTTCTCCCTGGGCTTCCCAGACAGCCATGGGATACAGAAAGAGATGGCATGTCCAGAGAGAGACAGAGCTGTTTTCTTCTGAGGGTCCTCAATGATGAAGAAAGCTGGGGTGAGGCTGAAACCCAACCTCAGGGAACCACATCCAGGGAGAGGGGGTAGATCCAAATGTAGAGACCTGAAGCCTATCCATTTTTGAAGATGTTCTTTAAGAGAAAGAATACAGCCAGGTACAGCGACACACACCTGTAATCCCAGCTACTGGAAAGGCTAAGGCAGGAAGATCACAAGTTTGAGGCCAGTCCAGGCAACTTACAAAGACCCTGTCTTAAAATAAAAGAAGGTACCAGTGAAGTAGCTCCTTGGTAAAGTGCCCCTGGGTTCATTTCCCATTTTCTAAAAAAAAAAAAAAAAAAAAAGAAAATCTATACAGTTGGCCCTCTGTGACCTGCATCCAAGATTCTGCATCTATAGATTCAACCAACTTCCAATTAAAAATATTTGGGGAAAAAGATTTGCATCTATACTGAAAACACAGAGATTTTTCCCTTTGTAATTATTCCTTAAACAATACACGATAATAATTGTTTACATAGCATGGACATTGCGTGAGGTATTATAAATCATCAAGAGGTTATTTAAAATATACAGGGGGATTTGTATGAGTAAGAAAGTATGCAAATATATGTCATGCTGAGCATCCTTAGATTTTGGGTTCTGGAATCAATCCCCCCAAGAATACTGAGGGATGACTATTCAAAATTAGGTAGGGGGACTTACAGGTGAGGAAACATGAAGTCTCTTTTTCACTTCAGGAGGAACATACCCTGCACATGCCTCAACTGGGCAGGGATGGCCTCTCAGGGACAGTAGCAATGGAGCCAAAGACAGATCAGGGGAATTTCCCCACCAAGAGATGATCAGAGAAGCCTTCCATCATGTTACTTAATTTGGAGGGGAGATCCAGGGATCAGGGGGCTGAGAATCAAATGATACTCCTCACAAGGTCCCTCCTCTCCTGAGCAAGTAGCCAGAGTGGGAGGAGGTATGAAAGAACAGACACAAACTTCCCCCTTGGGTTCCTGGCAGGTGAAGTGAGAAAGAGGCACTTCAAGCATGTGAGGGATTGCAACTCACAACTGGATTGGATTTCTGGAAACGGTGATTGGAGAAATGCTGTTCACATTCCACCAAGTCAAACCCTCCAATAACCTGATTGCATGGATATTAACGTGGAATTTCAATTGTACTCTTTGCCAAAAAAAGAATCCAAGTGCCATGAAGCAAGAAAACTGCTTGAAAGGGACACATTTCCAGCACATCCTGGAGAGAGCCACCTGAGACCCAGAGTCAGAATGTGCCCAGAATTTGCTTCCTCATCCCAACATTTGCCAGAGGAGTATCCTTTGACAAGTCAGTTCTCTGCTGGAAACCTCATTTCTGTGCAAAATGGTTTGTGTGAGAACCAGAGATGGTGTGTGGGCTTGTACTTTTCAATGTTCCTGGTGAGCAGAGGAGATAGATGCTTGGGTAAAAGACCCTTCTCTGGGTCCAGAGCCAGACACTCAGACTCAGGTGTGTGTGGTGAGGTGGAATGTCCCTAGTAAAATGGACAAAACCATCTTAGCTTGGATGGGTGAGTCTCCAACATGTGGCAAATCACCCCACCCTGCAAGATGCTAGGCTTCGCAGACATAACAGCTGTTCTCCCCAATTCTTCTACTCCTTTTCCAATCCTGGGAACAGGGAGAGACATCAATCTCCACCCCAAATCTTCTGTCAAAGTCTGACCATTTCACTCATAAAAATGTCAACACAGTGCTGTTGTAAGCTTAGCAGATTGCACCACTCTCAGTTGCATCATTCCCTCCGACTTATAAATGATGATCCAGGACAAGTGTCCTGACAAGGATTATGTGCTGTGCTGATTTTATCACCCCAGCTCCTGACCTACCCCAGCTCCTGACCTTCCCACGCACAGGTTTCCTAGAAATGGAACAGTCATCCTACAGGGTAAAGGATCTGGCCCACTCTGGATAGACTCAATACTTGATGACCATCTTCTGTTAGTCATTCACCTTTCAACCCCTCTCTCCTCCCCAACCGTGATTCTCTTCTTCTTTCTCATTAAATCTCCAATGCTTTCCACGATCCTTTTAGGGAGTATCAGGACACCTCAGGCTACAAAGAACAGAAAGCCCACATTAACTTCCCAGCTGGATCTGACTTCAGGCCCAGTCAGGTATGGAAGCTCAAACAGTGGCAGTCAGGACTTAATCTTTCTCCCTCTGCCCATTCTGATCTCTGCCTTTGTGACGGCAAGATCCATCAAGGTCCCATCCCCTCAGCAACCCCAGAGAAAAGAGACAATTGCTTCCCGTGATTTCCAGCAACATCTTACCACTGAACTTCATTTGCAGCCCAGGTTATCTGCTGGTCCTTGATGCAATTTCCATGTCCAAAGGAATGGGATAATTTGGTTGGGCTGAGAAAGTCAGGAATCAGTTCTACCCAGTTCCACAGGTCTTGAGCAAGGGGAAAAGACAGTTCACCATCCAGCAGGATAGACATTCATCATAAGTCATTATGTCAGGAACATCAGGCCTAGAGCCAGGCACAGAGGCATATGCATATAATCCTACTCAGGAGGCTGAAGTAGGACAATTGAAAGTTTGAGGCCTGGAATAGAAACAGGGATCTCCAAGAAATTTTATGGACTAGTCACTCATGGGTGGCTTTGGGTGGTCTATTCTGTTCTAATCACCAGAAGCTGTCTCTGAAGGGCTGGGGGTGGTGGGTGATTGTTGGTGAGGTCCTATCAGAGATCAGTAGACATCACCTTCTCCATTTGGGGGCCCTGCTCTTTCAATCTCAGACTCTGGCTTCCATAGGTCATGGATCATGGTCATAGACAAGCTCTGCCTTTTTGTCTTCCTTCCTATCTTATGCCTATGGTCAAGGGATGAAGCCATGTCATCTACTTTCAGAGCCTGAGAGTCCTGAGACTTCCCTGCCTGCTGCCTTCAGAGAAGACCCCTTGAGAAGGGGAGCTCATAGACTCCTCTAACAGCCTGGGGTGGCGAGTCCCTGCTTACCCTCCCCTGCACAGTCATCTCTAGGGTTTGCCCATTCTGAAACCTTCCCTGGCAGTGCTGTGACAAGGATTTAGAGGCTGCTTTTGCTAACAACACTGATTCTTCATTTGCATCCAATGAATAACTAAAAGCAGGATGAAAAATTTTGCATCTTTGCTTCCATTTTGTATCCGTTTCTTTGCTCTGAGTTATCTTGGACTGTAGGAACAGTTCTGATCAATAAACACCTTGCCATAAGTCCAAATCACCCCACAGGACACAGCAACTTTCTTATAGCCAACAACTTTCTTTTTGTCCACCTGACTGATCTTGAGATAATAATCCATCAGACCACAGTGTGACCAAGACTGCCTGGCCATGTGTATTTCTGGTCCCCTTGTCTATATAATCTGGAAGCTCATGTCAGTAACCCTGAGGCCATGGCTGGAAACACGGGTCCCCTTTGCCTTCCCAGGACAGATACAGTGATTAAAGTTCCTTTCCTGCTTTTCACCATTACTTTTTTCCATTTTGTTTTTTGGGGCTAAAGGACAGATATGATTTGTTGGGATCCTCAGAATTGGGCCTCTGGCCTAGGACTCAAGTAACAATGCCAGGGTTTAAGCAGTCCAGAGGTGAGGGTGTTCCAATCACATCACCCTTGAGGCCAAAAGGACCACACACCATGAAAGAGAGTACACCTTTATTTCAACTCTTAGTATCTTAGGACCCAAACACAATAGCACACAGCCTGGTGTCCCCACTGCAACGTTCAGAAGATCTTGGTGAATATAGCCCTATAATTTAGTGTCACAAATCCCTGGCAAGGAGCAGCTCACCCCACCTCCCCAAAGGAAGGTACCTGGGGTCCAGGTGGGAATGGGGAACAGGGCCCAGACTCCAGGAGCAGCACAAAGAAAAGGCACCATGTGAGTCCAGAGACATGCTGTGAGTTAAAAGCAACTCCTACCGGAGGTCCCTCTTTGGCCATAATGGTCCCAGCCTCAGAGCCCTCCCAAGGCAAGGATAGCCCCAAATGTGGGTTCCTGGTGCAGGTCAGCTAACAAAGGTAGTGTAAACACATGTGAAGGTAGGGAGTGCCAGTGACCAGGCCAGGTGCTCACAGACTCCAAGAGCAACAGGGTGGGGAACTGGGGAGGAAGTCAGTAGGGCTCTAAGATTGATAATTGGACTAGGCCCAGGAAAAAAAGTGTCACAGAAATGGAAGAAATGGCAGAGAAAGGCAGGGAGAAACTGTTGAAAGGGGCCTGGGGCTAGAGAGACAGCAGAGTTAGAGGAAAGACACAAAAAGGGACAGAGAAAGGAGACTGAGGGACAGAGAGGACGGTGAAGCTCGATCTTTCCCCTTCTCTTCTCCAACTGACTCTTTGAATTCTGGTGGGGGGATGGTCCCAGGCCTCAGCCCCATCATATCCAGTTATTTGAGATCCCAGCTGGCCTGGGAATGAGGCTGAGTCAAAGTTGTGAAGGGATCTGCTGATACCTGACCATTCCTCTATCCCGAGGTGGGTTTAAGACTCAGCTCCCTCCTCCTCCTCCTCTTCTTGGGTGCCCTGCACAGGCCTGCCCAAGCCAATCTGCCAGCACTTAACCCTGGATGATTTCTTGAGGCTTTCTGAATCATACACCATTAACCACCCCAGGCCCTAGCAGAACAGAAAGGAGGGATAGAGGAAGATGAAGTCGGGGAGGAAGGAAAGAGCAGGAGACGGAGAGCTACAGCCACATTATCAGGTCCACACTGTCAGGAATCTGCCCTTTAATTCTGGGACCTAAGTTCAGAGAAAATCTTAAGGGAGATACTTAACAATGTAAATAATTTTTTTAAAAATGTGTATGTGTGCATGTTAGGTTTTTCTTATTTTAATCTTAATTAATCATCTTTGAATGTAGTTGAAAAATTTTTTAATTGCACTAAATTATTCACTATAGTGTCACCAGCTTAGGTAACTTATAAATGCTGGCTTTACTATTTCTGTTAAATTCTTTCATTATCTTTAGGAAAGAAAAGGAAGCCCCCCACCCCACCATCAATTAAAAAAAAAAAAAGGCAAAGCAACCTTCAAGAGCATCTGTCATTCTAACATCGACTGCTCCTGGAGTCCTAACTCAAGGTCTACAGGTGCCAGATGTAGGAAATGTTCCAAAAATCTTGATGTTTTGGAGGCTGTAGGGACTGTGAGAACTGAAGTGTGAAGCCCTGGATTAAACCTATTGTTGCTCCTTAGCTCCTGCAGAATGTTGCTAGGGGTGATGCAAGCCCCACCTGATGATTCTGATTTCAGAAGAGGGAACTCTGTTATAGTTGGTCCTGCATATCCTTGGATGCTGCCGTCACAGATTCAACCCCTGGTGGATCTTGGACTATGTAGTTAGGCCTATAATGGATGCATCTGTACTGACCATGGACAGACTTTTTCTTGTCTTGTTTATTTCTTAAACAATACAGTATATCAAGTATTTACAGAGCATTTACATTGAATTGAATATTATAAGTAATCTAGAGATGACTTAAAGTATACAGAATATTCATAGGTTCTATGCAAATACTATATCATATTATGTAAGGGATTTGAGCATCCGAGGATTTTGGTAATGGGAGTCGTGGAACCAATCCCCTGTGGATATCAAAGAATGACTGTACACTTTGTTTGTTTGTTTGTTTGTTTGTACTGGGTATTTTAATCCAGGGACACTCTACTACTGAGCTACACCTCTAGACCTTATTTATTTATTTATTTTTGAGACAGCATTTAAGTTGCACTGCTGAGGTTGGCCTTGAACTGGTGATCCTTCTGCCTCAGCCTCCCAAGTCACCGGATTACAGACATGTACCAACACATCTGGCTTTATATTTTTAAAGTACTGATTTGGTATAGCTGGGCACAGTGTCCTATACCTGGAATCCCAGATACTGGGAAGACTGAGACAGAAGGACCTTGAGTTTGAGGCCAGAATGAGTAAGGTTGCAGGATCCCCATCCCCCCAAAAAAGTGACTTAAATTTGATTTTTAAGTGTTAAATCAAAACAAAAATACCCTGTAAGGGGCTGGGGATGTGGCTCAAGTGGTAGCGCGCTCGCCTGGCATGCGTGCAGCCCGGGTTCGATCCTCAGCACCACATACCAACAAAGATGTGTGTCCGCCGAGAACTAAAAAATAAATATTAAAAATTCTCTCTCTCTCTCTCTCCTCTCTCACTCTCTCTTAAAAAAAAAATACCCTGTAAGTCAGTCAAAGCAATTCTACTAGCTCGTTTCTAGCCTGATTTTTAATGAAATCTTGAAGATTCTAAGAGTTAAGGAATCCTACAATCATTGAGTGCTGTTATGCTTCATAAATTTTAGTGTGCCTAAAATATTTTGAGGGATCTTATTAAAATGCAGATTTTGATTCAGTAGATTTGGGACCAAAAATTTCTACATTTTAACAAACTCCCAGGTGATGCTGATGCTGCTGGCCCACCAGCCAATATTTTTCCAGTAAGGACTTGCTTCATCTTTCCACCTAGGAATTCCCTCTGACTGCCACATCTTTGTTTACTAACATCTCCTGTTCTGATTGCACACCTCCAAGGGATGCATGCTGTCTACCTAGTGGGTGGTTGCAGCTGCTGCTAATTTCTTCCAGGGTGTGTGGCAACAGCAAATGACACCAAGAGTCAAACATGCCAAAGCCTAGGCTCTGGAACACCAGAGGAAATTTCAGCTAGGGACTTGCCAAGACTGAGCATTGACATTTGTAACCAAGATCTAAGCAGAAGGAATTTTCTGTCCAACTGGCTTTTCAGTAGCACCCAGTTAAACAGAATATGATGGTGGTGCAGGCCTGTAATTGCAGCACCTGGGGAGGCTGAGGCAGGAGGATAGCAAGTACAAAGCCAACCTCAGCAACTTAGGGAGGCCCTGAGCAACTTAGTGAGACCCTATCTCAAAATAAAGAATGAAAAAGAAGGGGCTGGGGATATGGCTCACTGGTTAAATGCCCCTGGGTTCAATCCCTGATACAAAAAAAAAAAAAAAACCCAAAAAACAAAAAACAGAGAATATGACTATTCCTCAGGTTTTCTGGTTAGTAAAAGTTTGGTGCAGTTTAATTTTCTTTCCCCAAAGCATTGAAGTAAACGTTCCTCTGCACTTGGGTAAGTGACTTGGTTTTGCTCACTGGAGAAGGAACCAGTTTCTGAACAGGGAGCAATGAAAATGGAAATGAGGCTTGAGGCTAAACAGAAGCCATGACCTCCCCACACCACACAACAACCCAAGCCTGGACATGTACACAATGCCTCCACTCCAGGGCATCCAATTACAGATCCTCCTTCCTGGAGCCCAGAGGGGCTCTGGAAAATGGGGAATGCCCCACTCATAATCTCCTGATGGGCTCAGGATCCTTTGGGCTGGGGGCCACATGCCACAGTGTCCAATATCCCAAGGCCAGCCATTCTAAAGCCCAACTATCAGGGCCACGGGGGTGCTGAAAATCACTTAGGCCCCCCCTTCATTCCACCACTGGGTGGAATCCGAGCTTGGAGAGTGCATGAGACTTTTCCAAGTCTGGTTTGCAGCTGGCTCTTGTAAAGGCTCAGAATCCTTGGAGGCAGAGCTGGACAGAAGCCAGTTCTTAGTCAGACTTTAGGTCACCTATAGCAGCAACTTCCAGGAAAAACATCTTCCAGAATAATCCTGAAGGAAAGATGAATGTCTCAGAGGGAGAAAAAGGGTCATGGGGACTCACCTAGGAAGGGGACGGTCATGGTCAGAAGTTTTCCAAGGAGGGCAGTGATCAGGTCTCTGCTTTAACAGAACTCCAGGGATAACTTTCACACTGTCCTCTGGCCAATGTTGCCCCCTAGAGTTCTGTCTCTTGTGCAATACACAGCCAAGTGTCCTGGGGAGGCCTGGTATGTGCTGTTTGTGAAGGGGAGGGTCAGAGAAGTGACACATGGTCACAATTACAGGATTCCCTAAACCTGGATTCCTGGACCAGTGCAGGCCTACTGAACCAGTATCCCTGTAGCAGATGCTTTCCTCCCAGGGTAAATCCCTAGGATTAGAAACCAGAAATGGATTAAGACACCTGGCTTGGGTGGGACTTTCTTCAGATGGTGCTAGACCCTTAGGCTAGCAAAGAGGCACCTATCTCCTAAGAAGTATCTCCCATAAGTGTGTGGTCCTGGAGACTGAGGGAAGAGCTTGCACCTGTCCTGACAAGGCCTCACTTCTAGGAGAACTGGCCAGGCCTCGCCTTCTCCAGCTTCTGGCGCCGCTCAGCAGGTATCTCGTGCAGGCTGATGCCATGGTTGCTGGCCCTGTGTCGAGGGATGGCAATTATCAGGGAAGGGGAATTCAGATGGGGGAGGGCAGGATTCTGGTCATCATAGCTTCTCGCTGGGGTCTGACACAGAGCCAGAGGCAGGGAGAATGCGTGAAGGGGCCCTACCCTGCCCGCGCCCGTCTTCCCTGCCCGAGCATGCCAAGCCCTCACCCCGGTTGCAGGTCCGGAGGTTTGGGGATGGGCTTGTTAAAACCGATTTTGCCCACTAGCCAGTACGTGTCCTCAGCGCCCTTGCCCTGGAAAAAAGACACGAGAGAGGGGAAACTTAGGCGGACTGAAGTGAGCGACGGAGAATCTCCAGATCTAAGTGGAGCTTAGAGACCCTGGGTCCCTCCCCAGAAGGGGGCGGGGCCAGGCCTCACCTTCAGCTCAGTACGGCCTCGCAGCTCCATCTGGAAGCCCTGGTCCAGAGAGCGGAGAATCCGCACCGTGCTCATGTTCACGTGGATGCGGTAAGCTGGGACAGTGGGGACTTCGTGAGCTCGGAATTCACCTCACCTGACCTCTCAAGCTGTTTCCCTCTCTGGCCCCTCCCTCCCTCCCTCCCCCAGCTCCTCCCGCCTCTGTCACACTCACGCAGCCCGGTGGACTCCATGCGCGAGGCAGTGTTGACGGTGTCCCCAAAGAGGCAGTACCGCGGCATGGTGAGACCCACCACGCCCGCCACACACGGGCCTGCAGAGATGGCAGACAGCAAGGACTTGGACTGAAACTGGCATCTAGGCTGCACCCAGGCCCTTGGGGGGACCTTAACACCCCATACTTTCAACCAGCTCTCCGAATAAACACTCCCAAGAGTATCCTTTTCAAGACAAGCCCCCACCCCCAGCCCCATCGAAGTCTGCCTCCTGTAGAAGGAATTTGGAACAAATCCCCAGAGAAGAGTTACCTGAGTGCAGGCCGATGCGTATGCGTACTGGCACATCGGGCATATGGCGCATGCGAAAAGAGCCCACCGCACTGAGGATGTCCAGCGACATGTTGGAAATCTCTGCTGCATGCCGCTGCCCATTCCTCTGGGGCAGCCCCGAGGCCACCATATAGGCATCCCCAATTGTCTCCACCTGGGAGAAGGTGTTGTACCAGTTCAATACTGAGTGTCCCACCCCCCCATACACAAAGCCAATGTCAATATCAAAAGGCTAAAACTGGGGTTAGTGTAGAATCCTGCAAAGCCAGGCTGCAAATTGGAGACTGAGCTGGAGGAAGAGATTGGGGAGGTACAATAGGGTTGGGAAAGAGTATTGGGCTAGTGGCCTGGGGCAGACGGGCTGGGATTGACAGAGTTGAACTGAAGGTCAGGACGTCTTATCCCTGGCACACTCCACCTTATAGACATCGTGGGAACCGATTATGGCATCAAAGAGTGTGTAGAGGTCGTTGAGCAGGTCCACCACCTCAATGGGCTCACTCATGGCTGAGATGGTGGTGAATCCCACAATGTCACTGAAGTACAGTGTCACCTCCTCAAAGTACTCTGGCTCCACAGGTGTCCCCTTCTTCAGGGCCTCAGCCACAGATCTAGGCATAGCAGGCAGTGGGGTCACCTGGAGGCAGTCCCAGTCTGGCTGGGCTCCAGCTGCCCTCTCCACCCCACTCCTCGCCATATTGGCACCCACGGAGGCAGCATCTGCGTGAGCAGCCGGTCTGTCTTCTGCTTTTCCAGCTCCAGCTCCTCTGTGCGTTCCCGGATCAGGTCCTCCAGGTTACTGGAGTACTGCTCCAGCATCCGAAGCATTGAATCAATGATGTTCGTTTTCCGTCCCTTGTTGATGTTCTTGAACTATAACAATAGGAAGCAGGCAAAGCTGCTGAAGATCTAGACCACCATGCCCTTCTCATGGACCTTTTATGGGACTATATTCCCCATCCCCTTAACTACTACCATTCATCTTCTATTCATGAAGCAGTCCTGGAGTGCTGGGCACTGTGTATTCAGACATTATTAGGAGGCATGTGGGAAATGAGGGTTCCCAAAGGAAGTCATTCTCAGGAATTGACAGGCACTGGAGCATCTCAGCCTTTGGATTCCCAGACTAAGGTTATTTTTGTTTTTTTTTGTTTTGTTTTGTTTTGTTTTGTTTTTTTGTCACGGTAAGCCAAACAAATATTTGGTTCTTAATTAATGTTATTTGAATTGAATTAAATATTTCTCTCACTCAGAGCTCTGTTTCCCACTTCAAAGGCCTTACAGCCCCCATTCTAGCTCACCCCCATGCTCCAGTCCTCAGGCTACCCCTTAGGAGGTCACCTTGAAGGTTGAAGATCCTTCCTGCCTGCCTTCCTGCCTGTGACCTTCCTAGGTTACTAACAAGAATCTGGGGTTCCCAGGGACCCGCCCAGCCCTCACCCAATCCCAGCCCTAACCAGGTAGAAGGTGCGGTCCATGGAGGGCCTCAGTTCTGGCTGTTCTGCCCAGCACTGTGTCATTAGATGGATGCACTCCACAGGTGCCTGGTCCATGGATACCGAGGGCCGACACAGCGGAGGGGGGCTCTGCACCCTCTGCACCACCTCTGGAAGCATGAGGAGACAGTGAGGGGTGAGCATTCCAGGACAGAAGACACCTCTGACCCTGGCCTAACTGATGAAGCCCAAGATGGGGTCCTTTAAACCAGAGCTTCAATGGGAGGGGGAGTTTAGTGTGTAAGGGGGTCTCTAGGAGTAACAAGAGGACCCTGAACCTGGGATCAGTAACATGTGACAAAGAAACTAACATTTATTATATGTAAGAAAAATGAGAAGGTAATGAAGTAGTTTGCTCAGCGTCCCATATATGATGCTATGGATTTGAATCAAATGGGACTGTGTTTTTATCCCAGCTCCCTGCTGCCTCCCTGGGACCTTTGAGAACTACAGAGGAGCCTGCTGTGTCACCTGGGGGAACAGGTTAGGTCCAGCATCAGGACAGAAGATACTTCTGAGGTCTGGGCCCTGAAAAGCAACCCACCCACCCACACACCATCCTGATGCTTGGCTTTCTACTGCCCTGACCCTTTAGACTCCAGCTTTAAGGGCGCACCCACATAATTAATTCTTATCACCAGGTTTTGCTTTAGAGAAAAAAGCAAGGCTGGGTCTGGGATGGCCCTGTTCTAATTGTAAGATGCCTTTCTGGCCCCAATTCGCCTTACCCTCTGCTGTCAACTCCAGCATGGCATAGGGGGGGCTGCGACACACGACCTCCTGCATGATGATACCCAGACTGAAGACGTCACCCGCCATAGTTCCCCGGCGCTCCAGGGCTGGGTCCCGAAGCAGTTCTGGGGCTGTCCATAATTGATCTGGGATAGGGAAGGACACATGGTCACGTGGAGAGCTGTGGGGAGCTGAGGACAGACTCTCATCCCTGCCAAAAAAAAAAAAAAAAAAAAAAAAAAAAAAAAAAAAAACCTCCCAAACTCACAATCAAGCCCCGCAGCCTTGCAACCAACCCCAGGAGAGATTACCTGAAACTCAACTGTCTCAGAAGTCCTGCCCTCACAATAAGCCCCGCCCCTCAAACCAGGCGGTGCCCGGGAAAGACTCGATCTTCTGGGCACAGGCTCCCGCCCTCAGACAAAGCCCCTCTTACTG